>NC_062569.1:128228451-128544166 GCF_022837055.1 Prionailurus viverrinus | reverse complement strand
GTTACTTCGTGGAATAGAAAACTGGCAGGTTCGTTTGCATTATTTCATTATCTGTGGTGCTTGTCATGAGAAGAGCTCAATATGATGATGAATGTTATGATGATCAATGAAAACTGAAGGATTATTCAAGAAAACTGAGGGATTAGAATTAAAAGTTTTCATTTCAGAATGGTGCCTAAAGCAAAATTTTACATAAATAACATTATCTATCCTTACTTAATATGTAGGCATTCTTCCCTATGAGGACAATTTTTTTTACGTTTATTTATTTATTTTGAGAGAGAGAAAGAGCACGAGCAGGGGAGGGGCAGAGAAGAGAGGGAGAGAGAGAATCCCAAGAAGGCTCCACACTATCAGCATGGAGCCGAACGCAGGCTTGAACTCACGAACTATAAGACCATGACCTGGCTTAACCGAATAAACCACGCAGGCACCTCTCCTATGAGAACAATTTTTAAGTAATATTTATTAACTGCTATTACATTCACAAATGTAACAAAGGCTCCCATGATCCCACCACCCCAAAATAGTGTTGTTTTTCTCCTTTCCATATTGATATGTCATAAAAATTGTACTATGAAAACACACAACGATTTTAGACATTCTTTAGTGGGAAAATGTTCCTCAGTACAGAATACTGGAACCCATTTACTCACATTTGACAAAGATGCCATGGAGCTTCTAAAAGCGATTCACTTATGCTATAAATGCCTAAATTGCCATCATAAAATACAGTCTCTAGCAAATATGTCACTTATTTCTTTAGAGAAATCTCTGCCACGCTTTTTTAAAAAATATATTTATTTATTTTTGAGAGAGAGAGTACAAGTGGGGTAGGGCAGAAAGAGAGGGGAACAGAGGATCCAAAGCAGACCCTGCACTGACAGCAGTAAGCCCAATGTAGGACTCGAGCTCACTAACTGTGAGATCATGACCTGACCCAAAGTCAGATGCTCAGCAGACTGAGCTACCCAGGTGCCCCTCTGCCACTCTTTATTTCTGCAAAATTATTTCTGAAATTGTAAGATTATCTGCAAAATATATATATATATTTCTGCAAAATATATATATATTTCTGCAAAATATATATATATATATTTCTGCAATATATATATATATATTTCTGCAAAATTATTGCTGAAATTGTAAGATTATCTTATATTTATAGGTTTTTGTGCTGTTAAAAATACTTTGATATTCATTACTGCAAGTTTTCTGTGTTTCATGATGATAATTATCTCCTGTATTCCAGGTGTATAAATTAAGCCTCATCAGACTTGCCTAAGTTTTCAGAAATAAAATAATAGTAGTTGAGCCTAGACTAAAACCTAAATTTCTGGTTCACAAAAAAGTCATATATCATGGAATCTTAAATTTATTTATATGAATAATCAACAGAAATTGCTTAAAAATTAGAGAATTTAAAACCCATTATTTTACGGCACTATTAGGTCTAATTCATCTGTTTCACTGGCCACTGTAGAACTTTCTTACGTTCCAAGACTCTTGTTCCATGCCACCATGTATGTCTCATCATTTTAGCACCCCCAAATGAGTTCTGCAGTAAGATCAACTTCTTTTCCTCCAAACTGAATACAGTATTTTCTTGCACATCCATTTATTTAGTGCAACACAATTCCAACCATAGGTCCTAAACTGAATAGCCACTAGAAATCCAAACAAATCAGAAAATAGTCTAAGCTTACAGCAAGTGGGTGGGCAGCAAAGGTAAGAAGGGAATAATAAAAAGTAAATGTTGGGAATGGCAACTGAATTGTCACATTCATCCAAAACCTTAGGCTATTTGATTTCTTGGGACAATGGTTAGATGTGAATTCCAAACCAATAAATCGAATCCTGCTGTTACATTCATTTATCCTCAGATTGTCTTCCTGCCCACCTTTTATTTAGAGCACCAGAGCCTTGGGGGCGGAGACCATAATCAAATTTTAGTCAAATAAAATCTTTCATCATTAGGGTTCTTGTATAAAGTTAAGATCACAACTTTGGGTCCAGGCAAAAGAGTATAATTGAGGAGAGAAAGTTGTTCCTCATTACCCACGTTAGCATCAATATTTTGTAAAATGAAGGCAAGTGGGGATAGATAAAGCACAACAATCAATAAAAAGTCCCACCAGCAGTTATGGACAAAGAAATTTTAACAGCGGATCTGCTCTCTGGGTTGCAGTTACACGGCTAAAAGTGAATTCATCCTTGAGAGTAATTGAGAAAGAACACTGTGGCTCATCTGACAGGGCGAAATTTATGTTTTAGAGCAAGGATAAGTTGTGACAGTCAAGTGATTTTACTCACTGTCCCATTCTTGTATGGCCTAAGAATTTTCTGTTACATGGGAACGAGGTGTTTATCTCTGTGCAAGGCCTGCTCTAAACGTTGGGGGAATATCAATAGGAATAAGACAACTTCCTTCAATTTAAATACACATACTGAGACTTGAATTAAATGAAAAAAGAGGAATTAATAGAGAATAAAAACAGAAAAAAACTGTATACAGAACTGAGGGGACAATGAAAATGTAAATGGCAATCTTTAAGCTGGACATTGAAGGGCATGACCAATTTTATCAAATAGCAAAGTAATTAGGCATCTGGGTTAAGTCACACTGACCCATGATTGTTTTCACTGTACTGAGGTTGGGTAAAGCCCTCAAGTTATATAGAAGATAATTATTAAAAATATCCCTATAAAATAGGATGTTGAAACTATTATAGAGTATGGTCAATTATTGTGTTCTTTATAACACAGGGTCCTGAGAAAAACTGCCAGAAACAGTTCTACTTAATGATTGGTTTTATTGTTTGAATGCTCTAAATTGTGTAACTGACCAGGTTTTAATTTTAACACAGGTTTTAAAAATAGGAAATGTATGGCCCAACCACAGTTCTGGCTTTATTTGATAATCCTATTCTTGTTCTCCTTTATTCTTTTGCCCCAGTCTTAAATCTGCTTATTAAATTTTAAATATCTTGCCTTTAATCTTTTCTGGTTGATATAGAGTAAATATGGCATATGAAAAAATAAAAGAACAAAATAGGGAAAATATTAGATTTAGCATAGATATAACCAGATTCTCAACACAGATGTTGTTTGGAAAAGTCTGTAAGATCCTTTAAAACATAATATTTCTGCTGGCTTCTGGAGAAGTACTGTTCTTACAGTAATGCTTCTGGAAAGCAGAGGAGTTGGATTTGGGGTTGGGGGAACACTATGGAACCAAAGAAATGTTGAATCACTGGATTTTCAATCCAGTACGTGCATGCAGAATTGAAACAACATCATTCCTCAGCCTCTCAGATTGTGGTAAGAGAGCCAAGGTGATAGGAGTAATGTCCTAGTTTCAAAGGGCTTCCACAGCAAAGTACCACAGGCTGGGTAGCTTAAGATAAAAGAAATGTACTGGCTTTTAGTTCTGGAGATTAGAGGTTGAAGTCAAGATGTCTCAGAGCCAGGCTCCCATTGAAGGGTCTAGGGAAGATCCTGCCCTGCCTTTCCCTAGCTTCTGGGAATTCCAAGGTTGGCATTCTATGGCGTGTGGACATATCACTCAAATAGTTGCCTCTGTCATCACATGGCTTTATCTTTTGTGTGTGTGTCCAGATTTCCCTCTGCTTTCTAGATTCACTACCATAAATATAGTAGTTTCTCAGAAACAAGCAAAAAAAAATTATGCTCTAAAGGTTATTTATAGACTTTTACAAACAACGTGTGAATTCAGAATTCTGGTTATCTCTATGCCATAATCTTCAATGACTATACGTTCTTCATTTTTTTTCCCCTTTTCTCTTCCAGGTCCTCTCTAATCCACTATGATCTTATCTCAATTTGATTATATCTACACGTAGTGTCTTTCCAAATAAGATCAACTTTTTAAGTACTCAGAGTTAGGAATTGAATTTGAATTTATCTTTTTAGAGATATAATTCATCCTGCAATAAGTAGTAACAATAATAATAATAATACAGTAGTAATTATACTATGAGCCAGGTTTGGGCTTCCTCCTCCAATAAGTCTTATTCTTACAATTACAATTCAAGTAGTGTGCAAACTTTTATTTGCTATTCTCATCTCTCAACCTTTTCACTTGCAGTGGTGACTGTATCTGGTATCTGTCTCTATATTTGTATCTGAATTATTTCTCACCGTAATGTTCCTTCAGATGAATGATTCATTAGTTGGGACAACCAATTGATTATGTCAGCTGCTAAGAAGATTCCTGCTTCCAAATGATCCCCCTTAGACCCCAGGGAGCAAATGAAAATGCATACCCTCATAGACTCAGGCTCCTGAAATATTCAGACAGGGGATCCCACACAAGCCACCTGGCTTAACCAGAGTAAGGAGTCTTTGCTGACTCCTGTTCTAGCAGAAACATTTGTCACGTTAACAAATATGGAATTTGGAGCTAGATGGAAATGAACTCAAACTCCGATTTTACAAAAATACAGACTGTTCTGTGGGTCATCTGGGCTTCAAGAGGCACAACCATATGTAGAACTGAGTCCCAGTTTTCCTGACACACCAAAGCCTAAAGCAAAATAACCGGGAGTTCTGGGACTCTCCTAGGAAACATGCCAGTTCGTCAAGAGAGAGACATCTTGTTCATACAAAACTCCAGAGTAATTGAATAAACCATACATTCTGGTTTTGCCACTTTGAGGTATATGAATTCATATATTACTTCAACTCCCAAAATAATTTTTTCATGTATAAAATGAAAGACAAAATAGCTTATAATTTGGTTATGAGAAATCAAGAAAACAATTAAAATTTTTATTAACGTTCTGGCACACAATAGATGCTTAATAAATGTTGGTTCCCACACATCTGATGTAAACATCAAGAGAGCTCACAATGTCATCAGTGATCATTCTATTATGCTAAACTTTGGGACAGGTTTCATGGTATATTTGAATGTATTTTGTTAAATACCCATGTCAGTGATATTCTAAGAAATTTCTGTTAACTTCTTTCAATAATATATATATATATATATATATATATATACACACATATATATTTGCACACTTATTTTTTTCTCCCCTACTCAAATTAGTCACCTATATTTGCACAGGATTTGTGAGCGAGACCTCTGAGATTACCCTTTTCCAACCTAGTCAACCAAATATTTTTCAAATTAACAGAATAAAATGCTGCATAGAATTAAAGTAGGCATTTTCCCCTTTCAATTGTCAAGCCTCCAAAGGCTTCATTAACACCTAGTGTGAAACAACTTGGAGGCATAATATCATTTGAAATATGCAAAACCCCTCTAGTTGTTGGCCAAACCTCTCATTTCAGGACACAAGACAAAAGCAGCAAGGCCATAGCAAAGTGCAAGAAAATTCATCTGAAAATTTTAATGAAAGAAACACTATTTTTTTCAGACACTGTTATCACAAGGCTCTGTAATTTACAAATTACATATAATTTCAAAAAACACTCTATATAAGTGATGATCAATATGGTTAATTTGTTTGTAATTTATAAATAATGACAACGTAATTGCAATAAAGTAGGTTTGGGGTTTTGTTGTTGTTTGTTAAATAAGAGACTAAGTATCTATTGATTCACATTTAAAAGCAGATCATCTACCAGAACTCCTTTTCCAGGTGGAGGGGGCAGCGGGGGGTGGGCAGAGAAGTGGGAAGAAGAAGAAGAAAAAACTTTTAAAAATGGGGAACATTTAAACATTGATACATTAAAAAAATAAATAAATAAAAATAAACAAACATTGATACACTGTTTGGATAAACAATGCGGCAGATAATAAAAGGATATTGACACAGTAGTGAATGTTGATTTACTTATAATAGCCCTTTCCTAATGATGTCTGTCTTCAACTATCCGTAAGTTGAACTTAGTACCCAATGAGAATGCTACAACATCCTGTATATTAACACAAGTGTGATTATAGAATTTATGTCTCTGGAAGCTTATAGTGTTTCCTGTTTTGTGAAATCAAAGTAAAATCTGCTTTCAGTGGTAAATTTGTTATATTAGGGTCAGGGCAAGTGGAGACTCAGAGCGACAGCTTCTGAGGAGTTAAACATATATTTCTAGCTTTAAAATAACTAATCTAGGCATGTGTGTCTGAGAAACATTGGAAAATGTCATAGTGATATTGATATATCCTCCCTTAACTCAGACTATAATTTTAGTAACCTCCTCAAAATAGTTTCCTTTCCATAACTGGAATTATTTCTGTTTTCTGTCTTGTGTTTTATCTAAATGAATATCAGTCTAGTTTCTTGGTCTTTCATGAAAGCATGCTATATTTTGGGCATGAAAGAAATTACATTAACAAAAATATAGAAGTAGTGTTACTATCAGTACAAATGCACTTTTAAAACTCATTCATTCTTGAGTTCACTTCATAAGTGTTTGGATGTCCAAAGTATCTGAAGAGTATGACAGAATCTCTATTATTAAAAACGTGATACTACACTTCTTACTGTTTACTTGGAAATCATTTTAAATACAGACAAGTTGCAAGATAATACAAAGAACTTTTGTATACCTTTAGTCAGATTCATCAATTGTTAACATTTGCCTTAACTACATTTTCATTGTGTATATCTACATGTCTGTATTGTTATACTTTTTTTTTTCTTACTGCTTTACTCTTAAATGCTTTGGGGTATATTTCCTAAGAATAAGAACATTCATTCATGACCACTGTATAGTTAAAAATTTCAGGGAGTTTAATACAGATTCACTTTATAGGTTTTGTGTTCTACATTTTCCAGTTTGTCACTAATACTCAATTTTAGCGTTTTTTTCATCCTAAATCCAAAATCACACACTGCCATTGGTTGTCATGCTTCCTATTTCCTTTAATCTGGAATATTTCCTCAGCTCTTTTTTTTTTTAAGACTACAGATCCTCTTTTCTCTTTAATAGTGTGTTTTAATGGGTTTGTAAAAATTTTCTTCATATTTAGATTCAGATTCTGTATTCCATGTCTAAACTCTATATAGAAGATATTGTGCCCTATTCAGGGAGTCTTATTAGGAGGTTCACATTTGTCTGTCTGTCCCTCAATGGTGATACCAATTTGGATCAAAAGATCACAGTACTGCCTCGGTTTTCCACTGTAGAGTTACCATGTTTCCCTTTTTGTCATGTAAGCGATTTGTAGACAAACCCTCTAAAACCATGAAAAATTCTACTCCTCCTTAAAATCCCCCTCAATATTTAATTGGAAAAAAATATTCTTAATGATGAATGCAAAATGATGATTTTATAAATCCTGTAGTTTCTCTACCTTTATTGATCAGCATTCTAATTTAAGAAAGATCCCTCTCTTCTTTCTTGCCTTTATTTACTTACTAATTGATTATCAGTATGGATCTATGTGTTTATATTCTTTTCCCAGTAGTTTATAATTCACTACTCCCTGCTTATCTTGTTCTGGACTTGGTGGCGGGAGCACCTTCAAGCTGATGAAAGTGTTCTTTTAACAGGTCGTCTTTTCCTTCTGCACAGTTTTACCTCCTGTCCTAATAAATTATTCCAGACTCAACTTACTCTGTTCTATACCATGAATTGGTAAATTCTCTGAGGATTCCTGCTTACTGTTTCGTAGGGAGTGTTACAGAGGTGTGTGGAGTCTACATATGCCCATAGTCATTGGAATTTCTTTACTTCTTGGTCTTTGCAATAGATAAAACCGCTATTCCTAACATAAATTCCTACTTGTACTTTCAACTGCTATCCACCTTAACATGGTTCTTCCTCCCTTCCCTGCCCCTGCCATATTTATATTTTCCTTCATTCACTGTAAGGATCCTGACCTCAAATCACCTGTAATAATTTGATCACTGCTTCATCAATACACCTATACTACTACAACAAAATTTTTTAAAAGAGCTCAATATCCCACTTCTTGACTAAGGGAATATAGTCACACACTGTGTTCAAAACTTATACTTTGTTTCCACTTTGTTTACCTTTGGTTTGCTTTTTAACCCTTTGGTGTAATATTCTACTTTTGACATACAGCTGGGTTCATTTATTTCAGTCTGTGTTCTTTTTTTCTTCGCATTGTTGTTGACTTATTTTTGATTTTTGAATATATAAAACATCAACATGCCTCTAAGTATCAAAACTACGTAAAAAGTATACTCAGAAAAGTGTAACACTCTCTCCATTCTCTTCTCCCCAGTCATACCTTGCTAATAATAATTTCATAGTTTTCTGGGGCATCTGAGTGGCTCAGTCAGTTGAGTGTCCAACTCTTGATTTTGGCTCAGGTCATGATCCCAGGGTCATGGAATCATGCTGAGGATGGAGCCTGCTTATGGTTCATTCTCTCTCTCTGTCTCCCCCTCTGCTCCTCTCCCCAGCTCATGCTCTCTCTCTCTCTTTAAAATAAATAATAATAATTTTATAGTTTTCTAGTTTATTCTTTTTGTATTTTTTTTCATATAAGAACAGATATATGCATGCTTTACTATTTACCCTTCTTTCCATATATATATACACCTATAGAAATAATATAAATATAAAATGTGTATGTATATATACCCTTTGCTCTTTTTCATTGAACAATACATCCTTAGGGGGTACGGTGATCATTTCTCAAGATGATATTGACTAAATTGAATGTGTAAATAATAATATAGAACAATAGAAAAAAGAAGTGTGGTATACAGTGGATAAGTTTTGTATTCTCACATTGACAACAGTAAAGTAACTCCTATCATTCCATCAGGTACACCCGGTGCCAGGCCACATTGAACTACATGCCTCCCTCAACTTCCCACTTAAAAAAAAAAAGTTAGTTTTAGTTTTGTAAGAGAGAGGATAGAGCGTGTGTAAATGAGTGGAGGAGTGGCAGAGGGGGAGAGAGACAATCTTAAACAGGCTCCATACCCAGTACAAAGCCTAGTGTGGGTCTCAATCCCGAAACCCTGGGATCATGACCTGAGCCAAAATCAAGAGTCAGACACTCAACAACTGAGCCACTCAGGAACCCCTAAAAATCTCCTTTTTAATTTGCCTCCTATTATCTGGTAGAAGGATTGTCTTTTCTTCTCTCAAAGGCTACTCTTTAAGATTTTTTTCTTCCATTTTATTCTGGCTTTTGTGTTTTATCTGTAAGGTTCTCTCTGTTGGATTAACTGCCTTATAACAGAAGCATTTCCCACCATATCCCATGTCTTCGTTGCCTCCATACTCTTATGTCTCCTCTGGATGTCTCAGCATTTCACCCTCACTCTTTATTGTAAAACGTCTCAAAGGTTTATAGTTCGTTGATATTCCTCACCTTCTTTTCACCTTATAATCCATTTCAGTGTTAATTTTTCTCCACAACCCCAAATTTTCTAAAGTCATTCATGATGATAAAATGATGACTCTTCTATTTTTGCCACTCAAAGTGTGGTCGAAGAGCCAGAATAATCAGTGTTACTTAAGAAGTGTATTAGAATGTAGCACAGACACAAGGGAAGGGGAAATAGAGCTCTTTTCTTGGTGGACAAACTGTCAATGTATTTGGCAGTTTTAATCTGCCTCTGCCAAGTTAGAAGGAGATGGATAAAGGAATCATAAGAGCACATTCCTTCTATGGCTCCCAATGTTGAACCGCTGATGTATGCTTATATCCTAAATTGCATGGTCACATCAGTTTGAGAGATTTAGTTTTTTTTTCTTTCTTTTTTTTAAAGATTTTTTTTTTCAACGTTTATTTATTTTTGGGACAGAGAGAGACAGAGCATGAACGGGGGAGGGGCAGAGAGAGAGGGAGACACAGAATCAGAAACAGGCTCCAGGCTCTGAGCCATCAGCCATCAGCCCAGAGCCTGACGCGGGGCTCGAACTCACAGACCGCGAGATCGTGACCTGGCTGAAGTCGGACGCTTAACTGACTGCACCACCCAGGTGCCCCAGTTTTTTTTTTCTTTCAAGTGGCCACATACATAGCTAAAAATTGAGATTATATTAATTTAGACAAAAAAAAGAGGAGAATAAAAACATGGGAAAATCAGCAATCTCTAAGTTCCAAAAATGTCCAAAATGGAAAGCTTTAATATTCTTTCCTCACACATTTCAAAATAAGATTTTTTTTTTCCTGTCCCAATTCTTCCCATCTCAGAAACTGGCATTGATACTCAATGCTGTTATTCATCTTTGATTATGTCCTTTTTCTTACCTCTCCCAATTCATCCCAAAGTCTTACACCTATCTTACATATTTTAAGTTTATACCATTCCATCTCCATAGCTGCCTTTTTCCCTAAGCCAATGTCATCTATTTTTGGTTCTCGATAATTCTCTCCTGCCTGGTCTCACTGCCTACATATTTGTTCACCGACCATCCATTATCCAAAGAGATGTCAGAGTGATCCTTAAAAAATGGATATCATATTATGTCACTTTTTTACTTACAAGTACAACTGCAGGCAGAATAAAGACCAAAAACCTCTGATATGAGTTTCCTGAGATGTTTCCATTTGCATTCACTGATTCCATCCCGTATCATTGTCCTTCTTATTGGCCAGACTTCAGTCACTCAGGCCTTTTGTTGTTGTTTAATTACTCTATGGTACAGGGCACTTTTCTTGGAGCCTATTATTCTCCAAGAAATATTATTCTCTTCTTATTAATCTTGACAAAGTGATTTTTGTTTCTTTTTTGTTTTGTCTCTTTAGCATTCTGCAGGGTGGGATATTTCTTACGGTATTTGTATTACATCTCGCAAGACCTGAAATCACCTCATCAGAAAAGGTGGACCAACATCTCTAGAATGGATCACTGTAGAATTACTCTGCATCCCATCAGCCTTTGGATATCCTTTGGACATTGATCTGACCTATAATTATTCCATGCATTTTTTTGATTTACCGTTTATTTCATCTCATCTATAAGGCAGAGTCCTAATCTGTCCTTTTTACTTGATCTAAAACATTTAGCACAGTGCCTAGCATATAGAGAGGCTCAATAAATATTTTCTGAGGGAAAGAAGAAATGATTGAATGGGTGTTTCTCTAAAAGAACTCTCAGATAAGAGAACTATTACATGAACCTCAGTCAGAACTACTTCTGTAGCAGCTGGATATGTGCAAGGTAAGGAAGGAAGATCTCAGTACCCCATAAGCCCTTTCTTTAATCAATTAACTCAAGATTGTCAAAGAGGGCCATGAGATTAATATTAACATTAATAATTATAGGTATATTTAATATTACTATTATTTTAACATGAAGCCTGCAGGCATATTTCAAAACTTATGCCAGATGATAGTATCTCATCCTGTTTTTTTTTAAGTTATTTAATAAATGTTGTAATACTTTCCTTCTACAATTATTACCCCTTTCTCTACATTATTCTCTTTATCATCATTATGCTTTTCCTCCTCATTATAGATATCTTTTTTGTCATTTCTTGAATTCCTATCATTATAAGAAAAATTTAATATTCTGTTTCAATCCATGAGCCTGTCAAACTTTATTTGAACAGCTTGGGAAAAAAATTTTTTTCAGTGAAAAATGGTGCTTTTATTATAGCACAAGGACAGGAACCTTGAGAAGAAAGAGCTGCACTGGGACTGGGAGAAGCAACTGATTATATGCCTTTTAGTTAGTGGAGGTTAGGGATAGTGTAAGTCTCTAAGGAATTTGTACATGTTAAATGCAAGGTCTCCAGGACCTTGGAGGGCTAGCTATTGTAAAGATAAGGTTGCGTTTAATCTTTAATGAAACATCAGCAGTAAGGCAGCCATGAAAGAGACACCAAAAGATCTTGAGGAGTTTACGTCCTGAAACACATCCAGAACTTGATGTCCACATCGCCTTCATTATAGAAATGATAAATTTGCCCTTTGCATGGAAGCTTTCCGAAAGTATGGTTTTGACAGTCTGTGGAAACATAAACTAAGAAATACTTTTTGTTATTATATCTACTGCTACTTGGATTGTCCAGTGGACTCTGCTTTTCAGAACATAAAATTTTTATATGAACAGATAATACAGTAAATCAATGCTCTTAAATATTTGTTTTAAGAGCCATATATTTAGGAACCATTCTTTAACCCTGACAAATAAATTATCCCTGTGGCTACAATCTGAATTATAGTCTTTCTGAGTAGGACAACAAGCCACTAAGGAAGCACATTTAAAAAAAATTTTTTTAGAGAGCTAGAAAGTGAGAGTGTGCATGTGAGTGGGGGAGAAGAGGGGTGGGGGGCACTTTCTCAGTATGCAATTATTTTAAAAGCATTCTTTCTAAAGTGTGAAAAACTGATAATCCTTCAAATGATCTTTAAAAAGATTATAAGATAGGGGATCCTGGGTGCCTCAGTAGATTAATTAAGGGTCTGACTGTTGGTTTTAGCTCAGGTCATGATCCCAAGTCAAGAGCTTGTGTCAGGTTCCACACTGGATGTGAAGCCTGCTTGGGATTCTCTCTCCCTCTGCCCCTCCTCTACTTTCTTTCTGTCTCTCAAGATAAATAAATCAACATATATGTATATATAATATATATATATATATAAATTAACATATATTTATATATATAAAGCTTTAAGATAGAATTTGTGATAAATTATTGGGATTGTATAGAACATAACAACATAAAATGAATTTCAGATGTTGTTGTGAAATGTTTTCAAGGAGGAGTCTTGAAGAAAGATAGGAGGTAAGAGACCCACATTTTTTTAAAAGAAAGGTTTTCCTCTGCAATGAATGAGGAGAAAAAAAGAAACATTCTTTTGCCTAAGAAGAAAAGTTTAAAAAGAAAAAAAAATTAGGCTTGCCTTACAGGTTTTTATGATGTCTTTTAAACCAAATTTATTAGATACTTTATATTCAGATTAAATAGAGTATCAGAGATACTTTATTCAATCCTTCTAGGTTGAAATAACCCTATGGCTTGTTTGCCTAAGCAAATTTCACTTTATTCCTGTTTTTTTTTTTAATGTTACAAGTTGATTGACGTACCAATTATAGCAAACCTAAACATCATGACAGAAAGAGTTATCAGGGTCTAAGTAAATGTTAACGACTAATGAAGGTATCAAGGCTAACTGGTTAAGAAATGGTGGTTCTGGGGGTGCCTGGGTGGCTCAGTCAGTTGAGCGTCCCACTTGGGCTCAGGTCATGATCTCACTGCTCCTGGGGTCGTGCCCCATGTTGGGCTCTGTGCTGTAGTTCAGAGCCAGGAGCCTGCGTCGGATTCTGTGTACCCCCACTCTCTCTCTGCCCCTCCCCCACTCGTGCTCTGTCTCTCTCCCTCTCTCAAAAGTGAATAAAGATTTTTAAAAATTTAAAAAAAAGAAAAAAGAAATGGTGCTTCTGGATGAACTGTGGAAATGTCATTGCAACGTTTTCTGGATTGTCTCAATTTTATAAAAAGAAGGAGTGATTTTGAAATATATGTTGCAAGTTATATTATTTTCCCTGATGGTTCTTGATACTTGTTGCCTAAAATGTCCTGTCAAAAATTTAAAGTGGAAAATGCCACTCTGTGAGGGTGGTATGACATTAAATAATAAAAGCATTTATATAGTTCTTACTTCATAAAATGATGACTTTTATAATTAAAGACATGAGACTACAAATCATGTTTTCCCTTCTGAAGAAAACAAATATATTCAGGCTTTCTAGTGTTGCTTCTGTCTTTAAAGGTGCACAGTTGGATGTTACCTGATTTAGACTGTTTGATAGAGAGTAATTTGAAACTCTATAATTCAAGTTAAAGAAATTCACTGAGCAAAATATGGTTTAACAGAAGTCAAATTAGAGAAAATTCAATTCACAAATTGAGTTTTCTTTGACTTCAGCTTCCAGACATAGCTAACAAACATCCAATCCTGACAGTTCAGAACAAGGGGTTTTCTTACCAACAGTCCTGCTTTACCATGCTTTGAAATATATGTATTATATGTTTTTTATGTTATATATGTTATATATGTAATATATACACACATAAACTCACATATGTATATATATACACACATAAATACACACACATATATAACATATATTTATATGTATATTTAAAAATACATATATTTTTAAAAGGAGGTAAATACCATGCTCTATCATCAAAATTTCCTATTCTATATGAAGTCAAATACTTTCTTTTTGAGGAGAATAACACCTTTTTGTGGAGTCATTTCAAGCTATTTATCAGTTTTGGTTATAGATGTACCTTTAATTACATCATATTAATGATAGACAATCTCAGCTCTACAAAACTTGATCAGGTGTTTGATCAAAACCTGATATTACTTTGTTAATTAATTTCCCATGCTAACTTTACCTAATAGGCCATCTTTCCATCAAAATTGTACAACTACTAGCAAATTTTGCCATAATCCCAAAGTTTCTTCTGTTAAAATATTTAATTTAACCATAAATATTATTGACTACATACTCTAATTCTGAAGTGAAAAAATTCAGATTCTATCCCTAAATAATAAGCAGAATGGTTTGAAATCTTCATAACCAATTATCATTAAATAAGAATTAAATGATAGAGATTATGATTCTACAATTAAAATACTTTAATTGATATTTTAACTCATGGAATGAATGTTCCTGTATACTTGAGAGAGAAAAAGGTGAATGAAAATTAGTGACAGACTATCCCCACCGCCCCCCCCCCCACCTCCAATCATGGAAGTGAAATTGACCAGGGTATATGTTCTGAGCATCTTCTCATTTTTCGATATTATATATATACAACATACTTTTGTAAAACTAAAGCCAGGAGTGTGGATTTTTTTGTGCTAGTCTCATGCCTCAATTTTCTATGCTCTAACATTTCATGTCAAAAGTGAAACATTTTAAAGAAAATTGAAGGCTGCCAGAAATAGTTTCTGATTGCCTATTCCAGATAATAGTTACTGTGAGATAGATTGAGAAGAAAAATCTCTAGCTTCAATATAAACATGCATGCCAACATTGAACTGTACATACAGAAAATTATGCTTATTTCTTTGAGAAATGGCCTAGAGTACATATAAGGTTAAACGCAGAATACAGCTTTAATGAAATGTAAGCATTAACATTATTGTTTATCATGGAGCTACCTTAGGAAATATACCACATAATCTCCTTAGTTGTAATAAAATTTTTAAAAATCTGTATAACTATATTACCATTAATAAGCAAGAATGTTTAGATTGAGAATCTTACATACAGGCACATTTCTTTAAGAAAAATGTAGGACTTCCAAGGGCACCTGGGTGGCTCAGTCAGTTAAGCATCTGGCTCAGGTCATGATCTCACCATTTGTGAGGTCAAGCCCCATGCTGGGCTCTACTCTGACAGCGTAGAGCCTGCTTGGAATTCTCTCTCTCCTTCTTTCTCTGCCCCTACCCTGCTCATGCTTGCTTTCTCCCTCCCTCCCTCTCTTTCTCTCCCTCTTTCCCTTTCTCAATAAACAAACAAACATTAAAAGAAGAAGAAAAAATGCAGGGCTTCCAGCTTCTGATCCAGCATGTAAGGAGCTTGGAAGTTGCCACTCCATCATAACAAGTTAAATACTAACCACACTGCAAAATCAACAACTCTTCTTAGATCCATCAGAAAAGTGAGATTATAGAGCAAATTATTGCTCCAAAATGTGGAGAAGTGTTAAATACAGAGAATGAGAATTTACTAGAATAAATGTCTATGAGCAGAAATCAATGCAGGAACTAGTACCACAGAAGAAAAACCTGAACTATAATTGACAAAAACCTGAAGGCTTGGTGTATACAAGTCTAAGGATTGGAAACTCTAGGGGAACCCAGTTTTAATAGGGGGCCCTACAGTAGAGGGGGCTCCCAGGATTTGGGGGGTGTTACCTCCAGGAACTCTACAATTTTCTTACAATGAATATTGGAGCAAAATTCTCTTGTGCTTCTGGTGGGGTGAAGGGGAAAATTAGTAATTTTGATATATGTCAGAGCATTCTGTTTTTACCAAGGCCAACCCTTAAGGAAAGCTATTTTTACCAAAGTTTAACCTACTTAGGGGCAAGGAAATATTCAACTTCAGCCAGCTCTAATCTTTCATGTGGGGGAAGGAAAATACGCAACTTCAGTTCATTCTAGACTTTCACAAAAGGGAAGAGAAATAGCCAATTCTAGTCCCCTGTAGTCACAGTGTCCCATCAAAAGTGTGTGAATGTTATGGGGGGAAGTTCATCACATTCGTGAAGTTCAGAGTTCAGGGCCACAGGTTCAGCAAAAGATTGAGATCTCATTATAGGACTACAGAACACTTCCTTTCTCTCCACACCTCGACACATTACTAAATATCTATTTACTTCATTACTCTTTCCCAGAGTAAGAGTATCTTACTCATGTTACTCATGTCCATCTTTCCACAAAAAACCACAAGGCATACACTAAGTTTGAAGAGAATTAACAAACACTGGAACTAGAATTGATACAGCAGGGATGTTAGAATTATCAGGCTAGATTTTTTTTTAACTATGGTTATTATACCAAGGGCTCTAATGAAAAAAGTAGGCAACATGCAAAAACAGATGTTGATAATATAAGAGAAATGGGAATTCAAATAAATAAATAAATAAATAAAAATTCTAGAGATCAAAAACTTTGTAACAACAATAAAAAATGCCTTTGGTGAGTTTATTAGTAGATTGGCCTTCACTGAAGAAAGAATTTCAGAACTTGAGAAAATGACAATAGAAACTTCCATAGCTAAAAACCAAAAAAAAAAAAAAAAAAAAAAAAAAAAAAAAAAAGAAAATTGATGAAAACAGAATATCCAAGAACTGTGGTAATACAAAAGTTGTAACATACAGTTAATCAGAATACCTAAAGAAGAAAGAAAGAAAAAGGAATAGAAGTAATATCTGAAGAAATAATAACTGGGAATTTCCCCAAATTAGTACCAAACACCAAACCACATGGTCAGGAAACTGAGAACATAGAACAAAATAAATGCACACACACACACACACACACACACACACACACACACACACACAGATTTAGACATGACATATCCAACCTGCAGAAAATCCAAAATAAAAAAAATTTTTTTCGAAACAGGGAGTGGGTGGTGGCTGGAGAAATGTTGCCTATAAAGGAGCAAAGATAAGAATTACATTGGATTATAGGGAATGGGCTAATATGATTAAGGAGGTTGAGAAGTCAGAAGATCATTGGTAAACTAGAGACCCAGGAGAGCTGATGGTATATATTTCCAAGTATGAGTCTGAGTTCAAGACAGAGGAACAAAGTCTCAGTTTGAAGACAGTAAGGCAGAGAGAGAAAGCAAATTCTCCCTTAGTCAGCATTTTTGTTCTGTTTATGCCTACAATAGTTGTATGAGGCTCATCTATATTGCGGAGGGAGATCTACTTTACTAAATCTACTGATTCACATGTTAACCTCTTCTAGAAACACTCTCATAGACATACCCAGAATAATGTTTAACCAAATATCTGGGCATCCTGTGGTCTACTCAAGTTACATATAAAATTAACCAGTACAAGTCAACCTTTGTCAACTCAGCACCTATATGCATACCCTTAAACAATAATCTCAAATAAAGATAATAACAGGGTCATAATTTCACCTAACATAGTACAGCTATCACACATACAAGTGAAAACACACTAATCCCTTCCCCAGAAGAGGAGGTCTTTGAGTGACATTTACCTTCTTTGTGATATCCCATAATTAAAATATTATGATATAAAAGTAATACTTAAATGCTATGATATAAAGTCAATATATATTATGGGACATGATAAAGGAATGAGAGAAGAAAGCAAAGATACATGTATGTGTACATACACACACACACACACACATATTCATAACAAAAGAAAGAGAAAATGCTCATGAGAATCACAATTCTTAATTCTGTACCTGGTTACATGGTCAACCTAGTGTTTATAACTACCTTCCTCCAGCAACCAGTGTATTCCCTTTGTATTTAGCAAGCAACTCAGCTGGTTCTTCCTGGGGTTTGTTTGTTTGTTTGTTAACCTGGTAGAATGATCTAAACCTTTATTCTTGGAGGCTCTGGGTCATTAGTAATCCTTCCTGGATAGGATAATTGTAGTTTTCCATTGACTTTAATCACAGAGCATGGTGATACTAACAGATGTCCTATGGGATATTCCACATTCCAGACATACTCTATTTTGAGAAATAGGTAGTCCAATTTCTCCCTTGTAATCAGGATCAATCACTACAAGCCGGAACAGTAACTCCCTTCCTTGCCTGTTGATTCCATGGCTTGAGGAGTCCAAAGTGGCCATCAGTGGTCTTAACGTCCAGTTCAGTGCAATCATTGCTGTGTTTCCTGGTGGAAGCATTCCTCCATTTGGAATGAAGACTTCTAGGCTAGCAGCACATAAAGTCACAGGTCCAGGAAGCAAAATTCTGCTAGTGGCTAACTAGGGGTAATAATAATTTAGTCCCATTTCCATGACTTGATTCCTAGACCAGTGAATCCTGGATATAGGAAAAACAAGATTATATACTGGATGCTGATTCAGAACATATGCAGTCTTTTGGGGGAACCTTGCCCAAGATTTACAAAGTATTACCACCTAACTGATGTTGGACTGTGTTTTCAAAAGAGCATTCCACAGTTCTATCAAGCCAGCTTTTTCCGGATGGTGGGGAGCATAAGAGCAGTAAGTTCCATGAGCGTCAACCCACTGCCACACTTCTTTTGCTGTAAAGTGAGTTTCTTGATCAGAAGTAATGTCTGTACAATACTTTAACAGTGAACATGACATTCTGTAAGTCCACAGAAGATAGTTTTGGCAAACACACTGAGTACAGGGAAGGCAAATTCATACCCAGATTGTGTCTATTTCAGTAAGAACAAAAGGCTCTTTCCTCCGTGATGGAAGGGGTCCGGTATAATCAACATACCACCAGGGAGCTGATTGATCACCTTTGGGGATGGTTCCATATTGGAAACTCGGTGTTCATTTCTGTTGCTGGCTGCCTGGGTACTCAACAATAGCTACACTCAGGTCACCCTCAGTAAGTAATAGTCCGTGTTGCCAAGCCCGTGCATAACTTTTATCTCTGAAACCATTGCCACTTTGTTTTCGAGTCCATTGGGTAACTACAAGGGTGGTTAGAAAGAGAGCTTGACTAGTATCCACAGAACGAGTTATTCTATCCCCTTGATTATTAAAAACTCCTTTGCAAAGGTCACCATTTGATGAACATTCAGATGGATGCAGCTATCTCTATGGGTTTTTGCTTCAGAGATGTCTATCCATCTATCTCTTCCCCAAATTTCATGGTCACCAATTTCCCATTCAAATTCCTTCCAAGTCCCTGACTATCCAGCAAACAATTGGGTACAGCCCATTATTCAGTATATAATTGCCCATCTAACCAATTGTCTTTCCAAGTAAAGTGAGAAAGCAGGTACATTGCTTCAAAATTCAGCTTAGTGAGAGGATTGCCCTTTACCAATGTCCTTCCAGGAATATTCCAGAAAAGGACTATAGTGTTACAGCTACCTACTCTCAGCTACTACCTGCATATCATGCAGAACCATCTATAAACCAGGCCTGACTCTCCTCTTTTGTCTGTCAGTTGCTCATCAGGAACTCCCCAGTAAAGCTCCAGGTTCAGGCTCAAAGAGAGAAGATACTGTAGCAGGAGTGGGGACCACGGGCATCTATGCCACCTCTTCATGTAACTTACTTATGCCTTCAGGACACGCACAGACTGATCATGTACATACGACTTCCATTTGTTGATGGACTGTAGCTGTGTAAACACAACTTAATGTAGCTTGGTGGATAAGATAACACCTAGATCTGCTGGGCATTCTGGATCACACAGTAACTTGGTGAGTCATGGTTAGGTACTTATTCTCTAATAAGTTCAGTAGCAAGCCAAGAGCTGTTTCTCTAAAGGGAGAAACACAGGGATGGCAGGACTTTGCTCTGAAATCCTAAGGGCCTGCATGGCAATTCACATATGGGGCTTACCAAAGACTCTAAACAGGATCCTTATCTGACATGAATACTTCAAGAACCACCGGATATGCTGGATCATATGGACTAAGAGTCAGAGCTGCTTGCGGAGCAGTCTGAATCCATTGCAGAGCCTTCTTTTATTCTGAGCCCCACACAAAACAAGCAACTTTTTGGGTGTCTTGATAAAAAGGTTGGAGTAACACACTCAAAGGAAGAACATGTAGCCTCCAGAAACCAAACAGGCCCACTAAACATTGAGATTCTCTCTCTCTCTCTCTCTCTCTCTCTCTCTCTCTCTCTTTTGGATGAGGGTCTAAATGCAACAACTTGCCCTTTACCTTAGAAGGGTTATATTGACATCTCCCATACCTATAGATCCTTAGAAATTTAACTAAGATTGAAGGCCCCTGAATATAGGTGGGATTTATATCTCTCTATATGCAAATGTTTCACCAATAAGTCTAGAGTAGTTGCTACTTCATTTTATTAGGTGTAATAAGCATAATGTCATCAATTCAACAAACCAATGCCATAGGGAAAAGGCAATCAAGATCCTTATGAACTAAATTACAATATTACAATACAGGGTTGGAGAGTTGATATATCCCTGAAGTAGGATAATAAAAGTGAATTTCTGGCCTTTCCAGCTGAAAGCAAACTGATTCTCTGAGCCTTATTTACAGGGATTAAAAAAAAATCCACACATTTTGGGGGTCATGGCACTTGGGAGCATCCCATTGGACAAGATTTTCACTATTAGATCATACTTTTGAGGGCACCTGGGTGGCTTAGTCAGTTAAGCATCAGACTTTGGCTCAGGTCAGATCTCACACATTTGAGTTTGAGCCCTGCATCAAGCTCTGTGCTGACAGCTCAGAGCCTGGAGCCTACTTTGATTTCTGTGTCTCCCTCTCTCTCTGCCCTTCTGCCACTCACATTCTGTCTCTCTCCCTCTCCCTCTCTCAAAAATAAGTAAACATTAAAAAAAATTTAACAAATATCATACTTATGAAAACACTTAGAACCTGGCCCTGAAGGGAAAAAAAAAAGAAGTATAACAAAGAAGTTCTTTCCTTTTGAGGAAATAAGTGTGATCTACCAAAAAGATTATAGATTTGTCCTCTTTCCAGGACATCTCTTCCTCCTCCACCCAAACTTTTAGAGAACACCATTCAAGAACATTAATTTCAATTAAACAAATAATAATGAGAAGCAACTATGTGCTAGATCACTCTTGAAGCCATGTGGAGAGTGAATTTTCAGGGGCCGGGGTGGGCTAGACATAAAGGAGTTAATTGGTAAATAATAATCCAGGTGATATGTGATGAGGGTATGATACAAGAAAGATACAATGGGAACAGAGAGACTAACGTATCATGGCTATTTTTGATTGAGTAATGAAGGCAGAAGCTACATTGCCATGGACTGAGAATTATTTTTTTCAAAAACTAAACCACAAGAGAGGCTGTGAGCAACTGAAGTTTGAAAGACGTTCCTTTACGATACGTTCACACTCATATAGTTAGAAGTTGGCAGAAATCTTATAATTCCATTCCAGAGGTCTTTCCATTGCATTGCCTGCCTTGGCCTTGGTCTCGGCCTCAGCCTCAGCCTCTGCCTATACAAGGAAAATATTTTCTTTGAAAGAGGAAAATAAAATGAATTATGGAATTATTTCTTTTACAGCCAAATACTTCTGTGATCAGAGGCTGTAAGTAAGAATGCTACTTAATATGGTGTTTTCACTCTCAGACAGAAGTTTTCAGTTAATCATATGTTGGTCTTCTTGATGGCTGTTAGATATGTGCTTCTAAATTCCTGTTCATTTCTTGACCAGATCATCTGAAGGTTATCTTTTTATTATCACCCATGTAAATAATTCCCTTCCTATATTCAGATCTGTGTTAACCAACCCTTAGGCAGGCTGCCATTGGCTCTAATAGTGGAAAAAAGTACTCATGGTGTTTTGTTTTGTTATTCTTACATTTTTCCTTACAGCATTTCTTATTCTTTCAATTAGCAATTTTTTAATGGCCTACGTGATAATTATTCTGGCTTTTCAAAAATATTCTGGTATTCTTCCCTATGTGTGGTAGAATTGCAGTCCCATGAGCATTTTAAAAAGTTTAGGTAGGGCCATGTGACTTGCTGTTGCTAATTAAATGTGAGCAAAGTGATTCATCTCATTTCCAGGAAGACTCTAAGAACCACACAGCAAGTTCCCATGTTCTCCTTCCTGCCACAATGAAAACTGAAGCATGGGCAAAGATAGAACCTAATTCTGCCCAGGTCCTTAAGTGAGACCTGCATTGGATTTGTGGTCTGAGTAAGCAATAAACCTGAGACTCTGGGGCCATTTGTTACTAAAGATACTGAAGTCTGTTCTTTGAGGAATGGTGCTCACGTACACAGAAACCTAAAATGTATGACATTGCTTCTAGTGGTCTACTAGTGAGAAATAGAAAAAAATACATATATTGGAAAGTAAAAAAACAGAATACAGATGTTTTGAAATAATTAAAGATTTGATAAAACTGCCTCCTGTTGTAACTGAGAAAGAAGAGGCAAGAGGTAATAAGCTGGTAACTCTAAGAGAGGTCTGAACACAGAATATCTGCATTTCACAATACATTCGAAGAGAAGCTTAGTAAAGATTTGACCAGCTTGAGAAGGAATTAAAGTAATAGAGACAGTACATAAAATTAGGGCCTTTCAAGGTTGAAAAAGGCAACTGTTTCTCATCTCAATACAGATGAGAAGAATATTGACCAACAAAGGGCTATTAAAATTCAGCATTGCAGCAGAATGAAATAAAAGAAAAAAACAGTATACTGACTGGTAGATCTTCTGATTTGGTTATGGTATCCCTGAAAAAGAATGCAGAATGTGATCTTCAAAAAATACTTTCAACTGGAAAAGAAAAACTGTTCTAGAAAAATTGACCAAATATTTAGCTTTTCCTGTGAAAAGTGTAGGGCTCAAGTTTTCCATCTCTAATTCTAAAGAGAGAAGGTAGGGTCCATAAAGCAAAAAGACATCACAAATTAAGAATAATGTCAAGAAAAGAAGGCTGGTTAGAAAAAAAATCACAAGTATGGGTTTTGACATATGGAGGTCACTGAAATTAACTAGATGAGAATAATGAAAAACTTTTTTTGAGAGAGAGTTGTTTTTCTGAAAGAAACAGCAGCCTAGACAAAAAAAAAAAAAGACTGTTTTGTTTACAAGTTAAAATAAGCTGTGGGACCACATCCAGCTGTAGGCAGGGAGGGGGCTGAGAAGCAGCTCAGGGCCCATGGTGAGCATGCTCTTCAATCCCTAGCTGCGTTATAACCAGGAAATGAGTTTCCTAGAAGGTAGAGCAAAGAGCTGGAGAGAATATAGGACACAGAGAGTACTTCCAGGAAGTGACTCAGGGTCAACTCAAAGTATTTTCCAACCAGAGGGTGGTGTCGCTCAAAATGTCCATCCCTCAGCCTATGAAAACTGCTACTGTCACAGCCTGCTGTGTGTCTCTCTTTTTCCCCCCTCCGAATGGGAATGTTTACATCGGTTGTGTCTTCTTTTATCATATGGGTCTATCAAGTACAATATTTATTAGGCTATTAAATCTGCCAGCTCCATGCCTCTACCTGAACAAAACAACAACAACAACAAAACAACAACAACAACCAAAAAAAACAGATTTGCTGTTTAAGTCAGATGCTGAACTGACAGAGTCACCCCAGGTGCCCCTTAACTCACTTTAAACATTGTATCTTTCAGCCCCTTGAGCTGGTGAGAAAACAGACACAAAAGGAAGGAACTGCTCTATCTTCCTCTCACAAAATCTAACTGAAACCACGTTTTTCTCACACTCTCCTCCCTCCAGTCTGTTATGACGGATGAATTGTCCTTCCTTCTGTCAAAACCCTATACCCCACTATGCACATGCCTCCTCTCTGTCCTGCATCAGAAATTTCTCTCCTTCTACTGAGTCACTCTTATAAGCTTTGAAATCTCCATAAAGCCTCTAGTATTTCCCTTCTACCCGTTTTTCAATTACTATTGATAGTAAACATTTGGGAGAGTAGTCTGTAATTTCTCTACTTCTATGTTTCACATGCTCGCCTCCACCCAGTCCATACAGGTCTTCATTTATTGACTCTGCAGAGACTACTCATGTCAAGGTATCTAAGGACCATTGTGGGGGGTAAGTTTAGGAATCCCCTGGGCTTACACCAATGGGTTAACAAGGCATAAATAAGTACAAAGCCATAAAATCCTCACATCTAGTTTGAGTAAACTAGATAGGCACTCCAAGAAGAGGGGGGTGCAAAGACACCCTGAGAATAGGGAGGCACAAAGGTATCAGGAATAGGAAGGTGCAAAGTCACCCCAAAATAGAGGGGGGGCACAGAGCCCCCATAATAGAGAGGGAGAGGCAAAGGCCTGAAATAGAAATGGTGCAAAGGTGCCCAATACATAGGAATATGAAATAAACAAGATTAGATGTTCAGGGTGGAAGCACCCCCAATTTAGTACTATGGCAGAAAAGCTGCTTTCACAGGAGGATAGGGCCAGGTTAGGTAAATTGGTGAATTGGACTTTGGACCACTGCGCTGCAGGCAAAGCAGCCCAGAGCAGAGATGGCTAACAAATGAAAATGTGTCTTGTTAACTCTGAGGTTATTCCCCCTATCTGTCTCATCCCCTAGCCTAACAAAGATAAACAGGCACAGCACCTCCTGTCTGCTATTAACAACCATCTACCCATCTGCCCGGTGCCTGGATTTTGTTTTATATTGACCCAAACCCCAAACACTGTATATCTTCAAAACCCCCTTTTCCCCTTCATGTCCCCAAGTTACTGTTCATAGTTTCTTTGTCTCTTTGTACACTCCCATCACATTTGCAAGCCTTCTGATCTGAATAAATGTGGGGCAAGGACCCTTATTTTGGGCTCTTGTCTTTTTCCCGGACATTAGCCATCTCTCACTTTAATCCTGCATCCACTCTTTTGCTGGCCAAAAGAGAACTTTAGACTTAGAGTCTACAACAGCCCATCATGGTGAAAAGTCTAGTGGTCACTTTTTTTCTTTTTCTTAGTTGAAAGCTCAGTATCACTTGACCCAGCTTGCCATTAGTTCTTCCTTACGACTTTTCTTTCTTGGCCTCTGTCACATCACACCTCTCAGACTTCCACCTACCTCATGGCATTGCTCCTTTCTCCTGCTCAGTTCTGCTTCTTTTTGATCACTAAGTGGCAGAGAACCTCTGTCTTACACCTCCTCTTGTCTGTTTTCATTCTCTTGCTAGATGATTTTGTCCAATCCCATAGCTTTAAATAACATTGGTATGCTGAGAGCTCCCAAATCTATACCTCTGAACCCAGACCTTGCCTATCATCTCCAGACCACTACGTTCAACTACCTGTTTAATTTTTCTATGCGTATTTTTAGTAAGTATTGGAAACTTCAGTTCTACCAACTAAAACCTCATTTTCTTTCCCAACCAGACCTGCTATACCCTGAGCTTTCCTGACTCAGTAAATAGTACCACCATCCAGGGAGTGCTTATGTTGGGAAAATAAGTAAAGATTTTTTTTATTTTTTTTAAATTTTTATTTATTTTTGAGACAGAGAGAGACAGAGCACGAGCAGGGGAGGGGCAGAGAGAGAGGGAGACAGAATCTGAAGCAGGCTCCAGGCTCTGAGTTGTTGGCTCAGAGCCTGACGCGGGGCTCGAACTCACGAGTTATGAGATCCTGACCTGAGCTGAAGTCGGACGCCCAACCGACTGAGCCACCCAGGTGCCCCAGTAAGTTTTATACCATAAGATGGCCAATGGGACTAAAACAAGCTCTAGTTTCTAGCTTAGAGACTCCTCTTCCGGGTTCTTCCTGCCCTGTTTGCCTCACGCAAGAAAGCCGCCACAAATGCAGAAGATGATGCTATAAATTACCCTTCCCCCCTGCATTTGGGTCTCAGATCTTTGGAGAAATTGTATCCTCTGAGCCCACTGGTGTTAAATAAATGTCCCATCCACCAAGATCTCTGAGTGCCGCTTGGTTTCTCTGCCAGCGTCCCAGCCTGGTTCTGTAACATATTTGGTTCTCTGACTGGGAAACCCAAGTACACTGGCCGATTGTTGGCACCGGTTTGGGAGAACGGCGAGGTGGTGGTGGAACAAGGAATTGCAAGGGAGAAGTCATGCCCTGCCTGAATTTCTGCAGTCTCCCGCTTGGTTGCTTCAGGCTGGCCCTGCTCCGTTGTTCCCGCCGGACTGGAGGAGACTTGGCAGGTGAGGACCTGGACCTGACGTCAGAACCGGAAAGGCTGGGGCCCAGACTTGGCAGGTGAGTACCTGGACCTGGATTGGGCTGGGGCCCAATCTAGTCAGGCCCACTTGCAAGTGTGGAAGGGGGACCTGATCACTCCATGGAGACATCAGGTCTCACAGGTAGGAATTCCGTGGGAGAGAATGTAATAACCTCTTTTGTGTACATGAGTGTGAATGTGTGACTTGGTCTAGCTTGCCTGTGGAGTTCCATTCTGTGGCTCCACGGTCAGGCACCCTCAAGGTTCCCAAAAGCCCACAGAGTCTGAGTGGCCTGTCTGCGATTCCATGATGAATGGCATGTAGTCTATGGCGGCATCAGAATAGTTTCCATTCGTAAGTCACAAAGCTGAGACCACTACGGCTAAGTGTCACCTAAGTTCCTTCGGGATACAGCCAGATGGGCATCTGACTGGTCTCATTAGAGGGGGCACCCCTATTCTTCTGTCTATCTTTGTAACTCTGCCTCACGGGAACATTATGGGGTCAGGACTAAGCAAAGCAGGGGTTTTTGGGAGAGTATGGAATTAAGATAACCCCTGGCAAGTTAAGGACCCTATGTGAGTTAGAATGGCTCACTTTTGGTGTAGGAAGTCCCTTTGAGGGAACCTTAGATGTCCCAATGGTCCACTGCATCTGGTGTGTTGTCACCGGAGACCAGATCACCCTAATAAGTTCCCGTATATCATTTCCTGGTTAGAGAGTGCCCAAACCCTTCCCCCTTGGGCACATTTTACCTGCAACAAACAGAAACAGGCTAGGGTGTTAGTTGCCTCAACAAAGTGGCCCAAGAAAGGTCAATAGAAGTCCTGACCTCCACAAATTCTCACCAGTGTTCCAGAGGACCATGTGAAACCCCCAGTTCCTGATACTCCTCCATCTTTTGTGTCCCCACCACCTCCAGACTCGGCAGATCCTCTCCCCACCGGACCATCAGCCAGATTGTGCCCTCGGCCAGGGGCAGACACTCTTCAGATGCCAGTCCAAGAGCCAAGAGGCTCTTCTCTGGGGGGATCAGAGCAGGGACTGAGAAGCCCATGGATATGCCCAGCAGCAAGGGGATTCCCCCGGCGATTATTATGAGAGGCTATGTGAGGCTTACACCCTCTGTTTGCTCCAGAGGGCCAAGAAAGCTATGACAAAAGGATGGGGACGGTCTAACCACCAAAAGGGGGTGGGGGTCCAGAACCTCCTTAGCAAGGGGTCAGTGAGCCTACTGCAAGGAGAAAGGACATTAAAAGAATAAATGCCCCAACCAGGGAAAGTCCCAGAAACCCAGTCAATATCAGGAGGAACCTCAAGAAGGGGACCTTATTGGTCTGGTGGAGATAGAATCAGACTGAAGGGGACACTGACTCTCTCTCCCTGTTCCTCTGCCTAATATGTGAGGGATTCTCCCTCATTTCCCAGGTTAACAGCTATAATTGGAGCAAACTGTGTTTAGTCTACCTTGGGATGGGGACTTTAAGGAATGTTCCCAAGCAGTTGCTGAACCTCCATTTGTTTCAGGAAAATTCCCAGTCCTCTCCGGCCTGATGTGGACTCCATATTTCCACTTGGTGGAAAAAAATATGACATCTGCTCCTCTGAGTTAAGGTTTTGAATTGGGTTTTCCTTCTCTGCCTTCTACTGGCACCTTGCTTCTTCTGCCTTTCCCTCCCCCTGCTGTTTCTGCACCAACTTGGGTGTGGTCTACATAACTGGTTCCTATACCCTCCTCAGTGCCTCATGCACCATCAGCTCCTCCATCCTCAAGGTCAAGAAGCAAAGTGCACCCCTTTGGACATCTAGGTCTTTTCCAAATAGAATGAATTGCTAAAGCTTTGATTGCTGAACATAGGTTTGTGTTTTTAACTTATTGCAGAGAAATTAAGGCTATTTGAACCTATTGGAAAACATGCTTTGTGCTTAATTGGTTCATGAATTCACCATCTAAAAAATTCTGGTGTAAACACCTCTCAGTTGGTTACTAAGTCCTCAGTTGGAGACTAAGGTTTCCTAAGAGTTAAAGTTCTGCTAAATGTACTTAAGACTGATGGAAATAAGGAAAGCAACCCTGAATGTAGGAAAGTAGGAGGTATGTAAGAAAGATATAAGGAATGGAAATACATTTTTTGTTGAGGGTAGAAGAAAGTAACTTTGTCATAAATGAGACTGGTTGTTTGGAGAAAAATGGCTTTGGGACAAAGTTTGAAGGCAAAGGACAGTTGTAGAATGTTCGTGAAGGGAAATCTTTGGAAAGGAATTTTATGTGTGCTCAGGATGGACTAAGGTTGAGATGAATGGAATTTTAAAAGTACACTGGCATAAGGTTGAAATTCTGTTTTCCTCTCTGCTCAAATGACAAAGTTTTCTTGGACTGTTGATCTGCTCTTGATAAGACAAGGAAAACAAAGGTTTGTCTTACAGGAAAACCAAAGTTTTAGGTTTCATCTTTACCAGGTCTTTGATTACTTAGTTAAAACTTCTCAATGTTAAAAGAGCTAGGTTTTTCTAGCAACTATATAACGCTATACATTCACCTTTAGGATCTTTTATTGCCACCTTGGTTGAGTAAATAAAGTTTTAAGATTTATAATGATCTGTAATCCGATTTAGGATGTACTTATAACTTTTTAAGGTTTTAACAAACTTCCCAGGATTTAAATGGTAAATGAAGTCTTTTTGACCAATTAGGCCCTTTTATTTGGGATGCTAAGTTACTTGGAAAAGCACTGTTATATGATGGTAAATCTTAGGTTGTATTGCACAGGTAAATGCTGTAACTGCCCAAATATATATGCAATTCCTAAAGTTTTAGGTATAAGGTCATCACTTAATATTCTTGAAGTGTTATGTGTCACAGAAATAAGCAAATTTCTTTGTCAACTGCATCATAATGAACTCTCATCAGATCTTTAACAATGTCTATTTCTGAGATTTTGTCAATTATAATTGTTCTTATTCTGTCACAAAACGTGTTTCTTCTTCAAGGAGATTTATAAAAAGCACTCTGGGGACGAATACAGGTATTCTACATCTTTAAGATTAATACTAAAATGGGTTAAGAATTTCCAGAACTAAAAAGCTGCATTCACATTGAACAAGAATTAGGAACATGGGATTAAATGAACTGAGGAAGATTATAGTTTTGTGACTCTTGTTGGAATTATTGCTGGTTCCTAATGTTTGCTCAGATTAAGGAAACTTTCTCTTAAGATATCTATGATATACAGAAATGTCATAAAGTGTTCATTTGTAAACTGAAGCATTTATCTTTTGTCTCCACCTAAACCCTCTGAAGTTCAAAAACTCTCAGTGAGTATTCTTTAATCTTTCATGGAAATTACAATTGTTTGCATAAGTTCCATAAGAATCTGTTCATCTTTTAACAGGTCACCATTGGAAATACTGGTTATTTTACCAAGGCTTTGACTGGAATGTCATATTTGAGAATGACATCCATAAACTCAGATATGACCAGACAGTTTTAAGGAACTAAGGTTGGCTTTATGAAACATGGAGCTATAAAGCCCCTTGGAAATGTTGGCTTGATACCTTGCTTACAGAGTTCCCAGCAGCTACCAGGTGAATAAAGAAGGTCACTTTCTGGCAGGTGCAGGAACCTCAGGATATCTTGAGGACCTCATGAAGAGGAATTCGCCCAATTCTACAGGTATTGCAGACCTGTCTGATGGCAAGTATTTGGCTTGGTTTCTGGCCTGGAAAACTACTAAAAGTTCAACCCAGAGATTCCTTATAAAAGGTTCCAGCAAAGAAAACTTTAAAGATCCTCATGATCAATCGCTATTCTTGCTGAGCTTATGTAAATAATTAGGCTAGATTTGTTAAGACTGAGATTGTTCTACAAATATATTGGTCTCATTTTGGCTATCTCTGGAAAAGGAGGTTTTTAGAGAAAAAAGCTATGTTTCAACAATGCACCACTGTGGATGTTAAATTCTAGTTCTGATTGTCTTTAAATGTTTGCTGTTTGCCTAAACTAGACAACTTGAGGTAAACTTCAGAAAAATTGTCACAGTATTTCATGTATAGACAATCTTCTGTGTTTGTTATTCTGTGGGGATAATAATAAAACCCCGTGGGCATATGATCATTTAAACAACTGGAAAACGGAATGAATCTCTAAATATGCAAACCATATCTTCCCTAAACCTGATCTGACAGTTACCAGAAACCCGCCCCTTTCAAAGACTTGGAGGTGGACTTTACAGATATACAACGAAATAGAGGATTCAGTTTTAGGTATCACCCCATGGGTCTATCACTCCAGAGTTAAGAAGGCCAACTCAGAGGAACCCTCAACCTGGTGAAGTGATCCAGATCAGTCAACCTGCTTAAACTGACCCTCAAAAAGACACTGGCCTCTGAGATCTCCAGCCCTGCTCCAGCCACACCCTAGACACTGGCTGGCCTGCACATGGCAGAAGCTTGAGGAATCAACGTGTGGACCAGGCCCAGGGGTTCCGGTGCAACTCTGCCAGCCCTTGCCCCCTACTGGTGTCATAGCCCTGATCTTGCTTCTTGCTGTTGGGCTAATAGAGACTGCACCAACGAACTGAACATCGAATGAATGGCAGACTCCCTGGTAACCTTACAAAGCCAAATAAACTCCCTGGCAGCAGTGTCCCTCCAAAATAGGTGAGCCCTCGACCTCCTCACTTCAGAAAAAGGAGGGACTTGTATCTTTCTGGGGGAAGAGTGTTGCTATTTCCTCCCTGACAATCAGGAATCGTCAGGACTAAGGTTAAGGAACTCAAGGAAGGAATTCAACGTAGACAACAGGAAAATATCGTCAATGGAGAGGATAGGATCTCACAGACTGGGCATCCTGACTCCTGCCCTGACACGGCCCCTCCTTTCCATAATTTTACTTGTGACCATTGGCCCCTGTATACTAAATACCCTGGTACGTTTTACTGAAAACACCATTGTTCGCCAAACTGCAGCACGTATCTTAGCCCTCCAACGGTACCGACCCCTAGAGCTAAAAAGTGATGCCTAATAAAAGATTTTTTAAAAGGCATCAAAGGGGGGAATGTTGGGAAAATGAGTAAAATTTTATACCATAAGATGGCCAACGGGACTAAAACAAGCTCTAGTTCCTAGCTTAGAGACTCCTCTTCCAGGTTCTTCCTGCCCTGTTTGCCACACGCAAGAAAGCCGCCACAAATGCGGAAGACGACGCTAAACATTACCCTTCCCCCCTGCATTCGAGGCTCAGATCTTTGGAGAAACAGTCTCCTCCGAGCCCGCCGGTGTTAAATAAATCTCCGATCCACCAAGATCTCTGAGTGCCGCTTGGTTTTTCCGCCAGTGTTCCAGCCTGGTCCCATAACACTCTGAACAAAAGTTAAAAGAGTTTGCCTTGAGATTTTGCTTTTCCTCGCTCTGTACATCCATTCATCAGCAAGATCTATTAATGGACTATGCACTGTAAACATATTTAAACCTATTTATCTTTCCTTCTCTCTACCAGTACCATCCTGACCCCAAGCCACTACCATCTTTTCCCTCATCAACTGTAGTGGTCTTCTGGGCCTAATTCTTCCCTTCATTGGCTTCCATGACACTTAGTAGCAGATCTAAATGTCTTACTTTAGCTTTTATAGCCCTCGATAAAATTGCCCTGCCTTTGCAACTCCACCTCTTTCCCTGCTCACCGGGCTCTGCCTCTACTTTTTTTTTTTTTACCTGTTTCTTTCTTTCTTTTTTTTCCCTCCTGCTTCCTCTGATACACCAAGTTGGGTTCCTCCACAAGGCCTCTATACTCATTGTTCCTTCTTCAGGGAATGACTTCCCACCTTCCTTGTCATCATTACCCAATTCTGAAATGTCAGTTCCTCAGTGACTACTTTCCTGAAGACGCTAAAATAGCCTTAACACGGTCATCTCTATCACATTGCATGTGATATATTTCTCCTACCATCTATAGTGATCACTTCTATTTATTTACTCAAGTTTGCTCTGACCCTCTACACTTGAAATTCAGTGCCATGAAGGCAAAGACTTCAATCTTTTTTTTACCAAATTCCTTCAGTGACCATATAGTTGGATTTTATTTTAGGTGCCTATTTCCTAATATTTATATGGTTTTTAGACATTTGAAAATCTCTTCTGTCTGTGTCCTTAAATTTCTTACAATTATAGGTCTTTCTGTATGTCACTGACTCCTAGACTCCCACATTGCTCTTTGGTCTTCTGGCTCTGTCTCTCTGCTAACTGCCTGCTCATCCCTGCATGAAAGTGTTTTTCAGTGAATATAACATCAAACTGTCACAAGAATCATTCGTGTCATTTAAAACTAGTGAGCAAAATACGATCTGATTCCCAGGCATTTTAAAGCATTAGCCCAAATTTTCACTCATGCAGCAAATGAGCAAGAAATGTAAGAAGGGAATCAGAGAAATGAGTTTATAGAAAAAGCAAATTAGAAACTCAGAGATGATGGAAAATTTATTTAAATGAGTTTGTTTTAATTCAGACGTTGTGTTTCATTTATAGTACTTTTCTATCCATGTTTCTGTATTTCTACATCATTATTCTCTGTTGTCTCCATAAAGTCAAGAATTAAAAAAAAAAATATATATATGTCTTTAATTGTTTTCTTGATTAAAATATTCATGTATTTGAAAATGCGAAAGCACAAAAGCACATAAAGAAATGACTTAAACATGACTGTTTAAAAACCATTACATACGCACACATACACAAAATTATTACATCTACAAGATAACTGCTTGCATATCATATAACTTTAATTTCCAAACATAGATATCTGGCCAGGCTTGTATCAACATCAGGAAAATGTTTGACTAGTAGAGCTAATCCTATTTTAAGGCCTGATTTTTTTTCCCCAGATAGACGGTAAATAAGATAATATAGTAGGACTAGATGCAGTTCTACTACAAATATATCCTCATCTAAAAGTAACTTTAAGATACATGTTTTTTATTAAGCTGGGATCCCTGTTTTTCAGTCTGAAGCAAACTGCTTCCATATTAGCCTTACTCACTATAATGACTCCAATACAACTGTTAGCCTAAGGAAACTTAGGGGAAAACATTCATTAAATGCTCTATTTTTGCCAACAAATGTGCTTACTTCCTTATGAAGCATCTCTCCTTTTAAAATTTCTTTTGGTTCACTGATCAACTCAAGGATATCCTGGTCCAGAGCAGCAAGTCACAGTGTGTTTATAGGTGTTGTTGACAAGAGAAAATGCACCGCATGCACTAGGACAGAAGCAGAGTTGTTACAGAGAAAGAGGAGGATATGCGATGAATTTCAGTAGGAAGGAATTTCAGTCAACAGTTCCCTACTTCAGTTTTTCTCTTTTCTGATATATTCGAAAAGAAGTAGCCTTCCCATACTAAAGACAATTACTTAGAAAGCACTTTTCAAATAGATTTTTTTTCTAATTTGGGTTTATGTAAAGGTTTTATATAGTCAACAACAGCAGATAGATATAAAGAAATGGAGTTACAAGTAAGACTACTATATTTTCCCCTAAAAGGATTAGTGACAATCTCCCTAGATTTAAGAAAGAATAATATATTAAACATCAAGCAAAAAAATGGGAAAAGGAGGGTCACCCAGATGGCTCAGTCAGTTAAGCATCTGACATTTGATTCTGGCTCAGATCATGATCTGAGTTCCTAAGTTCCAGCCCAGCTCAGGCTCTGCGCTGACAGCACAGAGCCTGCTTGGGATACTCTGTCTCCCTCTCTCTCTTTGCCCCTCCCCTGCTAGTGCTCTCTCCCTCTCAAAATAAACATTTTTTTTATGGAGAAAGGGGGGCACCTGAGTGGCTCAACCAGTTAAGTGTTCTACTTCCGCTCAGGTCATTATCTCGTGGTACCTGCGTTCAAGACCCGTACCTGGCTCTAGGCTGACAGCTCAGAACCTGGAGCCTACTTTTGATTTTATGTCTAACTTTGCTCTCTGTCCCTACTGCCTGCCCACCTGCCTCTCTCTCAAAAAGTAAATAAACATTTAAAAAAAAATTAAGGGGCACCCAGTGGCTCAGTAGGTTAAGCCTCCAATTTCATCTCAGGTCATGATCTAATGGTTCATTGGTTCAAGCCCCACATGGGGCTCAGTGCTGACAGTTCAGAGCCTGGATCCTGCTTCTGATTCTGTGTGTGTCTCTCTCTGCCCCTCCCCTGCTCACATGCTCGCTCACTCTCAAAAATAAATAAACATTCAAAAATTTTTTAAAAAGTTAATGGAAAAAGGAATATCAAGCTTATACATGGAATTAAATCCAGGAATGAAAATGACAGAATTTTGAACATAGTTCAACTCTGAATAAAGGTTGAGGAGTGAGGGAGAGTAGGCAGAGATTAACAGAAATGAAAGTGGGATTTAAAAATGCTCTTCAAAGAAAGTTATGTGTTATTTTGATAAAGAATGTAAGCTGGTACAGGTTTGGGAGGATAATTTGGCAATAGGTATCTAGAGACCTAAAACTGAACAGTTTTCTGCTTTTCAAAAAGGAAAACTATCAAAAATATTTTCATAAAATAATTTTCTCCCCAATACCATATTTTCATCTTGGAGATGGCAAGTATGAGTGCAGTGGTGATTCATCTAGAGGATTAAAAAATCATCAAGCTCCCTCACTGCCCAAGACGGATGTGGAGAAATAAATACTCCTTTAAAAATTTCCCCTTTTACTACAATGCATCTTTCCTTTAAAAAAAAAACACACTAGAAAACCATCATCACACAGAATGTACTTTGTCTTTCACAGACAAAAGGGTTAAGGGAAGGACTAGTATGCCATAGGCAATTGGGAAGAATGAGTAAAAGGCCATGGCTCCCTCTCTCTCTTCCTTATTAACTTATTTTCCTTTTAACTACATTGTCTTCCAGCCTCCTCTGAACTGGCTGCCCAAATCTAAATTGGACTGAATTGCTATGGTAGAAATATATGCCAAGTCAATAGTCCAGATAAATGATATCTCCCATGCTTTCTCTGCTCTGTCCACAGAAAAATACTAAACCAATGCATTTGCCACTATCTCCCTGGATTTAAAAAAAAAGACAGATAAAGCCCAAAAATGAATAAATTCCTAAATGACAATGCCACATTTTATGACATTGGTTCTTGCTTTGTATTTTACTTCTCTCTCCATATAGAAACCATGATATTATCTAGAAACTAGCAAAATTCCCAATTCTTATCCCTACTGAAATGTATTTCTCAGCTGAAAGTGGGAATATTATGGAAAAAGTTGTTAAGGATGTTTTAGAAGATGTCATACTTAAATTAAGAAAAGAGAAAGTAAAGGAGCCTATTAAAGAAAGAAGTTTTCTAAAGCAGAGAGCACATATTTTTTTTATTTTGGATTAATCAGTGATTTTAAAAACACAAATATTTATTAAGTAACAACTAGGTACTAGGAACTACAATGGGAGAATAAGCTTTTGGTTACTGAACAAGTATGGAAGGCCAAATTATAGAGTATTTGGAAACTAGCAGTAGAAACAAGTACTTAAATACCTAGGCAGAATGGAGCATTTAAAAAGTTCTTGAGAAAGAGGGAAAATAACAAAGTATGTGTTTGCCATTATAACTGAGGTCTGCAAACTACTGCCTGAGGGTCTAATCTAGGTCTCTCAAGCTGGGAACTTTTTGTGTGTCTTTAAATACTTAGAATAACATTTAATGATGTGAACATTATATGTAATTCAAATTTCAGTGTCTATAAATAAAGTTTGATGGCTTTTTTTTCTTGGAATACAGCCACAACTATTCAATTATGTATGTTTTTTAAGTGTATCTATTTATTCATATTGAGAGAGACTGAGAGAATGAAAGCAGGGGAGGGGCAGAAAGAGAGGGAGAATCTCAGGCAGGTTCCGTGCTGCCAGCATGGAGGCTGATGCAGGGCTCCAACCCATGAAACTGTGAGATCGTGACCTGAGTAGATATCAAGAGTTGGACACTTGACCGACTGAGCCACCCAGGTGCCCCCTCAATTATGTATTTTTTATGGATGTGTTTGTGCTACAGTGGCAAACTTAAGTAGGTAAGTGGTTGTGGTTCCTAACAAGTAGGATCAATTTTTTTCCTCCATTCAAATTCTAGGCAAGTTTAAGAAAAAAAAATGAAAGAAAAAAGTAAGTGACATTTAAAAAAATAAGACTCTGGCCTGGGTGGCTCCATCGGTTAAGCATCCAACTCTTAATATCAGCTCAGGTCATGATTTCAAGGTTCTTGAGATCAAGCCCTGCATAGGGCTGACAACACAGAGCCTGTTTGGGATTCTCTCTTTCCCTCTCTCTCTGCCCTTCACCCTGCTTGTGCACATGCACTCTCTCTCTCTCTCTCAAAATAAATAAACATTAAAAGGGGGGGCATCTGGGTGACTTAGTCGGTTGACCATCCAATTCTTGAATTCAGCTCAGGTCATGATCTCACGGTTCATGAGTTCAAGCCCCAAGTCAGGTTCTGTTCTGACAGTGTGAAGTCTGCTCAAGATTTCTCTCTCTCTCTCTCTCTCTCTCTCTCTCTCTCTGCCCCTCCCTACTCATTCTCTCTCTCTGTCTCTCTCTCTCTAAATAAATAAACTTAAAAAAAATAAGACTCTGTTAACTAATAAAGCTAACGTTGGAAAATAAGTTTTATACCTGTGGGCTAGAGGACATCCTAATAGTGAATATCATTTTAGACTAGATTCACGTATTAAGTCATAAGAAGTACTGAGCAAGGCGCCTGGGTGGCTCAGTTGGTTAAGCATCCAACTCTTGATTTCAGCTCTGGTCATGATCTCACAATCAAGCCCTGCATTGGGCTCTGCACTGGATATGGAACCTGCTTAAGATTCTCTTTCTCCCTCTGTCTCTTCCTTGCCTGCTCTCTCTCTTTCAAAAAAAAAAAAAAAAGCAGCAGCAGCAGCAACAACAGCAATGACGAACTATAGGCCCTAGTGTGTGGGGTGGGCCCCTTTTACCATATAACATACAACAGAATAGGATACATATTTCTACAGGTTAGTTATTTCCCAAAGAGGAAGATAGGATAAGAAGAGGAGTTTTTTAATAACCAACTCAATAATCATATAAGTAAACCCTACTCTCCAGAGGGTATTCACAGAGGTAGAAAAACCATTAGTGCTTTTCTTTTCATGAGAGAAGGGTATGTGCTACCCAGCTATCCTCAGCTTTTTTGGTTTCTTAACCCTCTGGCCTTAAGGAGTAAGTCAAACAGAGCTATGATTACCCTCTTCAGGACCAGGCATCAGCACATGGACAGTCTTTCCCCCACCTTCCTTGAATAAAAGGCAGTGATCCTTTGTGATTTCTTTTGGAATCACTGGTATAGAACACATATTTTGCATCTAGAAGGCCATAAAATACCTCAGAACAGTATATTAACAGCACTAATGCCAAATCCACTCTGTAATCAAAGCTTTACATTCAATTCCCACACTATTTCCCATTCAAGAGCTTTCTAACCAAGTTTTCCATTGTGGCCTATCCGAGCTTCTATAAACAAAGAAATTATGGACACCATTATAATGTTTCCATAATAAAAATTTACAACCAAACTTCAATGGCAAATTTCCAGTGACCAAAATGTATTCCAAATAGGAGTACCAATATTCTCCTCCCATTATTAAATTCCCAGAATTCAGAGAGAACTTCAGTTTTGAACTTACAATTCCTCAAAATTAAAGTCTAAAGAAATCAAAGTCCCTGTTGTTTACATTCCTCAAGTCAATATCTCTTTCACTTTCTGCCTGCTTTTCTTCCTGGATTCCATATTTCAGTGATTACTGCTACCCACACCCTGGTCTCTCACACTAGAAACCTGGGAGTGATATCCATCATCTACCACACATTCCACAGATATGTGACTGCCAACTCCTAGCAATCTTGTCTCCTAACTCACCCTTACATGTGTCCAGTTCTCCTTTCATTGACATTTGTTCAGGGCAAACTTTTGTCACACCTCAGCCGGATTATTGTAGAGCTTCTTACAGGTCTCCTGCCACGAATCACCTTCCTAGCCCCCCATCATTCACACTAGACACAAATTAAACCTAATTCAACTATATCTGCTGACACAGACTGGTAAGCAAATCAAGTTACATTTATGTAAAAAGAAAAAAGGTATCAGCCCATCTATAATACAAAAGGAACAATCAATATGTATGCATGTGTACGTATAAATGGATAAAAGAATCCTATGAGTTTTTGGATACACCAAATGTTTATGGTGATTTCCTCTGGGGGGAAAAAGCAGGAAGATTAATTTGGGCTGGGTAACTGTGAACATGGAATGTTATATTTTATTCCATATATTCTATATAACCTAATTATTCTAATGATAGAATATAACTTTATATTGTTGCATTATTTGTTAAAAAAAACAGACAAAATCTGGAAGTGTGGAAAGCAACAACAGCATCATAAAGATGTAGCAAGTATGCAAAACTATACAAACCCCTGGTCACAGAGACTACTCAGTGGGCTTTCCACAGCTCTGGGTGTGAAGTGATAAACTTCTTTGTAGGAAGGCAGCAATGGATAAGGAAAAGTGGTGTCAGGGAAAAAGCAGAAAAGTCAAAACACCTTTGAAATGGAGAAACATCCAAATAAGTCACTCAGCCTAGCAGATAAAAGAGAATTAAATATCAAAGATAACATCAAGGTTTCCATCTTGACAGCAGTGATGATTTATAACTGAAATAGGTGATTAATATGTGAAGGTGACATACCTCTTCAGGTGATATTTTTATTTCCATATTGATGGTCTATGTTTGGGATGATGAGAAAACAATCAGGTGGAGATGTTTGTGTATGTAGTCAGAGCTGCAGCCTTAACAACAAAAGATGAGAGATTTGCTTGTTTCATCATCATGAGTATAAGGTAACAGTTAACTCCATGAGAAATGGAATGTAGGGACAGAACAGAACTAAAGACCAAAAGGCTGAACACATTCTTTAGGGAGTCACAAAACAACTAAGAAGTCACTATGAGAATTAAAAATGTGAAATGCACAAAGGACTCAAAGGAAGCGAACATTTCAGGCAGAGCTGGGAGATCTGGATTTTAGAGTGATAACTAGGATGAGTGTGTTTGAGTAAAGTTCTTTGGATTTGACAAAAAATAGTTTTTAGTGACTTTGAAAATAAAAGTTTTTGTAAATATATACCTGTCTTTTTAGGAAAAAAAGGTTACATACTAAAATAGGCTATATTGTATGAGTGAATGAATATACTATACGATATTAAACATACATTCTGTGAGAAGAAGCTAATGTGGGCAAATGGTATGAACATGATAAACAGACAGTAAACCACAAATAGCTATCAACTATATGAAGAGATCCTTAAGCTCATTTGTAATCAGAGAAATGCAAATTAAAGTAAAATAATTTACCACTTTACAACCATCTGATTGGCAGAAACTAGAAAGTTGAATAGTGGTAATTATTAGTGGGGATGTGAAGAAACCAGACAAGCTTAATCTTACTCAAGAGCACTTTAGCAATATTTATTCAGATTAAAACTGCTTATACCCTGTGTCCCAGTATTCCTATTCCTGGGTATGTAGCCCAAAACTATACTCACAGAGGACTAAGAAGGGGCATCTATGATTATTGTATTAATCAGGAGAGATTAGATTATGCGGTGGTAACCTCCAAACCCCTTACTTGAAATAACATAGGTTTGATTTGGCTTTTGTTCACACTACAAGTCAATCACAGTTTGGCAAGCCGACCTTGCTCACTGTACTCACTCAGTATGAGGGTGTAGCCACCTATCTTGAACACTGGCAGCCACTGTGAAGAGGAGAAGATAAACTCTGGAGGGTTTCAAATTGTGACATATGTCACATCGGCCCACACTTATTGGTCAGAATTATATATAAGAAGTGGTCAGGCAATACAAACCTCCTGAGATGTATTCTCATACTGTGATAACCAGAAATATCTCTGAACAATGCCAAGGTCTTCCATAAAATAATCAATGCATCACTGCAGTAGCAAATATGTAGTCAATTTAGGTGTCTACCCCAAAGTGTATCTCAGTGAAGTAAATTACCGTGTAGGTTTTCTGTGGAGTCCTAGGCTGCAATTAGAAGCAAAAACTAGAATATATGCAAAAACATATATAATAAAAATAAATGCTGGGGCACCTGGGTGACTCAGCTGGTTGAGTGTCTGACTTTAGTTCAAATCATGATCTCAAGGTTTGTGAGTTCGAGCCCCACGTCAGGCTCTCTGATGTCAGCACAGGGTCTGTTTCGGATCCTCTGCCCCCCATCTCTCTGACCCTCCCCTGCTCATGCTTTCTCTCTCAAAGATGAGTAAACATTAAAAAAATAAGTAAATGCTTACTGGAGAAAAGGAATAAAGGTTTTCAACATAGTAACATTTATGTAACTTAAACACATATACCTACACCAGATAACAAGGATATATACAAATTTAGGGATACATATCCAACACATCTAAGTTAGTTGACTATGAAGGAGAGGAAAGAAATTGAGAATAAGAAGAGAGGGCTGTTATACATTAAATCAATAAAGTAAAAGGACATCTCATACTGACCATAGGTGCCGTGAATGGAGGAATAGGTCTATTTTCATAATTCACATGAGGCTATATATAGGAGTAAGCAGCTAACTAAAGTATATCTAACAGAGCCTGAAGAAGTTCAAAATTCAGTGGGGGAGTTGAAACTTATTCTAGGAATTGCCACTAACCTATTGGTGTGAGGCAATATTTTGAGAATTAGAGAGAAAGTGTGAAATGTTGTAGAAATAAAGAGAGGCAACTATGGTTGTGGTAAAATGGACCCATGATAAGAGAAAGAAAAAAAGAATTAAAAAAGGGACAAATAAGTCTGTTTGAGAAAATACATGCCTTTTTGTCACCTTTTGTGGAGGTTGCTTAAAATTACAAGCGAAGGAGAAGAAATTGTAAGAATGAGAGCTCGCGATGAGGCAAATTATTATTAGCAGCCACCCATCAGAAATTTTAAATCAGTAAGGAATACTATATTGCTGCTCTTGGTTTTTAAATAAACTACACTTGCTAACGTAGAGAGATGTGAAAGCTCTTACACATCATGCATGTTCCCTGCTACTTGGCACCAAGGGCAGTCTCTCTTTAGGGCAGTGGCCATAACTTCTACCTGCAGATTCTATTTTTCTTTAATGCTGAGCTTCTTTGCCTTCTTGGACTTGTGGTGTTTCTCCCCAGAATAAGTCACTCTGTCTATATTTGACTCATGTCAGCATGGCTCACAGACTTCTCTTTCTTTGCAGAAATTGCCAATTACATGGTGCTCTTGCTGACTTTCAACCTGACCTTAAACTAGAAATACCCATCTTGTGAGCACTTGATGCCTACCTATCACCCTTCCATATCCCACTATGCATTCGACACCCACAAACAATATCCAAGCAAAACCTGCCTAGGGATCATGTTTCTCGTCTTCCTCTTGTTACATGTCAGGGTTGGAAGTTGTTGTGAGCATGGATACCAAGCTGGTAGACGGCCAGAAATCCATCACCACAGCTTTAGAGAACATGCTGGTGAAGATCATGCCTTACATTACCTTATTTTTATGTAATACGGAGCCATTTTCTAAAAAGTGCTTTTGCATTGACATATAGGATCTTTATGAATTTCCTGGTTAAATGAAAAAAAAAGAGAGAGAGAAAATTAGTGAGCAGACAGAAGTGTGGCATTGAAAGAGCTGGAAGTGATTCTTATGGTTATTCAAGAGTTTCACACTTCTCTTTTGGGAAAAACATGACCTTTATTTTATAGATCCAGAACTTGACTCCACATTGCAAATATACTCAGACAAAAGAGAAAAATCATAATGAGAGGAGGAAGGGCAAAAGGACAGAGCTAAAATTATGGGCTTCTTGTAAAATAGCTTATTATTTACTTGAATTTTTAATAATTCCACTTTGTAGTAAGTATTTGAAATAAAACTTAGGGTCATTAATTCTAATATTCATACAACCTTAATGATAATTTATTAACACTTGCTTCTATTTGGAACTTAAAATAATATTGACATCAGAAAATGTGTTATTAGCTGGAGATGCATATGGCTTACAAAGATTATAATAAACAAACATTGATTTTTGCTGAGGTGATGATCAAGGTAAAAATCAATCGATATTTTTCCATTTCAACAAAATCTTAAAATTACCAACCTCAAAATCTAATGAGTCTGATTCCTTACTCTTTCTACTGGAGAGCTTATGGGAAAATGCAGCATCCCCTGGAGAAGCGAGAAAACTGTTTCTCTGGAAACTTCTCGTATACTTTTTTGACTATCATCCTGCCTCCGGATTTAACAGTCTTGCCCAGATACTTTGGCAAGAGTGAAATGACTACACACGGAGAGAGGGATGGCTTTTCTTTAAATGTTCCCTTCTATGGGGGCGCCTGGGTGGCACAGTCGGTTAAGCGTCCGACTTCAGCCAGGTCACGATCTCGCGGTCCGTGAGTTCGAGCCCTGCGTCGGGCTCTGGGCTGATGGCTCAGAGCCTGGAGCCTGTTTCCGATTCTGTGTCTCCCTCTCTCTCTGCCCCTTCCCCGTTCATGCTCTGTCTCTCTCTGTCCCAAAAATAAATAAACGTTGAAAAAAAAAATTTATAAATGTTCCCTTCTATGAACTAGGAAAAATTATCTACCTCTTCAATAATAAAAAAAAAAAATAAAGAAGAAAGGAAAGAAAGAAAAAAGAAAGTGGAATGGAAACAGAGTGCTGTAATATCAAATGAACAGTAGAGAGTCAGTCATATTTCTACATGTTTCTTTCAAATCTTACAGAATTTTTAACAAACCCCTAAAGTACCCTGTGGTCTCGAAAGCTTTTAAGAATAAACTATACAGGGGCACCTGGGTGGCTCAGTCAGTTGAGCGTCTGACTCTTGACTTCGGTTCAGGTCATGATCCCAGGGTCATCTGATCGAGCTCCACATCAGGCTCTGCACTGAGCGTGGACCCTTCTTGAGATTCTCTCTCTCCCTCTCCTTCTTCACTTCTCCCCCACTGAACTCTCTCTCTCTCTAAAATCATAAAAATAATGTATAAACCATACAAAAGTTGATGAATGTTGTTTCCACTATCATCATGACAAAAACATTTAATTTTGAAACTTTATTGTTTTACTTTGATTCTGCACGTGTCATTGAAATATAGATTATTTTCCCCACATTAGATGACTGCCTTAATAATCAAAACAATGTTTATCCATTCTTTAACTTTTTTCCCTAATATTTACATCTACAAAGTCAAATTTCCTCAAAAAACTGTCATATTAAAATATATGTAAAACATACATACATACACACTCATAGCCTAAACAATGAACATTCCAATGAAAAGACTATAATGCCCTCCCATGTGAAATGCCTTTTTCTTTCCTCAGTCTCCCCTTCTCACCCCATTTGAAAGGAAAGATCAAACGATTGATTGTTTAGGCATATGCTGTGACCAGGTGTTACCTGCTTCATAAACATAAGAAATGAATCAAATCACAAAATGCTAGAGCTGGAAAGTTTTCATTGTATACCAGTCCTACCTGCTCATTTTAGAGATAAGGAAATTATACAGAGAAGACCGCAGAGCTGGGAATAGAAAGGAGGTCTCTGGTATGCAGCTTATAAAAATAAGGTCTCCAGCTTACAGTCTGAATGCTTTTCCAAATGTGAAATTGAATTTTGAGAAGGTTCTATATTTCTATTAAAGGGAGGTTTGCAGAAATGGAGAAAGTTTAAGAAAAGAGAAAGAAGAAATGGGAAACTGTCACTAAATTCTGATTGGAGTTAAACCTTCCAAAATAGAAAACCTTGTTCATAGTTTAATACACGCTGCACTATTGTTCAGTCCTTGTCTCCGCCTTTTCTCCAGATTATTGCCAAACACTCCTTATTCTGAAATTTACCTTTACTTCACTCTTTTTCTTTTTCTGATTTGGCCCAAGAATTTGAAGTGGCTGCTACATTTGAGCAGTTATTAACCCCTGGTGACTGTGCTACTAACTGGGACACTGGAAATTCCCTTCTCCGTATTTACTTTGGCTGTGGCTCTGGGAAGCTGGAACTCGGAACCGCAGAGAGAGAATCCAGTACAAACCACACCCTTTCCTGAACTGCCTTTCAAGCTCCGTCTAGTTCTATTAAGAAACAATGCCCTAAATCAAACATTAAGCTTGATTCACATTGAAATGAACATGCACATGTCTTTACTGGCAGGACAAGTGGCAACAGCAGGTGCTGATTCAGAAGAATTAGTGTTAACTTTCCACTTACTAGGTTCTGCCGTTTGAAATACAGCGCATTTCCTCCCTTCAGCTGGCTAATTTTGTTATGCTCTCTCCTCACTTATACATATTTGCATTCTAAAGTAGTCACCGAATACATGAAGCAGTGATATTGAGGCACCATTTAGTTTGTATATTTTCTATATACCATTTTCCAGAGATTTAAGTATTAATAACAACCATTGTTCCCATTTTATAGAAGATGGGATCAAGAAAGGGTAGCGTTAAAATACTTGTCTAAAATTACATCACTGGTAAATGCATTTGCTGAAATCTGAAGCCAAGTTTAGTCAACAGCATCTCCACGTTGATGCCTTTCTCTCTGTGTTCTCCAACCCAGGCTCTGCCCTGACCTTCTGACTCATGCCCTCACTGCCCACTTGGCATCTATGTTTGGATGTCAGGTAGGAATCTCGAGCTTAAAATATCTGTACAGATGAGGATCTTATTACCATACTCTTTCTCCAACCATTATTTCTACTTTATTAGTAAATGGTACCACCATCTGCTTAGCTGCTCAAACTTAAAGTCTTAGAGATCTATGTATGAATCTTCCCTTTCCTTTGATCCCATCACGCATACCCAATTACCTTGGAAATCTGATTAGTTTGCCTTTGCACACACACACACACACACACACACACACACACACACGCATATATATATGTATATATCATCTATCTAATTCTCTCCATTTCCTCATTTCTCCCTAGTGACCAAAATACCATGGAACCTGTTCAGAAGTACTGCATCTTAACTAGTCTCCCTGCATTTACTTTATCCTAAAATAAGTAATTTTTCATAAAACAATTTAAAAATACAAATCAGTTGATATCACTTATCTGCCTAAAGTGTTTTTTCCATTTCTCTTAAAAATATGAAGACTTGGGGCACCTGGGTGGTTCAGTTAGTTAAGCCTCTGACTTCAGCTGAGGTCATGATCTCAAGGTTTGTAGGTTCAAGCCCTGTATTGAGCTCTGTGCTGACAGCTCAGAGTCTGAAGCCTGTTTCAGATACTGTCTCTCCCTCTCTCTCTGACCCTCCCCTACTCATCCTCTGTCTCCCTCTCTCAAAAAGAAATAAACATTTTTAAAAATTTTAAAAGAAATACAAATTCTTTAATTTGACTTTAAGTCTGTATGATCTGGTCCCTGCCTTCATTACAAATACTCTCTTTTACTATGCTATATTTACATAAACATCCTTTCAATTATTTTATTTTTTAAATGTTTACTTATTTTTGAGAGAGAGAGAGAGAGATAAAGACAGAGCGTGAGCAAGGGAGGAGCAGAGAGAGAGGGAGACACAGAATCTGAAGCAGGCTCCAGGCTCTGTCAACACAGAGCCTGATGCAGGCCTCGAACCCACCAACCATCAGACCATGACCCGAGCTGTAGTCAGATGCTTAACCGACTGAGCCACAGTCAGGTGCTTAACTGACTGAGCTGCCTAGGGGCCCTTAATTTTGTTAATACCTAAAACCCTCCACTCTGGGTCTGCACATACCTCTTTCAGGGATCATCCCACAGCCATTCATAGCATTCATAGCCCTTATTATTCTCATTTCTCAAGACTGAATACTAAAATCATCTTCTCCAAGAGGCCTTCCCTGACCATCCTACATAAAGTAGCATATATTGTTACACTTTATCAAAATTAAACTGTGTCATTTCTATAACTTTTATCACAATCTGTCATTAACTTTATTGTTTACTACATTTGCTACTTCCTTGCACTGAAACATAAATTTCATATAGCCAAAAATTCTTGAGTCTTGTTTATTGGTGTATTAATGCTTAGCATGGTAGCTGGAACATATTTTGTGAGATTTAAGAATCCAAAATGATAAATATAAAATTAAATACCTACTAAGAGTGAGAAAAATATGGAAAGTCAGAAACTTTAAACACAGCAAATATCAAAATCAGAAAAATCAGCTAACTGGCTGGTAGATCTGTGTTTCTGAGTCATCATCATTGTTGATATGTCAACACAGCAGTAGGAAGGGTATTTCTGAAAGTCATTCCACTTTGGGCTATCTACCTAACTATTCCAAAATTGACTGCAAGCTACATAAATATATTCCATATAACATAACTTCAATCTATCTTTAGCTCAACATCCTCTCACCATATGCAAAAACTAGCAATGACCACTAAATAAGAATGCTAGCTGATTTCAGGGGAAGTCTAATAGAGGAAAATTTAGAGTACAGAGACACTGTAATCATAACCAACTATGGTTAAAATATCCCACTTCTATACATTTTACAGACATACCACCATGTGACCACACTGATAAGGTGTCTTGCAATAGCATGAAAGAAGCCTGTGCAAGTGGTGAGTCTCAAACTAAACTTTAGTTGGTTTCATAGTAGTCTATCTTGAATGTGTCCACTGTCACACAATTAGTGGCAGGACCTGAACTAAAACATCTTGTTGATTTTCAATTTCATGTGCACACAAAAGTCTCAGTAAAAAAGTAAAAAAGTTCTAGTGGTACAGGTGTGTGTGTGTGTGTGTGTGTGTGTGTGTGTGTGTGTGTTTTGCTACGTAATGAAGGATTTTTTTTTAACTTTTTTTTTTCAACGTTTATTTATTTTTGGGACAGAGAGAGACAGAGCATGAACGGGGGAGGGGCAGAGAGAGAGGGAGACACAGAATCGCAAACAGGCTCCAGGCTCTGAGCCATCAGCCCAGAGCCTGACGCGGGGCTCGAACTCACGGACCGTGAGATCGTGACCTGGCTGAAGTCGGACGCTTAACCGACTGCGCCACCCAGGCGCCCCAATGAAGGATTTATTGACAGACTTAACTAATGGTTTTCAGTCAAAAAAAGTGGAAGTTAGCTAATATTCACAAAGGTAGTTTGTATTCATTAGAAAAAGTACTTCATGGGTTATGAATAAATAAAGCTGTAATTGGATATTATATTAGGAATAATAAGAAAGTAGGTTGGAACTTGTTTTTTGTAAATTAATTTGGCAGGGATGTGCTCCTTGGGAAACCAGGCATGTTTTGGAACAGTGCTGAGGCTATGAATCATAGTCTCTTTGTTGACAAAATATCCAAAATGTGGAATCAATTCGTTAATAAAGTCATGTACAGACAAGTATAGATGTTCCTTTCCTCTCTGTCTCCCCTCTCCCAAACACTTTCACTCCTGCTATCTTAAATGAAAGAATATCTTGTTACAAACAATTGGTTATGTGGCAAAGGTAGGAATCCATAAACATAGGTTAGAGAAGAACCATGGAAGGTAGCTTAGATCCTGAAATAGGGGTAAGAATAGGAGACCAAGGAGAAGAATAAACCCTTTTGCCATACACAATGGCCTGAAAGGCTAAGGCAGAATCTTCAGCGTTCTGAGAAACAGGAATGGAAAAAACAGGATTAATGTGAACAATTCTCTAACGCAAAAGCTTTCACCTAAAGTCATATAAGTAACACAAACAGAGGCTGTCCTCCTGGACTGAATGGGGAGAATTACAGAAATCAAAACTGGTGAATTTGCTCCAAAATTGTGATAGTATTTGAAAGAATATAGGGTCTCAAAGAATATCACCAGCTTTAGGAATTTTATTATAAATGAAGATATGATTTTCCATCATTTCTGGGAATTTTAATACTGTTTCAATCAGCCTCATTCTGAGTTTTTATGATGCTAAATTGATCTCTGAAAAACACTCAAATGGAACAGCAGGAGGGTGACTTGGACATCTGAGTTTTATTAAGGATGGAAATTCTATCTTTATTTTAGAGGATAACCAGAGTATATTGATTGTTCTAATTTTCCATTTATTCTGTCTTGACAATACTCAGGTAAGTATTTTTTTTGTTATATCACTACAAACCTGCAATCAATTCTTGGTGAATCCAAAAATCTCTGATTAAGTGTTTGGTGTATTTCTCATGTCTTAAATGATGTTTCTTTTTCTTCCTGTGACCTTCACATAGATAGTTTTTCAGTCAAATGGTATAAGGCATTCTAAAGCAAATAAATAATATTAGGGATAGATTCTCATACTTAAAAAGACAGGGACTGATCTGTAGATTTTGTCTTTTAAAATTTGTCACCCAACAAAATGGATTATGTAGATTTGTTTCCATAGGAGTTACAATATCATTTGTATTGCTAACTTCTATATTGCTTATTTTAAAATGATGTACAATGAAATTGGTATGTAATTTATAGTTACATAAATTAACTCTAATAAAGACATTCATTTTTCTCCTGGTATTTCATATCAATAAGTTAAGTCAGAATTGGATCTTTGTTACCTATTCTCTAGAAATTTTAAAACAAAAAGCAAAAAGAAGTAAATTTTAATCCAACCTGTAGGCAATAGGCAGTTTGTTGTAGGGAAACAAAAACATTGGTTTGGATGTCCGTCAGCTCTGGGTATTATATGACAGAGAAGAGGATTTAGAAGTGGCCTCCACAGTTTCTTATTTGCTCTTCGTGCATTTGGACCTACTGATATTTGAATGACCATATTATTTATTTTCAGGGATTCTAAGTATGCAAAAGTGGAGGTGATGAGGGCATGAACCCATAACAGTGTCAAAAGTAGGCAAATTCTTAAAAGGTTCAGCTATGAGTGGTTGGGTTCATGAGCCATAGTACACAAGCATTATATAGTTGCTCGCAGAGCAACTTGGTCAGGTGATATGCCAGAAAACACAAGTGAGCAAGAGAGATATCAAAGTTGGGGCGCCTGGGTGGCTTAGTCAGTTAACCGGCCGACTTTGGCTCAGGTCATGATCTCACAGTTCGTGGGTTCGATCCCCGCGACGGGGTCTGTGTTGCCAGCTTGGAGCCTGGAGCCTGCTTTGGATTCTGAGTCTCCCTCTCTCTCTGCCCCCCCCCCCCCGCTTGCTCTCTCTCATTCTCTCTCTCTCTCTCTCTCTCTCTCTCCCTCAAAAATAATTAACACTAAAAAATTTAAAAAAAGAAAAAAACAAAGTTGCCACACGTTGTATTTGTGGTATAGATTCCTTGTCAGCTATCTTCTGAAGAAGTAAAGATGACCTAGTCACGTCTGAAAATAAATATAACCAAAATAATCAAAATGAGCAATAATTTGTACAAATGGAACCACCTACTTCTTGACTAGCTGTTATCTCACTAAATCTATAGAGCTATATAAAGATCAGAACCTACAAGAGTTTTCCTAATTCTTCTTAATGAGGAAGACTCTCATTGCAGGGACATAAATGCCTGGGGGTAAAAAGGCAGACAGGAGGAGAAACAAGTTCTGTGATTATGTTTCCTGTGCAGCTTAAGTTTATTATCATGACAAAAATGGCCAGAGTTACATGAGATATTGACGGTGATGGGTGCCCAAGTAGGGTCAGATTTGTGAAATTAGAGATCAAGAAAGTTTTGGATTGTTGGCTAAGAGATTCATAATTACAATTCAGGAAAAAATCTCTATATAAAGATCACCTTTGGCATCTGTGCACAAGACATTTTGATGGTTGATAAGGAGTTAGGATAATGAGCTCCTAGGAAACTGTCCAAGGATAGTTTGAGACCTAAAATGATGAAATAATTTTATAATCTCAGTGATAAACTATAGAAAAGTACAGACAAGTGATCTGGGAAGGCAGGAATATCAGTTAAAATTCTAGTTTTGGAAGAGTCAGAGCTATGGACTATATACGGATAGTAGAGGATACACTGGAGGAATGGGTACTGGTGATCAGGTATGAGTGGCTTCTGTTCAGTGATTTTTATTAATTGTATAGAACTTTGGCCTATTTGGGGGTTAAATTGTATTTTCATAATCTATTTTATAACCCCTAAATTTAAAAATAATTTTCTTTGTCTCATCTCTTGCTCATTTCTAATCCCCACACATCATGACTATCTGACTATCACGGAGGAATCCTAGCTAGTATTTACAACTATTTTATTCTCCATTCTTCCTGTGGCTTTCCAGTATTTGAACAAACATAATCCCTCATGCTATCAGTCCCATGCGATTCTCTTAAAATTTTAAGATTTTAAGTAAATCTGCATGATTATTGTTTTGAGATTTGAATTAGAGCTATAATTTTTTAGCAATTATGTTTTTTTGTTTGCATTTTATAAAAATGTGTCAGCTCTGTTGAATAGAAGTAGTTTGTAAAGCTCGCATTCTCTAGTCTTCTATTTTTATTCATGCTTCCTGCCTCTAATTTCTTTGATTTATAAAAGCAATGATTATAAAATCCAGAAGAGAATAATTCTGTTAAGTCTCAAAAAAGCTGTCCACTGTCTCACAAACATCCTGGTAAATATGAACCATTTTGCATTTCACATTACATTGATAGGTTTCACTGATTCTAAAATCACTAGAGACATTTGTTTAAAATAAAGATATCAAAGCCTAGCATAGATCAGTTCCCCATGTAATTTTCAGGATGAGCTAAATTTGGGATATGTTATTTCATACATCATTGTCTTACTCTGTGCACAGAAACAAAATAAATTAGGAGGATACCTTTTACATATGCAGAGAGGCATTGCAGAGTCTATTTTACCAATAATGGCAATTGGAGACTTGATTTATCTAGAAAATTTACTTCAGTGATAGACCTTATTGAGAATTAGTTTCAATAGAATCTATGATATTACTCTACTATCCACTGGGAACACTTTAATTTAAAATCTTTAGTAACTAGAAGTCTCCAGTATGGTAAGTGATTACAGCTGTGAATTATAGTTGCAATAGCTCAGGATTGAGACAAGCACTGCATGACAATATGCAGAAAAACTTGTTAACTTTCATTTTAAAAGATTAATTGGAAAGTATTGCTAAAAACTGCTCTGGTATCTTTTGGCTTAAGTTAGATTAAGAGATTTAGAAATGACAAATGCATTTTTTAACTCAACAGGTTTAAGGTGAAAGAATAAGACCTGGTAACCCAATTTATTTGTATATCTCAAGGTTGAGGACAAAAAATGTTTCTTCTGAAGCTAACGTTGTATTACGGATCGCTGCTTGAACTGCATTCACATTCTATCACTCTTCTTGCCTGCTCACACCTGTAAAATAATCTTAGGACAATACATGTTTGAAATCTCCAAGATTTTTTGAGCTGGATCAGAATTTGGCAAATTGTGGACACAAGTAAACTCCCCAAAACCCATAGTCCTATTATTAGCTTCTTTTCTTCCTCTAGCACTTGCCTACTGTTTTTGAAAACACTCCTCTAACCATAACAGCCTGAACTACCATATCTACAAATGCACAAACAAGCAGTGGGGTGTTTCAAACATGTCTGCAACAGTTGCTTTAGTGTCCAGGACCACAACTGGCTTATCAAGCGGGGCCATCTTTCCTTCTCATCTAAAGCTAAATTTTACTGTGGCACACATGAGAGAGGTTAAAAGGCTTAATGAGGGACAGTGGTATCATGCAATCAAATCAATAGAAAATAAAACTCCCAACAATTTAGGTAATACGTATCTATCAACATGGACTTTTAGAATTTGATTTGATTACAAAAATACTGTTTACTATGTGCCACTGTTTTAGGTACTTACCAAATAAAAACAATTAATTTTAAGGACAATCTGGTAGAGTAAGTAACATTACTACCATCCCTATTTTATAAATGAGGTGGAAAGAATTAAGATCAAATTGCCCAGAATAACAGAGCAACGAGGTGACAGGGCCAGGATTTAAACCTAGGAAAAACGGCTCCAAGTCTTGAGTTTTGAGGGCTACTAAATGCTGCCTCTCATGAGATTATTCAGTACCACACCAAGTTAATGGCACAGCTCTGCCACCTATATATAAAGTGACACTCCACTAGGGCCTAGTGTCCTTTTCTAAGCCCAAGCCATCCTGAGAATATCAGGTCATTGGATATAACATGATGCACAATCCATCCATCCCCTCTATACAAAGTGGAAGCCACACAGACCGCTTGTAATGTCTGGAAGATTCTCCTTTCTCCTCATGATCTTTCTCCATAAGTTTCTTTTGAAAAAATCACATGCTGAAAGAAAATACTTTAAGTCACAAATCAACCAGCTAACCTTTAAGGAACCTGTCATAAAAGAGACTTTATGGCCGCTTGGAGCACACCTAAAGATGACTCATTGCGATCAATCTTGTAGGATTTTGAATGAAAACCAATAGTTAACCTGTTTTCGACTGGAAGAGACTACTTGCTGCTACCTCTGCTGTCATCTGGGTCCTGCTTATAGATTTGAATTGACTTGACACACACTTGAGAATAGAGCTTATCATTTTACTATCATAATCCCATTTGAGAAACAACTAATAAGTATAGACCCTCTCTCCAGAAAGATGCATAGATGGACATAGAGAACAAAAGTTGCCCGTAACATTTATAGGCTCCACACCCTCCCCACCCTTTGCCACATCCAGAAATGGAACCCTTGAGGGCCATGATCTCGTAATAAAACATCTTCACTCTAGAGACACTGGGGAATGTCCCTTTAAGTTGTGATTGCAATGTGAAACTCATTCCTTTCCGATAATCCTGAATTCTTTTGCAATGTGGTCACTGATCACTGGTGACTTTCATGAAAACCTCTCAATATAGTTGTTTCTGCACTTTCACAGGAAAATTAACCTCAAAATAATTGTGTTCTCTCTCTCTCTCTCTCTCTCTCTCTCTCTATATATATATATATGTTATATGTTTATGATCTATATGAAGTATATATATACACACACACATATATAACATATATGTTATATGTTTATGATCTATATTAAGTGATAGAACACTATATATAAAAAGAAATATACTTATTTAGCATTGGGTGTGAAGTGGCAAAACAATGACACCTCTAAGTTGTGTACCTAGAGAGGATAATTATAATGCTTTAAAAATAGTTGTCAAGGAACATATGGGTTTGCCCACCTGGATATTAATTTTAAACTACAACTCAAAATGAAAGACCCCTTTTTTTCTCCAAAAGAATCAGCAGTAAAAGCCATGTTCAATTACTGAGTGTGGAGAACACTGAAAACAAATTGGAAATATGATAGAGAAAGCTCAGATTATATACCAGTCCATAAATGAGAAAAATACTGAGCAATTATACTATGTTCATATGAGAGCTTCAGTACTGTACAGAAAGAAAGTAGCCACTAGATTGGAAAATTTGCTCCTGTTATGTATTTTCATTTTCAAAGAAAGGTTTCATTTTCAAAGAAACCTATACTTGGTCTCTAAAATTTATTAACTTTTATTGGTTTTGTTGTTTAATTGTCTGACCTGCCTGCTAAACCAGCTTCATGGAGGTGAGGATCACATACATCATTGTAGAATCTGTCTTGTCCTGTTTGTAGTTCTTATTAGGAAAAATATACTTTGATATGTAATAACAAAAGTAGTAGAGTTCTAAGTACGTGCCAGGTTCTGTACTGAGTACATTCTCATTCATGTTTCCTTTAACTGCAATTGCCATGAGAATGTCTTAGCATGTTTTGAATATAGTAGTATATAGAGGATCTATGCATTAATACCTATTTTTTGACTGAATATATTAATGCGTTTTTTCAGAATTTGCAACAATTTTACTTAGTGAAGTTATAGTAATTTAAATGAATTTTAAGTGATTTTTTTGCAGTTATTAATGGGTATCCATATATGGACACCACATAATTTATTGCTGTTGCAGAAGATAAACATGAAGGATACACTGAGTCAAATAGAATGCAAGAAAATAAATTCAGATGTGATTAATCTAAGGCAGAGATTATTTCCTTGGTCATATCTTGCTAAGTATTATCACCATTTTCTTGGTGAGAAGAAATTGAAATATTACACCAAATCTCCAGATTTATGGTTTATATCATTTACAGTTTAAATAAATAATATTTGCTTTGGTTAACTACCATAAATTATATGCATTTCTTAATCTAAATGCAGGTGTATCTATAATCAATCCCCTGACTGTATTCATGAAATCTCAAGAAACTGTACCTTGGGTCATGATAAGTGGATATTGGAATAGAATGGACTCCTTAATTATTACTTTGAATTTTGGGGCCTCAAATGAATAGAGGTGAGTACCCTTTCCACTATGTTAGGTATGCTTATTTCTGCTTACCTGTGCCATATACTACAAAACCCAGAAGATACACAGAATGTCCTTACATCTAGAGAAGACCACTAAATATCTTCTTGATGTTCTAATCATCATGAAGATACATATGTGTTAACCTGCTTTATTTCCTCTTCTCATATCAGAAGCTATTGGGAGGCCTATCTTGCTCAGGTTAATGCCTTTTTTTTAAGTTTATTTATTTATTTTGAGGGGGAAGGAGTGGGGGGATGTGGCAAAGAGAGAGAGGGAGAGGGGGAATCTCAAGCAGACCCCACACTGTCAGTTCACTGTCATGAACTATGAGATCATGACCTGAGCCAAAATCACGAGTCAAATGCTTAACTGACCTAGCACCCCGGTCATAGTCTATGAAAGGCACCTGCCTGTTCCCTGAAGACCTACCACTTCCTTGCTTTGGAATTTAAAATCTAAATACAAAATAAATCTGTTAAGTATCCTTCAGGTAGCTTTGTTAAATAATCACGTGGACATGAGTCTCAAGGTGAGGACTTCCTGCTTTCTGCACCCAGTTCTAACCCAAAGTAAACTCTCCTGTTATAATTACTCCACTGCCCAGCACCTCAGCTCCTCTGATTACTTTCATCTTCTAGAAGGCTAAAAATGTAATTGAAGTACAGCATCCTCTTCATCCACTAAGAACAAGGCAACGTTATTCCAAAACCTCACCATGATTTTGAGCTATGGAAGAGAACTGGAAAAGCCATCCATATAACAGGGACAAAATTGACTTCTGCAATCAATGGAAGTTATAATTGAGCTGTGGATATTTATCCCTCCTAAAGCCTTCCATTTCTCAAATATTTAAATGATGACTTTGCAATACGACTTTCACTTCATCAGTGTCTCTGCAGAAATTGGAAATTACAGTATGTGATACAATTAAAATGTATATCCACAACCACTCAGAATAATCATGGCTAATTAGAAATTATGAATCATTAAAATGACATGGTTTTCTGTCAGTATGTGTGCACAGCGCATTCATGTCTTCTAACTTCCCAATTCAATCTCAGTAAATCTAAGGAGGTACATTTGTTTCAATATTTCTATTAAGCCCCTCCATTAAGTAAATTACCATTACAGCCAAAGTTTAAAGGTTATCTGGGCTAGCAAACTACTCAACATAGCTAATGCATATAATTAGCTGTGGCGAGATTCCACATTAAACTTTTCCACTGCTATACTGAGCATTTCCAAAAACAAATCATTTATGCAGGCTTATCAAGAATACTACAGTGCTCCTAATGGGATTCAAAATACTTTCTTCATAATAAATCTCTAATTTCTATTTTTGCTTATATCCATCATTAATTTTAAGGTTGAATAAAATACAAAAAAAATTCAGCCAAATACTTCAATTCAGTATTTATGAAAAAAAAAAAAGAGGTTATTCTCTGAGGATTGAATAAGTATATTAAAAAAAAGAAAAACAAGTAGAACTAAGCTGAAACTATGAAATTTTTATTTGAAAATTCAGATAGCTTTTTAACAAAAAGTTTAGAATTTAAAGAAAAAAAACTATAAGACTTGTTTCTATTCAAATAGGCTAGAATTAAGGAATATTCTCAGAAAACTTCAACTGTCCAGTTCTCATAGTAAATTCTTCATATATGAGAGAGATTTTGGTGAAGAATTCCAAATAACTATATAGGTCTTCTTTCCAATTGCCAATAGAGTCTACATGTTCAATTGTCTCTGTTAAACCAGGGTACAGGTGGCCCATGCTTGTGCAGCTCCTTTTTAAGCTAGAGCTACTGAGGCAGAGGGGATAATTAATATGAAGGAAAATGATGAACACAGACCTGTTCTCTCAGAAGAAACTGCTGATGGTTGTGAATTCACACTCCAAAGAAGAGTTTCAGATATCTCCTTCCCTGAAAGGTGACAAACATGCTCCCAGTTCTAGTAGAACATGACTCCAGAAATATCCAACTTGAGTAGAAAGAACTTGACATAAGACTACCATGTTTGAAGAAATGAGTGGGTAGTGAGATAGCATTGAGTGGAAGAAGTGTCTGATGGTAATTGGCATGTAGATGGGTTTGCTTCTATTATTGTATCTATAGATACAGATAAAAACCCATGGCTAATGCATAAAATGTTCAGCTAATGCAGGATTGATGCTGCCATCATTAATTAAGCTGTGGTCTCTCAGCTTCAGATCCACACTTCTAGTCTCTTTTTTTGCGATGCTGAAATTGGGACTCTATAAACTTTCTGCTTTGCTAGCTGGAGACTTGTTAGCTTCTGCCAGCAGGGACTTCTGAAAGGAGACTGGATGGCTAGCGGGGGAAGAAAGGCCTTGCTCCTCTTTGTTTCAGCATTCTTTTCCTTTCGTTGTTACTTCAGCAGATGTTCTTCACCTTCAAGTGGCTTCCAGCACCTGTTTCTAGTTTGTATTTCCACATCCCAAGAAGGAGCCTCATCATCATTCCCCATAGAAACCAGCACTGAGCCAATACTCTTTCAGAGATTGAGGGCCCCAGCACTTCAGAGCCTCCTCCTGTCTTTCAGGTTCGGACAATCCCAAACTTTTGAGGGGAGTGAAGGGTTCTCCCAGACATACAGGAGCTAGCTGTTTCTTGTAGTTACCATTTCTGAGATACCTCAGTGTTGCCTTTGTCTTTACCATCCTTCAGTGCCCAATGAGCTAATCCTGTTAAAAAAACTAATGTCATTTTCTGACTGGTCCCCCAATATGGAAAATAAAAACTATTTTAATACTGATGTGTGCATCTTTGCTCTGCAATTTGAGGTTCTGGCTTGGTGTCCATCATGGTGGACATAAACTCCTGATCCAGTATCTTTTCCTTTGTCAACCATCTCATCCTTTGAATCTTTTGAGGAATGAGGTGCTGCTGTCAAAGATGATATCAAATTCTTTTGACAGGAGTGGACTAGGCCCTGAGTTAAACAATCAGATCTCCCCAATCTCCTCCTACAGAGATTGGTTTAGGGATGTGCATGAGACGCAGCTAGGCTAGTCATAGTCTTCTTCGGGACTTTGTTATTAGAAATGGGGATATTATGGTCATGTGAGAGACAAAAGTTGTAGAAACTAGCTTTACACTTACCCTCTCACATGGAATTTTCATCTACAGTAGAAGGAAATGAGAGAAGTAAAAAAGACAAAGAGACAAAAAACAAACTTTCTCTGAACACTTAGATCTAGTGATTAGACCACTGGGGCCTACACAGGCATTTGTGTAACTTGAAACCAAAAGTTGTCTAACTAAAGTGATAGTGATGAGCAAGACAAATATTTTTGCTATAATGACAGAAAATAGACAATTCAGGTTTGATTTACAGAGTTTAATTTCATTTCTATTACTTAAAAGGCATGCAAAATGTATTACCAATATTTGGGAGACAGGTGTCTTTTTGCTCAAAACTGACATCAACAGAAAATACTATGTTGGTTATTTTACATGTTTTATAGGTGTATTAATTTTTTTAATGTTTATATATATATTTTTTTTATTTTGAGAGAGAGAGCACAAGCAGGGGAGAAGGGAGAGAGAGAGAGAGAGAGAGAGAGAGAGAGAGAGAGAGAGAGAGAGAATCCCAAGCAGGCTGCCAGCACAGAGCCAAATTCAGGGCTTGATCCCATGAACTGAGATATCATGACCTGAGCTGAAATCAAGAGCTGGTTGCTTAACTGACTGAGCCACCCAGGCACCTCTGGAGGTACACACAGGCATAGCTTGTTTACTGTGCCTCTCAGATACTGAGTTTATAAATTGAATGTTTGTAGCAATCCTACATTGAGCAAATTTATCGGCACCATTTTTCCAACAGCATTTGCTCACTTCTTGTCTCTATGTCACGTTTTGTTAATTCTCACAATATTTCTTTTCTTATTTAAAAAAAAATTAATGTTTATTCATCTTTGAGAGACAGAGAGATACAGAACATGAGTGGAGAAGAGGCAGAGGGAGGGAGACAGAATCCGAAGCAGCCTCCAGGCTCTGAGCTGTCAGCACAGAGCCCTACGCGGGGCTCAAACTCATGATTCGTGAGATCATGACCTGAGCCGAAGTTGGAGGCTCAACCGACCGAGCCAACTAGATGCTTCAATTCTCACAATATTTCAAACTTTTTCAATATTATTCTACTTGTTATGGTGGTCTGTCATCAGTTATTATGACTTGCTAAAAGCTCAGATGATGGTTAGCATTTTTTAGCAATAAAGTATTTTTTAATTAAGGTACATACATTGGTTTTTAGACATAATGCTACTGCACATTTAATAGACTAAGTACAGTACCACATAAATTTTATATACACTGGGGAACCAAAACATTCATTTGACTTATTTATTGTGATATTTGCTTTATCGTGGTGGTCTAGAACTGAACACCAGCAATATCTTCAAAGTATGTCTGTATACACAAAAGTAATTATAAGTCAAAATTCAACCTTGCTTAAGGACACATCTAAGAGTAAAAATCCTTGGTATCTAAGAGTAACAAATTCTGGGTTTTACATGTCTCAAATGACCCATTGCAAACCATTAAAGAATCACATCTTTTCATGTGGCAGTGTTATTCATGATGATAAACGAATTAGAACAGCTAAATCAAATTTTTAAAGCACCAAGCTTTAGAAGTCTCCCCAATATTTGAATTTTCACTCCACACACTTGTATATAGGTATTTATTATCCACCACTCCTCCTAAAAGCTGACGATCTTCTTCCTTTTGTTTGATGGAGAACACCAGAGAGACTGAGAGGAACTCAGGGTGACATGGGATTTCTCTCCTGGGATGGAGATTTCTTTTCCTGGTTTCAGAATGGAAACTGGTCCAGCCATAAGAGGGGGTTCTTCAGGGTATGCATCCTAACAGATTTCCACATCATTTCAAAGGGAAAGACCCTGAGAAGTTAGACCTCAGTTCTGCCTGCTCTTTTAACCACTGGAAACAGAGCATCTATCTGCCAAGTGAGTTTTCATCTCGCTCTAGCAGAATCTGACTGCATCTGACAGCTGCCCCTCAGAGATCTTCAACTTAAAAGCCAGAAGCTGTTCCAGCAGCCCACACTCTTTGGGTGACGTATGGTATCCAAAAGCCCAGTCCAATTCAGTTCTGTCACGATTGTTACCAAGTCTATTTACACAAAGCTTGCAGTCCAATTGGCAGAAGTGATGACACATCTCTCAATCTTGGGTTAGAAATGTGAGGATCAGATCTCTGTTTTTCAATGAATTTTCCAGTCCCCCTTCCCCCAGCACACACATATTGGAACTCTCAGATGCTTTTTCTCTTTGAGTGTATGCTAAATGTTGCTTCTGCAATTTATTTTCTGAAAAATCTTTAACAAATATTTACATATGAAATTATGAATCTGTTTGCATCCACACAACTGTGGCAGAATCAAAGATTTGAAAGATGCAATCCTGTACTATATCTTCCAACCTGGATGCCCATGCCTTCACTCTTTTTTCCCCTCCTACAATACCCAGTGACCATAAACGAAACAAAGATGACTGTATTGAGTTGGCGTGACTGAATCTTATATTTTCAGTTTATGCCATGGTCATAAAAAATAGGATTTCTCTCTAATCTTGAAGGTACTCATGCCAATTTTCTGTTCTCTAACCGGGCCAATATGAATATATTAAGTTAGTAGCTCTTTGATTTTAATTTTCACTCTCTCTGTATTTTTCTATCATCATAGGAGAGAACTCCATCATAGCTTGAACTTACCTTCCTATCATAACAAAAAAGCATTTCTCAATGATTTTGCAATTAACTGGGTGCTTAAATTTTAGTTTGTAATCAAATAGTGTTAAGAGCTCCAACACAAAGACTTTACCGTCTATATATGCACAATCAATGAAATAGACCATATATTGCAGTTACATAAATGTTTCAAGTATTTAAAACTATATGTGAATGACCTTTACATGCATTAGGATTTTTTAATCATTGTTGTTAGGTAGATACAGCCATAATCAATCAAATTAAACTGAATAGTTCATACAATGTGTTTATTTGTATTTTGCACATAGTGCCTACCAATTTCAATTATTAATTTTACTATTATTAATTAGTTTGTATTTAGGCTTCCTTTGAAATGATTAAAAATATAAAACCCTTACCAACAATAACAAGAATTTCTCTTCATTATAAAAATTTTATATATGAACTGTAGCTTAACTTTCATACAGCACCTTCATAGAGTTATCATAAACCTTCTCAGCATTGTACCAGGACAACTCATTCCATATAAAATATAGGAGATATATTTCAAATAATGCTTCAACTTTTATAGAATTCATTTTCCACTTTCAAAAGAAGAGTTTCTTCTAAGCATTTTGCCTTATTTTACCCATCACATTGTCTCTTTAGCTTTGCAAAATTGTCATTCTAACATCCAAGCTTAAATATTCACTTTAATGATTAAACAAATTTATGTTCTCTGTAAGCATAACAAAGCATCCACTTACCTAGAAGCTTTGTGCACAAAACGGTAGTGATATCATGAAATTTACTTAATATCAATGATACTTGACACACATCTCTGGGCATCATCTGATTGATACGCTTTAAATACTAGAGTTAATGTGTAAAATTTTATTGAAAATAATTTCTCTCATTTGCATATTTCCTCATTTTCAAATATAAAGAATGATGAGAGGGATATTTACATATTAAAAATTGAAGTCATGGGGAGCCAGGGTGGCTCAGTCCGTTAAGTGTCCGACTTCAGCTCAGGCCATGAACTTGCAGTTTGTGAGTTTAAGCCCCACATCAGGCTCTGTGCTGACAGCTCAGAGCTGGAGCCTGCTTCAGATTCTGTGTCTCCTTCTCTCTCTGTTCCTCCCATGTTTTCACTTTGACACTCTCTCTCTCTCTCAAAAATAAATAAAGATTAGAAAGCAATTTAAAAAAAAAGAAGTCATATTAATTTTGCCAATGATCTTAAACATTGACCAAATCTATATGTAATGGGATAGTTATATACATTTGAATAATTAAAGGAGAGGGAATTCAGTGAGATAGCACCAATAACAATTTATATTAGATATCATAATAGTGAAAACATAAGTGGGTGTTGAATACTGTCCTATAAAAAATGAAAACTGTACATGTGACAGCTAAAAGAAAGGTGTATAAGTTATATCAAAGATGAAAATAATTTTTATAAATTATATTCACTGGTTTACTCTGCAGTTGGAAAGACACATTAAGTTTCAAATATATACTATTTTAGAATGTCATACTTTGATATACATAATGGAATACTACTCAGCAACAAAAAATAATGAAATCTTGCCACTTGCAACAACGTGGATGGAACTAGAAGATATTATGCTAAGTGAAATAAGTCATTCAGAGAAAGACAGATATCATATGATTTCACTCATATGTGGAATTTGAGAAACTTACCAGATGACCACAGGGGAATGGAAGGAAAAATAAGATACAAAACAGAGAGGGACACAGATCATAAAAGACTCATAAATACAGAGAAGAGAGGATTGATAGGGGTGGGGGTTTGGGGAGGCGGAGAAAATGGGTGATGGGCAATGAGAAGGGCACTTGTTTGGGATGAGCACTGGGTGTTGTATATAAGTGATGAATCATGGGTATCTATTCCTGAAGCCAAGACTACACTATATGTTAGCTAACTTGACAATAAAAATAAATAAATAATAAAAAAATAATAAAATGTCATACTTTGTAAGACCTGTACTTTACTTACACCATAATTTTATTTTACAACAAAAAGATATTTCATAGAATAATTGTAATTGATTTGTCTTAATAATTTTTCTCTCAGAAAATAAGAATATTCTATTAAAATCTTGTATTTCCTTTTTTTAATCTTTTATATATTCATGAGTGTACTCAAACTATGTCTGAACATGTTTTTATTTGAAAGAATTCCTGTTATACCACATTGTATTTTGGTCACATTTGATTACCACTTTCATAAACTACATGACTGAGCCCTTTTCCTAGTATATTATTCCAAATACAGATGAGATTCTTGGTCATCTATAGTATAATATGAATTAATTTTCCTTTATATCCTATGTAGCTGTCCTTCTTAAGCTAGGGTAGCTATTTCCTCACAAGAAAATGAATTCAGTTCAGAATTATATTGAAAAAAATAATGCATAAAAGGAAAAATCTATTTATATAGAATGCATAATTCAGTACTTGGAAGTCACACAAATTTTTGGACACATATAAACAGATGCCTTTGCTTTTTATTTATTCAAAACTATGGAGATCAATAGGGAAAACAGAGCTATTCATCTAATTAATGGGATATTTGTGAATTCAAAATTATAATAAATTCTGGGACTTCAAATACTCTTTAAAACTTCACATATTCCATAAGAAAGAGAAAAGTTAGGATAATTATATTTACTGTTTGCATTTTAATTATTATGCCATCATATTTATGAAAATAATCAAGAGTATGTTAGTGGAAAACCACTGTTATCTTTGTTGCACCTTGGGCTGTGTAGACATTAAAAAATATGACTCTAATAACTACAGAAACACTGACTTAGAAATATTTAAGAATCTCAGAAAAATCATTTTGAATTGCTGCTATAAACTACAACTTTTGTCTAAAGAGTAAACCAATTTAATACTAGAGGGAACAAAGAGACTGGATATAAAACTATAGTGAGTTGCCCAGAAGTGGTAAAATTGGGGAAAAATTAAATAAGCTATAAGTATTACTCAAAAAATGATGGAATTTTCATCTCTTTTTATGAATCCCCAAGTTGTACAGGATGGCAGTAGATTATAATTTAGGATTAAAAGAAATTAGAAGTGGAGGTCTACATCTATTCCTACCCTTGGACAACTGAGAGCAAATACTTCATTCTTGGAATATAAGGAGGAAGGATAAAAATGGATAAGAAATACCATTGCAAACATTTCTATATTTATAGTATAGTGTCAGTAACATTACCATAAATGCATATATTTTCATAAAATAAAATATCTGTAGATAATATAAAATAATTGTCTTTACTGAACATTTCATATTAAAAAATAATGAATCACCAAGCTAAAATCCCCAAATTAATAATTATGTCAATAAAAAATTAAAAACTGGTCTAGGGAAACAAATCACTTCCCCCTCATGGTTGCTAATATTTTACATCTACCCATCAGTAACAATCTCAATAAAAATAATAGAATATACATAAATATATTTATCTTAAATTATTTCAAAAATCGACTATATTTTTGCAGAATCACTAAACATACTTTTAATGCTTATTTATTTTTAAGAGAAAGAGAGAGACAGAGCATGAGCTGGGGGGGTTGCAGAGAGAAAGATGGAGACACAGAATCCTAAGCAGGCTCCAGGCTCTGGGTTGTCATCTCAGAGCCCAATGCGGGGCTCACTCTCACAAACCATGAGATCATGGCCTGAGCCGAGGTCAGACGCTTAACTGACTGAGCCACCCAGGTGCCCCACTTAGACATACTTTTAAATGTAAGTTATCCCTCATGACTCTTATAGAGACAAATATTTTTCACAGTTTAACTATTTCTACTAATATTTATATAGATACTAATAACTAAAAGGTTTTTTATTTTTCTAATTTTTTAACCCCAATCTATTGACTTCTTAATACAGATGATGAGACAGTATTTAGCTCTCATTTGTGGTCCACGTTTTATGCAAAGACATGCACAAATACGCAAACAAACATAAGAGCTTAAATCCTCCCAAGTCTATATTGTACCAAATGTATTCTATCATTTTTTTTGAATAATTGAGAATGATATTTAATTTTTGTAAAGGTTATTTTCAGGTAACCTGTATAGTGTAACATAATATTTCCTTTATTTAATAATTTTCTAGTTGGAGTTTGTTTATAATATTTTGCTATTGGAGTTGATAACTCCATTTATGTTTTCATTTAGTTTATCCTCTTATTCATCCTCAAAATCTTTAGCAGAAGTTTAAACTCCTCTAATTCCCCTCCACATTTACTTCCCCGTTGAGCTAGTATTCCTTAAATCCTTTATTTTCTGCAATTTGAATTGGCTTCCTGGCATGTTGCATGAATGTGTTAGTGATATTTCCTTTCTCTAATTTCCTGGGAACTCCCTTCATTAATGTTTTGGGTTGGACCATTTAATTCTTGGCTTTCATGTCTTTCTTTTCCTTAGGAGAAAATCCAACTGGAGTATGTTGGAAAACAAATGAATCATTAACCCAATTTCTACATAATAGTCTGGAAGATAGTAAAGGAGGACGCCATGATGGAAGAACACATAGTGGCAGTTTAATATACTGACACTGTCCTCTTTCTTAATATAATTGATAAGAATTTGAGGATTATTTAATTATTGATTGTTAAACTGTACACATACATGTACATATTTAGTTTACCTCTTAAATAATTAATATATTTTGCAATTTTTAAACAAAATTTGCCAAGCATTTAATCCAGACTATGTCAGAGAACCTGAAATATAGGGAATTTGGTACTCTGTATTACATGTGCTTTCTTCCAGAAATGGAGGGATACAATAGCTTCTCAAATTCTGATCATGTATCTGGCATTAGGGAAGAAAATAAAGTGGCAGGGTCCTAAATTTAGTGCTTTTGAAATGGGTTCAAACTTATGTGATTCTCAAATTAAAATAGACTGCTACATATCTAGGATGTTATATATAAACCTACTGAAAACCACAAATCAAAAACCAATAATAGATATGCAAAAAATAAAGAGAAAGGAATTCATGTATATTACTAAAGAAAATTAGCAAACCATGAAAGAAGAGAACAAGAACAGAGAAGGAGTACAAAAAAACATAAAACAGGTAACAAAATAGCAAGTACATACCTATCAATAATTAAATGTAAATAAACTGTTTAAATAAAAGGCATGGGGTGATAAAATGGATAAAAAGCAAGGCACATCTATATGCTGCCTATAATAGGCTCATTTTACACCTAAAGACACATGCAGATTGAAAAGTGAAGGGATGGAAAAGCATTTATCATGCAAATTGAAGTGAAAATAAAGCTGGGGTAGCAATACTTACATCAAACAAAATAGACTTTAAAACAAAGACTAACAAGAGACAAAAAAAGAACAGCTTATAACCATAAAGGGAACAATCCAGTAGAATATATAATAATTATAAATATTTATGCACCCAACATGGATCACCAAAATACATAAAGTAGCTGTTAACAAACATAAAGGAAGTAATCAATAGTTCTACAATAATAGTAGGAGATTTTAACACCCCACTTACATCAATAGAAAGATCACTTAAAAAGAAAATCAACAAGGAAGCAGTAGCTTTGAATATAACATTGGACCAGATGGATCTAAAAGATATATTCACAACATTTCATTCTAAAATAGCAGAATATACATTCTTTTCAAGTGCACATGAATCATTCCCCAGAACAGATCACATTTTAAGCTACAAAACAAGTCTCAACAAATTCAAAAAGACTGAAGTCATGCCATGTATTGTTTCTAACCACAAAGCTATGAAACTAGAAATCAAACAGAAGAAAAAAAATCTAGAAAGAACACAAATACATGGTAGTTACATAATAAGCTACTAAAAAATGAATGGGTCAGCCAAGAAATCAAAAAGAAAATAAAAACATACATGGAGACAAATGAAAACACATGGTCCAAAATCTTTGGGATGTGGCAAAAACTGTTCTAAGAGGAAATTTTATAGCAATACAGGCCTACCTCAAGTTGCAAGAAAAATCTCGAATAAGCAACCTAACCTTATACCTAAAGGAACAAGAAAAAGAGGACAAACAAAACCCAAAGCCAGTAGAAGAAAGCAAATAATAAATACTGGAGCAGAAATAAATGAAATAGAAGTGGAAAAAGAAAAAGAGAACAGTTTAATGAAACCAGGATCTGGTTCTTTGAAAAGATCAAAAATATTTTAAAACTTTAGCCAGATTCATCAAAAAGAAAAAGAAAGAAAGAGAGTGGACTCAAATAAACAAACTGAAAATGAAAGAAGAGAAAATAACAACTGATGCCCAGAATTACAATGGGTAAGGGATTACAAAAAACTATATGCCAATGAATTGGACAACCTGGAAAAAAATGTATAAATTCCTAGAAACATATAACCTCTGAAAATTGAATCAAGAAAAAACAGAAAATTTGAATGGACTGATTACCAGCAATAAAGCTGAATTAATAATCAAAAAATTCCTTACAAACAAAAGTCCAGGACCAGATGGCTTCACAGGTAAATTCTATCAGACATTTAAAGGAGAGTTAATACCTATTCTTCTCAAGCTCTTTCAAAAAGTAGAAGAGGAAGGAAAGCTTTCAAATTCACTCTATGAGGCAAGCATTACTCTGATACCAAAACCAAAAAAGACATACAAAAAAAGAAAATTACAATCCAATACCTCTGATGAGCACAGATGCAAAAATCCTTAACAAAATATTAGCAAACCAAGTCTAACAATACGTTACAAAAAATCATTCACTATGATCCAGTGGTATTTACACCTGGGATGCAAGAGTGGTTCAATATTCACAAATCAATCAACCTGATACCTGACTTCAACAAGAGAAAGGATAAAAACAGTATGATAATTTCAATAGATACAGAAAAAGATTTGAAAAAGTACAATATCCATTCATGATAAAAATCTTCAAAGAAGTAAAACTTTCATTATTTACAGATGGCATGGTACTATATAGAGAAGATCCTGAAGACTCCACAGAAAAGCTACTAGAACTGATGTTTGGTCACAGTATACAAAATCAAAATACAGAATTTTTTACATTTCTATACATGAATAATGAAGCAGGAGGAAGAGAAACTAAGAAAATGGCACCAAACATAATAAAATGCCTATGAATAAACTTAACCAAGAAGATGAGAGACCTGTATCCTGAAAACTATAAAACATTGGTGAAAGAAATGGAAGACAACACAAACAACATGGAGAGATATTCTAAGCTCATGGATTAGAAGAATATTGTTAAAGTGTCCATCCTACCCAAAACCATCTGTAGACTTAATAAAAACCCTATCAAAATATCAACAGTATTTTTCACAAAACTAGAAGAAATAATCCTAAAATCGGTATGGAACCACAAAAGACCCCTAATAGCTAAAGCCATCTTGATAAAGAAGAACAAAGCTGAAGGCATCACTATCCCAGATTTCAAACCGTACAACAAAGCTACAATAAAACAGCATGGTTCTGGCACAAAAAATAGACATATAGATCAATAGAACAGAGAGCCCCAAAATAAACTCACACTTATGTCACCAATTAATCTTTGACAAAGGAAGCAAAATACTATGAGTAAAAGATAGTCTTTTTAAAATCTGGTGTTGGTAAAATTGGACAGCTACGTGCAAAAGAATGAAACCAGACTACTTTCTTACACCATATAAAGAAATAAACTCAAAATGGATTAAAGACCTAAATGTGAGACCCAAAACCATAAAAATCCTAGAAGAGAGCACAGGCAGTAACTTCTCCCACACTGGCAGCAGAAATGTTTTTCTAGATATGGCCTCTCAGGCAAGGGAAACATAAGCAAAAATAAACTATTGGGATGACATTAAAAAAAAAAAAGGTTTTGTGAAACAAAGGAAAAAAGATCAACAAAACTAAAAGACAATCTACTGAATGTGAGAAGATATTTGCAAATGATATATCCAATATAGGATTAGTATCCAAAATATATAAAGAACTTATACAATTCAACTTCGAATTACAAATGGACGGAAGAAATGAACAGACAGGTCTCCAAAGAAGACATACAGGTGGCCAACAGACACATGAAAAAACGCTCAACATCACTAATCACCAGGGAAATGTAAATGAAAACTACCTGAAGATACCACCTGACAATTGTCAGAATGGCTAAAAAAAGAAGAAACAAACAAAAAAAAACCACATAAGAAACAGCAAGTGTAGGCAATGACATGGAGAGAAAGGGACCCTCTTCACTGTTAGTGGGAATGTAAGTTCATGTGGAGAAATGAAAATTAGATCTACTCTATGATCCAGTAATCACACAACTGGGTATTTACCCAAAAAGTGCAAAAACACTAATTCAAAAAAATATATATGCACCCTTATGTGGGTAGCAGCATTATTTACAATAGTTAAATTGTCAGAGCAACCCAAGTGTCCATGGATAGATGCATAGATAAAAAAGATCTGGTGTATATGTATCAATGGGTTATTATCCAGCCATAAAAAGGAATGAAATCTTGCCTTTTGCAACGACATGGTTGGATCTAGAGGGTATAATGCTAAGTGAAATAAGTCAATCAAAGACAAATACCACATGATTTCATTCATATGTGGAATTTAAGAAACAAAATGAACAAAGGAGAAAAAGACAAAAAAAAAACCTCTTAAAAATAGGAAACAAACATGATTACCAGAGGGGGTGTGGGTGAGGGGTAAGTGAACTAGGTGAAGGGGATTAAGAGTGCACTTACCATGATGAGCTCTGAGTAAGAATGAATGAATGAATGAATGAATGAATGGATGGATGAATATTTTAAAAAATGCCTTTCATCTTTGGCTTACAGACTTTTATGTTATTAATTAATTAAAATATGTTATTTTAATTATTTGGGGATATAAAGAGAAAGCAAAAGAAACTAAGCTAATTCTGTTTGGAATATGTAAGCCCTTAGAACATAGTCGGGTTCAAGAGTTTGTATACCAACCCATACTAATATAATACAATTAAATTAATCAAACACAGCATAACATTTTATTGAAGCCATCTATTCTATGGTATTTTGTTATAGCAGCCTAAACCTAAAAAGACTAATATAACATTTTTTCCCTGAATGTGAATCATAACAGAATATTATTATGGATTTTTAAAAGTATTTCTTTATTATTGTTAATAATGTTTGATGCTGGGATTTTTTTCATTTGTAAAAATGTTAATGTATATTTCTAGCTGCAACACTTATATAAGTCAAATCTATTTACTAGTGAGTGGTAACAATTTGAATTTAGGCCCTGGATCCTCTTAATCTGTACCCCATCCCTTTATACTACTTAGATTCACATATATTGGTAACTATGTGCTTAATTATGAATTACATTAAGTTTAACAATCAACTAAAAACTGTGGCCACTCTCCAGAGCCTCTCAGTAAACCTAACAGAAGTGTTTTGGTGAGAAGTCAGAAGGTGATGGTTAAATAAGTAAAATGGTGCAGGTTATAGACAAACATACATGCCAGGTTATTGAATAATAATGCTAAATAATTTCTTTTTCTCCACTGTCTTGTGGTCTCTTTTTAATCCAGAATTTTTTCTGTAGTTCTTGGGAAGATTTAATTTTACCTCTAGTACTAAGAAAAAAAAAAAAAAAGAAGTATACTATGTCAAGATGTTATTCCCTCCTTAAAAAACAATTAATGTGGTAAGTCAAGCTTTTCTAATTATGTTTAGTATCAAGATAATTTATTTTGGTTACTCAGGAATGAAATTCAAAAATTAAAGTTGAATGAGAATGGGAATGAAAATCATGCTTCCCTCCCCAAGCAAGCTCCCCACATCTTATTCCCACTTTCAAGTCAAAGCCAGAAAGTAGGAGCAAGCAGAAAGGGTGTGTTAGATTCTCCAGGCTGCTGTAACAAAATATCACAAACTTTGTGGCTTAAAATGACAGGAGTTTATTTTTCTACAGTTCTAGAGACTAGAAAGGGCTGTGATCCCTCACAGGGCTCTAGGGGAAAACCAGCTTCTCAGTGGCTGCTGGCTCCAGGAGTCCCTGGGCTGAAACCACATCACTACACTCTCTGCCTCCCTGGTTATCTTGCTTCCTTCCTTCCCTGAGTCTTTCAAAGCACCTTGCCTTTCTCTTATAAGGTCTGTGTAATTGTATTTAGGTCCTACTGAGCCAATACAAGGGAATCTCCTCATCTCAAAATCCTTACTTTATTACATTTGCAAAGATCCTTTTCCAAAGAACATTTACAAGTTCCATGGATTAAGACTTAATATCCCTGGCCATTATTCAAAGGGGCTTTGTTTTGTTTTGTTTTGTTTTGTTTTGTTATTTTGTAATCTTAAAAAGTGAGATCTCTCAAAGTAGGCATACACATAAGTGTTTATAGCAGTAACAACAAACTGGAAACAACAGCAATGTCCATTAAGAGAATGGATAGGGATGCCTAGGTGGCTCAGCCAGTTAAGCATCCAACTCTTAAATTCCGCTCAGGTCATGATCTAACAGTATGTGGGTTTGAGCCCCACATCAGGCTATGCACTGCCAGTGCTAAGCCTGCTTTGGGATTTTCTCTCCCTGTCCCTACCATGTGCTCTCTTTCTGTCTCTCTCAATAAATAAACCTTTTTGTTTGAGAGAACATTCTAGAATTATAGAAATATCCTATATTTTGATAAGGTGTGGATTAAATGGGAATATACATTTGTCAAAACTCATATAACTGTATACTTAAGATCTGTGAATTTATGATACATAATTATACATCAATTAAAAGGGGAGGAGCAAGGGCTGAACAGAGAGAAGCAGTACCCATCATCCCACTTTCACTGCAAAATAAATCTTAGGCTTTGTGCCTCTGTGGATATTCCCCACACTCCACACTCTGAAACATGTTCTCTGGCATATAATCAAAAACACAATCACCATGACAATCAAAAAATACATCTGAATTTCTCAGTCTTTACTCAACATTTCACTTGCTTGTTTTCTAATTGCTAAATCTCCAAAATATTCCAAGAAGACATATTCTATTATTTTTATTGCTGGCAGTTTATAACACTACTGGTTAGCCAGTGGATGCCTAGAGTTTATATGGTCTGTTTACAATTGATTTGAAGCAAACCATGACCTCACTCCTGCATAATACCCTGGTAAATTGAGAGTCGCCTGTGGTTGTCTCATTTCATCCTTCTCCTCATATATCCTACAGAATTTACATAAAACTCCTATAGATTTCCACTTCATAAAATTATGCTTTCATGTCTTTGTACACAAATGTATACCTCCACTCCCTTCCAGGTCACCTTAATCCAATGACCCAGAATATGTCTTTCATTTTCTTTCATTTATTTTCATCATATGATTTTCAATTTGGATTTAACATGTTGTCAAGTGACCTTTATTTTTTTTTCCCCTGGCACTAGTTAAACCAGATTCCTTTGTGTATAGTATCATTCTACTTGCTATCACCAGAATTGTTGAGATTTCTTTTTATACTAGACAAATCGTGGCCTTATTCTCTTTTTAACAAAAAACTAGATAAAAAGAGAACTACAGTGTTTTGAAAGAAAAAGAGGAAAGACCACCAATAACAAAAGAATACTAAGAAATTTAGAGTTCATTGTTTTTTTTTTAAAAAGGTGAATGGTGAATAAGATTCAGATAGGTACTAGAAAATAACTCTGGAAACAGCAAGAGCATGAAAATTATTCTCTAAAATTGTGTGGAGGGTGGGAGATTAGGAGTGAATAACTGATAGAAATTTGGTTTGAATTGCTCACCATCAATGTTTTAGGGGAGGATTTGGAGACCCACCTCCCCATTAATTGCAGCAACATAAAATCTATGTGAGCTAAATTACACACTGAGGATAGTCTACAGGGATTTAGTTGGGTTAGTAAGTGTCAACTTCCTGGGACTATGAAATAAGCTGGAAATAATTTGCCAAGAAGTTTCTTGAATATGAAGTGGCTTTAATAAGATAGGTTGATGAGTAAATGAACCAGAAAATTGAGGGCTAAATTTTCCTTACATTTCAGACATATTTGCAGTGATGGTAAGGTCAAAACATTTGGATTATAATTTGAGAACCATCACCTCTTGAGGTAAAGACTATTTAACCAAGTCATTGTCAGGCACTAAAATAAAACACAAATCCCACTGACTCAACTGTAGAGCTCACATCTGAGAAAGGAAGACTGAACCATAGTGTTGCACATATTATTCAAATGCATAGATCAGCAGCAATATTCCAAGACTGAGGTATGCAGAAAATCACGTCTACTACTAATCAACTATGCAAATCATTTTAAGTAAAAGTGAGTGAATTTAAAGTTCTTTTTATAAAGCATCATATACATTTTTCTGAAATAGAATTATAAGGAGCACAGATATTTACAGATAATTGGAAGACTCTCTCATCACTGCCAAGATTGTGTGTTGTTAATGATTGCTGTGATCACAAATTATTATTGTGTTTTACTTTCTTGAACATATTTTTTTAATGACAATATAAGCATACATCCAGAGCAACGGATTGCCCTTGTAAATGTCATTTATATACTATAATATATACACATATAATATTTATACTTGTATTTTATATATTATATATTGTAAATGTGGTATATGCACAATGTATATTTATATATTGTATATATATTATATATTGTACATGTAGTATATTTACCATATATATGTATATATACATACATATACTATACATATATGCCTAGTATATATAGTATATATATAGTATATACATATATATTTGCCATATATATGTATATATACATACATATACTATACATATATGCCTAGTATATATAGTATATAAGAAATGAGAGATAAGCCATGGACACTGACTCTTCCATCTGAAGCCACCCACTCTATTTTCCACAAAACTGTAACAAATATATGAAATAATAGTTTTCATGAGGATGTTGAAAAAAATCCAAATGATATGTTCCTTCCAAATTATTTATTTACTTATTTACTTCTGATAATGCTTGATGATTTTTCCCATCAGTCAGACATTTTATATTCATGTTTGATTACTCATTGTACTATAATACAGAAATATAGCTTTTATTTGCAACATAAATCTGTGTTTTATCATCTTCTGCTTTCCTTCCAGTCGACATTTTCAGTGTGTAAAACTAATCTCTTCACCATTTGTGTCTCTTCCACGCTCTAGCGGAGCAAAGAGTAAGATTTAGAGATTGCTCACCTGAACTCCAAGTTTACTATCAGGTAACTTTAAGAAGAACCTGTCCTCTAAAATAGAATCCTGCCTTTCCTCTGGCGCATTTGCCTTCGTTCCTGAATTTAAATTCCTACTGGAGAAGCATGAAGATGAATGTTTTCTGGGTGGAAACACAAGGATGTGAAAGGGAAGTACACATCCTATATATCAATTTTACATTTTGGAAGGTTTTATTTGGCTCTCTGCACAATTTATCTGCTGCAGAAAAGGAACAACTGAAAAAAGAATGTTTTAAATTTTTCAAAATAAAAAGTTCAGGCCGAGGTATTCTCTAATTTTGAATTTTATTTTGCAAATACAAACATTTACTCAGTCTTTCCTAATTTGTGACTTATCATGTTGACTTTATCAGAGTTCTTTTTTCATTTTTTTATAGTAGACATAATAAAAAAACAATAAAAATAATCATGGATTATTATACTAATAACAGTAATTAAAAATATAAACATATTCTTTCAAACCTTTAACCCTTATAAATTCAAATATGGCATGAGTGACATATACATTAAAATAATTTTTTCCACCAAATTGATAATTAAATATTCATTGATATGTTGCATATTAGAGTATTTAAATTTAATTTGATTTTAATTTTAATTTAATTTTATTTTATTATTCTGAGAGAGAGTGCAAGCAGAGAGGGACAGAGGGGAGAGAATTTCAAACAGACTCCATGCCTAGTTCAGAGACCCACATGGGGCTTGATCTTACAACAATGAGATCATGACCTGAGTCCAAATCAAGAGTCAGATATTCAACCAACTGAGCCACCCAGGTGCCCTTAGAGTATTTCAATTCATTGAGTCAATATTATAGCCAAGTTTCATTAACATGGAAGAGATTAGTATTTCAAATCTGCTCACATAAACATTTAAGTTATATTTTATTTTCAAACCATAACACTTAAGTGAGAAAAAGGGAGAGGGAGATATTGGTAGACTTGCAAAAGTATCTATTACTAATACAAAGCAAATGTGTTAGGGAAGAAATTAATACTTTCCTTTGCATTAAAAATAACAATACACACCATAAAGTACATGTCTACATAGCAATAAATAAAGGCTTCCAGGTGAAAATATGTCATAGTTATCAAAACTTTCTTATTTAATTATTAATTGTTATATCAGTCTGGATGCTTTAACTGTAAATAACAGAAAGTCCAGCCAGAAATGTTTTAAAAATTATTAGCTTCTGTAACAGGAAATCCAGAAAAAGGCATTTGTCATGGATTCAAGAGTTTAATGATATCATCAGGGACTTTAGTTCTTTCCTTCCCTTTGCCCTATTCTTCACCGTGTTGGCTTCATCTTAAGGCTGGTTACCCTTGGGGTCATATAAAGGCTCTTACCAGCATGTGAGAATATGCCTCCTTACTAACATCCAATGGAAGGAAGACTCTCCCTCACCAAGGAATGTGGTCCTTTCCCCAAGTCTGAACAGCCAGGATTTCAATAACCAGGAGAATGGCTTATGGTAATTGATTTAAACAAATCATGAACCACCATTAAAACTGAAGATGGAGTCAGCTTCTCCAAAATGAAATGGCTGATTAGTTATTAAAATATGAACAAATCTAGGTTTGGTTATGAAGAAAGTAAAGAATAGATTCAAGCTAGGCAAATAATGCTTTCTACAATTGTGAGCTTCTTTCTGCTGAGTGATCTTAAGTATATTCCTTATTACTCCCTCATCATAGCACCAGAATGAGAGCTCACACTAGTTTGGTACTTAACAGATGTTTCCTTGTCCTGCCTGATGGCAAATTTGGAGGAAGCATTCCTGCTATAGATAAGAATTGAGGAAGAACTGAGTAGTGAAGAGTAAATTTTAAAATGCTAGCTAAAATTGATTTGTTACCTTGGATTTAATAATGGCCATGCTGGTCACAATCAAAATATGTATGAGAAGCTTAGAAAAATGACATGGTTCAGTCTCATAGAGATGCTGTGGACCATGAAACATAACCTGTGCATTCAATAATAATTTCAACATACATCAAATCCTTTCCTTACACTTGTTCACCTTCGTGATCTCATGGCTCACTTGGAGCAGCGGCTCACTGTCATTGCCCACCATCATGGGAGAATATTGAATTGCATCTCACTAGCCTAGGAAAAGACTACAATTCAAAATTCAAAGTACGATATCTACTGAGTATGTATCATTCAGTAGATGCACCTCTGCACTGTCATAAAGTTGAAAAATCATTAAGTAAATCATGGACCGTCTGTACTCCAGACTCCATTATCACTGTCCGGAAATATTGGTCTTTCAATTCAGAAATGTTGGTCACTGTTTTGAAGATGGGAAGGACTAACCATACTTTTACATTAGTTTTTTTGTTTTGTTTTTATAACAAAATAATTAAAGGGGAATTGAACTGCAAGAATGTGAATCACCAAAAAATTAGTTCAATTCTCCCTATTTACCAAACAGTTTATCCCTAAATAATGAAAGCAGGTGAAATTTCTGAACCACTATAAGTATTATGGTATGAATTTTGCAGAATGGGCATTGTGTCATATTAGTGGAAATTATCTAATTAGCATATACATACTCTCATAACCACATATTTTGTTTTATTCTCTTTTTCCTTTAACTTATTTTTTTTTATTTTTTTATTTTTTTTATTTTAGAGAGAGAGAGTGTGTGAGTATGGGAGAGGGACAGAGGAAAGGGGGAAGAATCTAAAGCAGGCTCCACACTCAGGGTGAAGCCAGATGCAAGGCTCGTTCCCACAACCCTGGGATCATGACCTGAGCTGAAATCAAGAGTTGGCTGCTCAACCAACTGAGCCATCCAGGCACCTCATCTTTTTCCTTTTAAATGACAACACTCAATGCTGATGACAGGGAGGAGAGAGTGCACTGTAGGACAGGCACTCTTATACACAGCTACTGGAGGCGTGAGACTGTTTCTAGATTAGAGCCTTAAATTGCTTGTATCTTTTGATCCTGCACTGACACTTCTCTGAGTCCAACTAAAATAAAAAAATATATATATATACAATGCAGAAAGACAAGTCTACATTTTTCCCAATGCCATTCATAAGTGTAAATTATTTGAATAATCTAAATATATAATGTCAAATATATGACTTCAAAGCTAATGATTAAATAAATTCTAGTTCATTCATGGAATAGAATAGAACCTAGCTATCAAAAATGCTATATACAACAACATTCAGGATGGCACAGCCAGGAGAGGAAAATAACCTGAGTCTTTCATATTATTGAGCTCATAACTCACCCAAATATTAACATGTCCTGCTTGGACTTTTTGCTTTGTGAGCTAATGCATTTCCTGTTTTGCCTGAATCAATTTTAATTAGAATTTGTAGATACTTTCAGCCTAAATTATTTTAACTAATTTATAGACCTAATTCAATAGTGTATTAGAAAAATAGCACATTGTAACCAATGGATTTACCCAAGAAATTAAGAAGGTTTCATCATTTAAAATTATAAATATTTACCGGGGCGCCTGGGTGGGGCAGTCGGTTAAGCGTCCGACTTCAGCCAGGTCACGATCAAGCGGTCCGTGAGTTCGAGCCCCGCATCAGGCTCTGGGCTGATGGCTCAGAGCCTGGAGCCTGTTTCCGATTCTGTGTCTCCCTCTCTCTCTGTCCCTCCCCCGTTCATGCTCTGTCTCTCTCTGTCCCAAAAATAAATAAACGTTGAAAAAATAAAAATAAAAATAAAATTATAAATATTTACTAATTCTCTAGATTAAATGAGTTATATATATATATATGTATATATATATATGTGTGTGTGTGTGTATATATGTATATATATATATATATATGGTTATCTAACATGTTAAGTTTGCAAATAATTATTAGAGGTTCATTTCTTAATAAAAAATTATCATAGTAAGCTATATATAAAAGAAAATTTCCTTAATATGATGAAGATACCTACAATAAATATTATAAATATTTTGTAACATTTTAATAGTTTCTAGTTTTCTAATAGTTTCAGGCATAATATTGGGAAGTTTGGAACAAAACAAAGATGTCTGCTATTACTTCTACTTTTCAATGTTGTTTTTTTTAATACCACCACTTACTTAATAAGTAAGAGAAATAGAGTTGCAAAAACTATTGTCTTTACGTGATATGATTTTGAAGTTAATCAAATGAAAAATAATAGCAAGATGAATCAGGAAGTAGAGCTAGGTGTATAGATAGAAATACTTAAAACAAATATAGCAAAAAAAATCAATGAATTAATTCATGAAATGTGTGTGTGGTGGGCGCTGCGGTTTGTTACATCCCAATAGCAATAAAGCTATAGTATAGTTTTGACCTACAAAAATATGTGTTTAAGGTCTATATAAAATGTATTTATTGCTGTTAACATATGGGTCTAAAAAAGAATCTGAGGTAAAAATGGAAAGATATGTTATGTCCTATAAAAGGAAGAACCAACAGTGTAAGATATCTTCTCTCCCCAAATTAACTTTTAAATTAATGTCTTCCCGAACTAAATCTCTGTGGGTGGAACTGATGAATCACTACCTTGTATACCTGAAACCAATATGATATTAATGTTAACTAACTGGAATTAAAATAAACACTTAACAGAAGCTCTGTGGGAAACTGAAACACTATTCTAAAGTTTATCTACTACAAAGATGCAAGGAGAGTTGTTTTTTTTTAAGTAAAAATTATGTTAAATATAAAAAGTAATAGAAGACAAATGTGTCACCATGTTAAAATTAATATCATGGGTAGCAGGAGAATGGATGAGTCTCATTTTTTTCCTTAAATTTAGATTATCTGCAATAGACAACTGCTATTTTCAATTAAAATATTATTAAATATGTCTTTTTCTAAAATAGATACAGGTTCAGCAAATTAACAAAAATAATTTAGTGTAAACACAAAATAACTTTATAATGAATTGTACTGTAAAATATTGTGAAGCATTAAAATTAGGTATCATATATAGAGCACCTACTCTTTGTCAGACATGCCTTTGCATTGATACCATACTCTACTCTGCTAACATTGCAACGCTCAGATTTTTTTTTTACATAGAAAAAATTATAGATTTGACTATTTTAGGAATTGTTTCAAGTTTATAAGAAGTTATATCAAAACACATCCACATTAATGAATAATTAGTACTTTCTTTGAAAGTGCAGCTTTACAAAACGAATTATTCAGAGTTTATTAACATATTTCTTAAACTCTACAAACATTTCATGTGTGGATAATTTGTATAAATGAAAATAAATCATGAAATTAATTCAAAATGAGGTCATATATAATGAGAAAGCTTATTCATATTATTTAAAACTCCCTCTGTTTTCTATTACAGATAAACCTTCAAATATTTTGCTCATTAAACACTTTGGACCACATTTTACTACTAAGAATTTCAAAATAACTGGTTGCATTACGTCGATATAAATAAAAATGAGATATCCCTTTCTTCTTTACCACACAAGTAATAGCCTTAAAGAAATAAATAAGTGAAGAAAATCTTACTGCATGAAAATAAGAAAGAAAGACACGTATGTTTAAGGGACAAAGGTAAAAAGCACACAGTTATAAAATCTGCAGTTTTTAAAGATGTAAATTAACAGGATAAACCTAATACCAAAACTGAAATGAGCAGAGACAATGGGCTATGAACAACAGGCAAGGGGCATTGAACTGTTCAGATGATTAAGGTTTATCTATTTATTTTTTTTCCTAATTATATATCAATCTGACCTCAGGGTCTGGTCCAGTTCCCTTGGCCAGCTATGAGATTTGTTTTCAGATATTCCAAGAGGGCATCAGGGGTTTCTGAAAGCATCAGAAGACAATGTCAGTGTCAAGAGCCAATAGAATCTATCATAGCTGAATTATGTTGCAAGATCTAGGAAACATGATACTAACAAGAGCTCAAATAGTCAGCAAGTGGGATCAGATGCTCAGACTGAATAACCCCGGATTTTACCCAAACATTCTAGGAGAAGGTGAACATCTCCTAGGCAGAACCAGCAAACTCCTGAACACTGATTCTGAGTCAAAGTTGTGTAAGGCTAAAATCTCAAAAATATTTATCTCAAGACATGAAATTAAACAGCAGGAACATAGGTCAGAGGCCAGGAAATCCCTTGTGCTTATTATTATTTTTTTCATACCTTTGTGGATTATATATGGACTTGTGGTAAAAAAAAAAAAAAAAAATTAAAGCCAGTGAGAACTCACACCTGTTTCAGCCACCAATAATGAGGTGCTTATCTGAGAACTATGAATACGTCATTTGTTGTGACTATGGAGTTGTAGTGACAAAGTTTTGACTGAATACTATTGGAGGCGGCAGACATATAAAATACCTAAATTTGTTAATTTATTCAAACGTTCAGTCTTCATCCTCATTAACTCAACAAGTATTTTTCAAGCACCTATTGTGGTGCTTGGCTCTGGGAATACAACTGAGAAACAAGGAAGCAATATTCCTCCTTACAGAAAAATCTAGAGGCAGTTTGCAAAAATAAGCAAGCAATTGAATTAAATAATAATATTTGTAATGACAGGAGACACCAATACTAGACTGGTAAATCTTTCTAGAAAAGTTGATAGGTGATATAACACCTGTGATATGAATGTTGGAGACCATGAGGCAGGCAAAATGTGTTTTCGTATGTAATGGGGGTTAGAGGGGGACAAAGAGATTTGTCATCAGAGGTATTGGATGCAGACTGAAGATGACATCTAAAGTCCCAGACATAAAAGTGTGTGTGCGGCTTCTGAATGAATTTCTGAATGAAATTCTTCATTCTGACTGGATCTCAGTTTTATATGAGTAGATAAAACTTAATCTGACATGGAAAATAAAAGCTAGATGTAAATGGTGTACACTTCTTTTGTACACCTCAAGAGTTTGGACTTTTGAGATCACTGAGAAGCCCTGGAAAGATTTACTGTCAGGGAATATTAAGATTCAATTCACATTCTAGAAATCACTCTGGCTGCAGCAGCCTGGATTGTCTTCAAGCAGGCAAGGCTGGAATCAGAAAGACCAGTTTGAGGGCAGTAGTAATGTAGTAATTGTAGGAGTAATGAAGGGAATGCAGTAACATAGATGACGGTTGCAGCTCAGTCACTATTACCGTGGTTAAAATTGGCTGTGGATGTGGCCAACAATAAGAAATAATTACTGTATTTTCTTCTTTCAGAGTTTAAAAGCTGGATTATTTCCCTGCTTGGCCAATTATCAGCTATTTAATAGTCTTCTATCTGGTTTCCCACATTCATCTACTCAGGCCACTCCTCCCACACTGAAAACAGAGATACATTTAAAAATGTAAAAAGGGGATTGTTTGCCCACTACCATATGGTCAATTAATCTTCAACAAAGCAGGAAAGAACACCCAACGGGAAAAAGAACAGTCTCTTCATCAAATGGTATAGGGAATACTGGACAACAACAGGCAAAAGAATGAAACTGGACCACTTTCTTATACCATAAACAACAATAAACTCAAAATGGATTAAAGACCTCAATGTGAGATCCAAAACCATGAAAATCTTAGAGAAGAACACAGTCAGTAACCTCTTTGACTTTGGCCACAGCAACTTCTTTCCAGATATGTCTCCTGAGGTAAAAGAAATAAAAGCAAAAATGAACTATTGGGACTTCATCAAAATAAAATCTTCTGCACATCGCAAGAAACAAATCAACAAAACGAAAAGGCAACCTATGGAATGGGAGAAGATATTTGCAAATGACATCGGATAAAGGGTTAGTATCCAAAATATATAAAGAATTTATAAAACTCAACACCCCCCCAAAATAATCCCATTAAAAAAGGGGCAGAAGACATGAATAGACATTTTTTTTCAAAGAAGATATACAGATGGCCAAGGCATGAAAAGATGCTGAACATTATGTATTATCAGGGAAATTAAAATCAAAACTACAATGACATATCACCCCACACCTGTCAGAATGGCTAAAATTAACAACACAGGAAACAACAGGTGTTGATGAAGATGTAGAGAAAGGGGAACCCTCTTACACTGTTGGTGGAAAAGCATACTGGTGCAGCCACTCTGGAAAACAGTATGGAGGTTCCTCAAAAAGTTAAAAATAGAACTACCCTATGATTCAGCAATTGTATTGCTAGGTATTTACCCAAAGGATACAGAAATACTGACTTGAAAGGATACCTGCACTCTGTTGTTTATTGGGGCATTATCAACAATACCCAAATCATGGAAAGAACCCAAATGTACATCAACTCATGAATGGATAAAGGTATTGAATGCTCATAAATTAAAAGAACCAATATTGTTAAGTTGTCCAAACAACTAAAACAAGCTACAGATTTAATTCAATTCCTATCATAATACCAATGAAATTTTTCACAGAACTAGAATAAATAGTACTAAAATTTGTGTGGAACCACAAAAGACCCCAAATAGCCAAAGCAGTCTTGACAAAGGAGAACTGGAGGTATTGCAATCCCCGATTTCAAAATATACCACAAAACTGTAGTAATCAAAACAGTAAGGCACTAGCACAAAAATAGACATAAAAATCAATGGAATGGAATAGAGAGCTCAGAAATAGACCCACACTCACTTCGTTAATTTATCTATGACAAAGGAGGCAAGAATATACAGTGAGTAAAAGACAGTATCTTCAAAAAAATGGTGCTGGAAAACTGCACTGCTATGTGCAAAAGAATGAAACTGGAGCACTTTCTTACACCATACACAAAAATAAACTTGAAATGGGTGAAACACTTAAAATGTGAGGTCTAAAGCCATAAAACTCCTAGAAAAAAACATAGGCAGTAATTTCTTTGACATTGGCAGCAGAAATATTTTTCTAGATATGACTCCTCAGTCAAGGGAAACAAAAGCAAAATAAACTATTGGAACTAAACCAAATTAAAAGCTTTTGCAGTGAAGGAAACCATCAACAAATACAAGGCAACCTACTGCATAGGAGAAGATATTGAATTTATACACACACACACATACACACAGACACGCATGAATATATGTATATGTCTATATGCATATGCAATAATCTATTTAAAAAACAGGTATATGACCTAAATACACATTTTCCCAAAGAAGACCTACAAATGGCCTACAGACACATGAAAATATGCTCAACATCACTGATTATCAGAGAAATGCAAATCAAAACCACAAATGAGATATCACCTGAAAACTGTCAGAAAAATGTCTAGAACCCAAAATACAAGAAATAATAAGGGTTGGCCACGATGTGGAAAAAAAGGAACCATTGTGCATTGTTGGTGGGAATGAGAATTGATACAGCCACTATGGAAAACAATATGGAGGTTCTTCAAGAAATTGAAAACAGAATTATGATAAGATCCAGTAATTCCACTACTGGATATTTACTCAAAGAAAATAAAACACTAACTCAAAAATATATGAACTCATGTGTTTATTGCATCATTATTTATAATAGCCAAGATATGGAAACAACCCTAGTGTCCATTCATACATGAATGGAAAAAGAAGATATATACATGATAAAATATTACTTAGCCATAAAAAAGAATGAGATCTTGCATTTGCAACAACATGGATGGACCTAGAGGGTATAATACTAAATGAAATAAGCAGAGAAATACAAAAATCATATGATTTCATTCATTTGTGGTATTTAGAAAACAAATGAACAACAAAAAAAGAGAGACTAACAAAGAAAGATTCTTTTTTTTAAATTTTTAAATGTTTATTTATACTTGAGAGAGAGAGAGAGAGAGAGAGAGAGAGAGAGAGAGAGAGCGCACGCGTGCGTGCGTGCATGAATGGGGGAGGGGCAGATAAAGAGGGAGATACAGAATCCAAAGCAGGCTCCTGGTTCTGAGTTGTCAGCACAGAGCCGGACAAGGGGCTTGAACTCAGGAACTGTGAGATCATGACCTCAGCTGAAGTCAGATGTTTAACCGACTGAACCACCCAGGCACGCCATAAAAGAAAGATTCTTAAATGCTGAAAACAAACTGGTGGTTGCCAGAAAGAAGGATGGATGGGTGGGGGATGGATGAAATAGATAAAGGAGATTAAGCAAAAATAATAGTAATAATAAAGCATAATTTCTAATTAATTAAGGTAATAATTCACTAGGATAATATTATACTTCTGAACATGTATATACCTAACATTATTGCTAACGTGTATGGGTGTTTATATATAGTGTAAATACATATTGTATATGTGTATAAAATGTAAATATATAAAAATTATACATAATGTAAATATAATTTATATGTTATACATAATAGAAATATGTAATGTAAAAATATATGTACACACAGAGATATATGAACTGACATATACATAAGTCTTGAGTTAAAACACATATGTAGATTGGGGCGCCTGGGTGGCTCGGTGGGTTAGGCGTCCGACTTCAGCTCAGGTCACGGTCTCACGATCTCGTGGTCCGTGGGTTCGAGCCCCACGTCGGGCTCTGGGCTGTTGGCTCAGAGCCTGGAGCCTGCTTCCGATTCTGTGTCTCCCTCTCTCTCTGCCCCTCCCCCGTTCATGCTCTGTCTCTCTCTGTCTCAAAAATAAATAAACGTAAAAAAAAAAATTAAAAAACCCCACATATATAGAATACTCAATGTAAGAACTTACAAGCAAATAGTCTTTAAAAACAGACCTGAAATATGTATAAATTACAATGTAGCCCTTCACAGAGAGTAGGTGTCCCCATGGACATGCTAGAAATCAAGTGACTGGCTAGGAATAAAGGGCATCAGTGAACCAGAGGACACCCTGCCAGGCATCATGGGGGGCAATACACTACAAGACAATACATTCTCTTTGTTAGAATGTTATTACTTATTTAGAATTCAAATTAATTATAAATACAAGAAAATAAGTTATACAAATTTTCAAGGAATTATATTGATTATGATTGCTGTTATTCTTATTATGTTTACTTTGAAATGAGTTGCAGAAATAACAGGGAAATCTGTATAAGCACCGTTTGGTTAGTTCCTGTTCTGAATGCTTCCTAAGGAACAACGTACAAAGACGTCAAGGCATCTCAGTGTGTTCTTTAAAGGTTAGAACTGTAGCTGAAAAACAAGTACGGCAGTAAGTTGCCATTCTAAAATAACATATCTGAATGTTTCTAATAATTATTTGAATTGATTTGCAATGACATGGAATTTTTACTGGTAATGCACCCGTGTAAATGTAATCAAGTGCACATGGTATTGGATAGTCATATAACACAGCCTAAATCACCAAGATATATTCAACTTATTACCTGTGCCCATTAGAATACACACATGGTTCCTGCACATGCTTTTAAAAACACTAATGATATATCAATAAGTAGAAGATTATGGAAGAAATTAAGATAATCATCTGAATCATCCTAGCAAAAAAAAGTCACTTTTTTTTTTTACCTGAAGCACTGAGTGGATCAATGAAATACCATTAACTTCTATAACTTGTGATGAACTGGGAAAGCTGTGTTCAAGTTTGCCTTTGTATAGTCAATTAGGTAAATGAGGCTTTACACAAATTAATACTGTAAATAAGTGAATTGTGGCCTGCATGAGTTAAGGGCAGATAATTGTTCTCATATATTTATAAATGCAATTGGGAAAGAATAATTTTCTAGATTTAAGGAATATACTGTTATATAAATATATTAATTATATTACTTATACAAATATTATTACATATTATAATGCATTATTAAAGGACAATTAAATTTACCAAGAAATATCTCATGCAATTGCCCTGTCTTTACTACCTTATTGTATTTGAATGTACTAGTATTCTACAGAATCTAATGAAATGTCAGTGGCTTGAAAATAAATGGTAGTCATTACTGTTCATCTTTTAATTTTCAAGGTCAGAGATTCATTGTCAAATTGGTAACCTAATAAACATAAATTAATTTCTCTAAATTTAATTAATTTAAATAATTGCTTCATGCGTAGAACTAACCAGTTCATATAAACAAAGTTGAGTTTTGCATGCCTATGCATGAAGTTCTAAATCCTGATTTCTACCCTCACCTCCCTTTATCATCCTTCTGTTTACTCATACATCTTTCATCTATTTACGTATTTACTGATGTATCTGCATGGCTATAGCTTCCTAACTATAAATCATTTCTGTCATTAGTCCCATTTCCACTGAGGGAAAACTCTAACGAAGGTATTAAGTAACTTGATTAATGGCCCACAGCAAATATTAGGAAAGCCCAGAGTGGAGCTCAAAAATAGCCATTTTCTCAGTCACTGGACTGGGCTGCTGCTACCACATGCTCTGTGACCTAGAAGTCACAAAGCCATTCCCCGATCTGCTGGCATACTTTGTCCTCCATTCTTACTCCATTTGTTCAACACACCCAGAGGTCCATCACTTGTATCAGCCTTCTGAATTTTACAAATTCTTCCTATCTTCTTATAATAACATTCACTATGCCTTTTCCAGTTCTTCTCAATGTAAAGATTTTTTGTATCATTCTCAACCATTGAATCTATTCTCCTACTGTGTCATTTGTCACCATCTGTATTCTTTTTTTCATAAGTCCTCTCTCCCCCACTAACTTGTGAGCTCTTTGATAAGAACCAACTTGATATTTCTTTTTAAACCCACCAAAATATGTTATAGTGTGTGGAAGAATTGAAAACAAAGAATAAGTTATCAATTTTGTTCAGTTCAAAGACTAATTTTCATTATATACATATTTTTGAAGATTAAGACTTCAACAATTTTTAGAAGATTAAAACTAACAATTTTTCCAAAAATGTATTTACATTTACATTGTAAATATTTTCGTTATTTAAGCAGCAATTTATATAGTATCTAGATCAAAATATGAATATCTTTAATAAAGTCTAGGATTGGCAAAGAGAGGAGGACGTTATCCGCATATACACTATGACAAAATTTTATATTGAAAATTGTTTTATCTTTCTACACGAGTCTGAGGCAACTGGGTGTAAGTTTCTCAAAAATAAGAGCTATAAGGAACTGAAAAAATGGATAAATATAAATGCTATAACATTAAGAATATTGTTTAAAAGGGGGTCCTGGGTGGCTTGATTGGTTAAGCCTCTGACTTGATTTCAGCTCAGGTCATGATCTAAACTATCCTGAGACTGAGACCTACATCAGGCTCTGCACTGCTTGGGAGCCTGCTTGGGATTCTCTCTCTCTCTCTCTCTCTCTCTCTCTCTCTCTCTTTCACTCTCTCTCTCTCCCTCCCTCCCCTCTCCCTCTCTCAAAATATTGTTTAAAAAACAAGAACTTCCAAGTCTGTTCTTGGGAGCTGAAGCGTGGTTCTAACAAATATAGAAATGAAACCTTGTTACTTGTTTCAGTGAGAGAAACAGAAGTAGTGACAAAGGTAAAAAGATCACGACCAGTAATTATGAAAGAGGTCATACCCCGGTAAGAACAAAATATCCCAAGACTGGACCATGTAATGGGAACCTGCAGCACAGCTTGGGAGTGACGCAGTACAAGAAACTGATGCTCACTGGTTACAGAAGCTAGTATCAAAACCTGCTAAGGAGAATCAATCAGAAACCAAGCTTCCTGCCATGAAATGGGAGAAGGTTTGAGAAGAACTTGGAATCCTGATAATTCTGCTTGGAACAACATAGACAAAGAGGTAGATAGAGAGTATGACTGTAATTGTTACTCTTGTTGTAATCATACCCTCCTCATGGCTCTTTTGGCTAATATAAAAGATCATGCTACGTAACATAAAATAAACATTACAAGTAAAAGATTATGATGTCATTATTAAGTTATTAATTTTTAAAGTGTTCATCTTTCAATTATTAAAAAACAGTTAGCTGATCTAAGCCATAAATCTGTTAAAGATCAGCAGGCGGATCATCTGTCATGCTGTGACTTCTGAGAACTTCATGCATAAACTCCCAGCCCAATGGTCCTTTGAAAACATGCCTCTCCACAGGAATGTCCCAGCACATCCACAAGGCGATGTGCTGACATTGACCAAAACCCACATCCTTTCAGCTGGGGCCTGAATTTGTTGTATCAACTCTTCTCTCAGCCCTTCTTTGCCTCCACAGATTCAATTTCACCTCCCAAACAGTCTGTCTCCTGTTCCTAGAACTCATGTCTTTGGTCAGGGAGAGTCAGAAATTTCATCTTGGATGCATATTGTGCCCAAATGCTAGTAAGCAGGTCTAATGTGATTATAAAGGTCTCAAAATGTATGTATCAATCTTTAGATGAGCAGATTCATTTCCTACTGCACACTAGCATCCAGCCTTCTCCTGTGTACCTGTTTGGTTAATTATTTCTCCCTGTTACACTATAAATTCCACAAAGCAACCCTGCAGCATTTTCTTTGTGAAATAAATCATTATCTTTTGTCAGAGGAGTGCATAATTGCAACAAAATAACAGTTCAAAACTGCTTACAATTGGCTTTTTACATTTGACGTCTGCAGGAGAGAATAATTGCCTAAGAACAATGTATAACCTTGATTTAAATGACTTATTATGTGCACTTTGTATATATGCAGTGAACATAATCTTCACTCAAAACAGTTTCCCCTGCTGACAAATGGATTTGTTTAGGTTGAAAACAGTATACATTTATAATTCCCTTGTCTGTTTTATAACTTTGTGCATCTTACACTCACTCCCTTTTCACCTCATTGCCCCACTTTTTCATTCAAGAGATCGTTTTTCATCTATCTTACCTTTTTACATAAAATTTGGTGCAACTCTGAGGAAAATAAAGCAGTAAGTCATACAAACAGGACAGATAAAATGAAGGCAATAATAGTATTCATGTTATTTCCCTCCCTTTAAATGTACATGCCATTGGTGCTACAGTGACAGTTACGCAGAAGTGTAGGCATTAAGTGTAGACTTAATGTCCTGTAGACCATCAGATAACATATTCCAATTAAGAGAACTCCAGTTTGCCTCTTTTTCTTTCATAACAGGTAATGATAATTCTCTGAATGTTTGCAGGGTATTTGGGGGAGTTACAAGTAATCTGGAGTAGATTCCTCATAGACTTTCAAGTCTCCCACCTTAAATGTTGTCAAATTACTGCTCATGATGAATGGAAACCAAACAGAGTATTGGGAGAGGAATGTCTTACGCCTCTTGAATGAGAGCACCATGAAACAGGAAAAGGAAATGCCACTAACAGAGAGGACAGACCAAAAGACAAAATATTTGAGAATGGCAATCATGCTTTTTGATATAACTAGCTGCCTCTCTTTCAGTAAAATGCAGACTCCAACCATCATTAAGTTGTATTTAAAGCTTTGCAGATGGTGGTCAATATTAATAGATGCTTACTTGTGTCAAGCTGTTGGAAAGTCCAAAGTAAAAATTGCTCAATGATGGGATATAAGTAGAGAGGAAGGTTCCAAACGGTTTGAAAAGTTTGACATATGGAGAAAACAAGCCAAAGAACTAAGGATCAGAAATAGAGGGCAAAAGCAGCTGGTCCACAGGCAGTGCATCTGGGCCTTTTTTTAGAAAAGACATACTGATATTAATATCAGCTGAGCCTTCTAGCAATGGAGGAAGTGCCTGTGCCTAATCAGAGTATCTCTGCCAGATCAGAGGTTTTGAAACAGGACTCAGTGAATGCCCAGCTATCTCCACACAGTTCTACAAGGTCTGTATGAGAGGTTTTTAAGAAATATGTTACTTTAGGCAAACAGATAAGACAAGCATGTCCTGGGTAATTTAATCATTTTATCATGAAATGAAGTGCAGTGAGGTACTTCAAAGCTGGCATTTCAATGTCATTGGATACAACTGGATCCATATGTCCACTCATCATTCATTGATTCCATCATATATATAAATAGAAACAGAAATATATATATATATATATATCACATAAATATATGTATTTGTATATACATGAACACACAGTCTCCGCTATATGACAGATACTCATTGAAGACTGAGTATACAGGAGTCACAGACAAAATTCTTGTTACTCTTCCATATCCCATAATACATGGGATAGAACAAATCCTTTCCAGAGAACTAAACAGTGTGGTGTGATAATACAGCATGCCTGAGTACTGACTCCAGAGAAGGAGCTCTGCAAACCCTTCTATTAGATGTTATTTAAAGTGAAACCTACATAATGAAAAAAGATAACACCAAGAAATAAGAGTTAAGAGAAACTCAGGCCAACGAGTTAGCATGAAGACCATCAACACCAACAGAGAGGAATCAAGAAAGAACGTTGTGGCTAACTTGGTGACAGTGCTCAATATTTAGTAAATGAACCGGGACCAGATCATTCTGGGCTCTGTGGTCCAGGACAGAATTTCTGAATTCTCCAAATTGCAATGAAAAGGAATCCACATTTTAAGTTCCCATATTGCTATTTAACAGATAGTCCTGACTCTTAAGTGGATGCAGGATTATGGAGAAGTTAAAAAAGATTTAGTTAGGGAGCTTGCAGGAATCCATTCAAGAAAGAAGCATAGCTTATACTATGATGCCAATAGACATGGAAAGAAGTAGATGCATTCATTTGGTGAATGTGGAAGATGAGAAGACAAAACAGTAGAGGAAGAGCAAGGAGTCCCTGGTAATTCTCAGATCACATGGATAAACAAGGTTCTATTTTCCTTTTTTAAAGTTTTTTTTATGTATTTTGAGAAAGACAGAGACAGAGAAAGAATCCCAAGTAGGTTCTGCACTGTCAGCATGAAGCCTGACTCAGGGCTCAAACCCAGAAACTGAGAGATCGTGACCTGAGCTGAAATCAAGAGTCAGACGCTTAACTGAGCCATGCAGGTGCCCCAGACGATGTCCTATTTTCTGACTCAGAGTTAAGCAGTTTGGTGGAAGAAGGGGTACTGAGGATAAAGAGCTCATGTTTGGACAGTTAAATTTTGAAATGCTTATTGGTCATCTAAGTGGAAAATTCAAGTTGGCAAGGAAAAAAGGGTCTGAAGTTTCAGGGAGAAGATTCAAGGTAAATCAATGAAAAAACATGATAATGCTGTGGATGTTTCAGAATTGTTGAAAGGACAGATTCTCTTAGAAAAGTAAATGATCCACTTTATGATCTTAGTGTTAATGTCCAATATGAAGTGAAGGGTACAGTGTCATCCTTTCAAATAGCTTACTCAGAGTAAAACATAAAAAGCCCCAAATCGAAAAGACCACACTAGAATAATTTCTTGTTCAATTTTATAACTTGCACATCTTTGCATTTATAATCTAAATGTTATAAAATACAATAAACATTTTTTTCTTCAAGATAATTCCAGTCAATACTTTTTAAAATAATGCATTTTGACATTTTAGGACCCATTTATACAGACTCACTTTAATTGTCAAATCACACTTCCAAATTTATTAGTATAACTGGAAACTTCTGTACCATAACTTATTTACATATCCCCCTCTTGTTGAAATATATCTTTATTTTCCAAATTTGGCTATTTTGACAGGATGTGGTAGATGTTTTGACATTTAAATAAATGACCAACTTTGGGTAAAAGGCTACCAGAAAGACTGACCTCCTTTTATTAAATACTTTTTGTTCTATGATTGTTTTATATCAAAATATCATTCATTCTCCCCACTCTCCTCCCCTTTCTACAAAAAAATGGACTTAATAACCTTTGCCAGCTACTTCACAGTTAAACTGTTTTTTTGCAACTTATAAATGGATTGGACTTATAGTGATCTTATTTAAATAAACTCTTTGTACTTGTTTTTCTTTTTCAATATAAAATATGGTTTCAGTTATTAGCTCTTAAATAAAAATGTTTGAAATGTGATTTACTTTTAAGAGTTGAATGCTTTGAACAAGTCACAATGTAGTATGTTCTTGCTCATAGAATACAGGGAAAAATGAAAGACTTTTTTGCTACTATTTTTAAAGTGTGATTTTAAAAAATCAAATGTACAGATGAGTCTGGGAAAACAAATATTTTAAGATAAAAAAAAGGACATTATTTATGGATTTTCTCTGATGATGCTAAAGATAATTTAATGATAGTTTCCAGCATGAAAAAAATCCCTTTTATTAAGTTACACGTTTCTTTGAATATTAAGCCACGGTTTTCTAACCTGTTTTTGCCGATCACCTGCCAGCCTCACTCAGCATGTCTTCTTGGCAGTAGGTTGTTCTGTGAGCTGGTGGAGGATGTCGCCCTCTGCCCTTACCATTGCCTTGTCACTCCATCTCCATAGAGAATCGAAAATGACTTTTATATGCATTACATCTCCTTATTCTTCTGCTTTAAATTTTCCAGTTTTTTATTTTCATTTTATTTAACATAAAATCCAACTCTTTCACAAGACCTGTAAGGTCTTACACATTTTGTCACTGCTTCCTTCCCAATCCCATCTTCCACCAGGCTTCTCCTATTTATGCTAAAGCTCTGGGTACACTGGCCTTCTTTCTGTTCATTGAAAATAAATAGACCAGCTTATGCCTTGAACTTGCTTTCCCTTCTGCTTAAAACACTTGACTGCTTATTATTTAAGTTTCCATTTAACTGCCCTCTCTTCAGAGACATGGTCCCTGACCACCATATCCAAAGTAAACCCATTAACTTCCATTGCTTTTAAAATCGCATCTTTCTTTATTCCCAGTTTTGCTTCATACTCATCACTACCTAAAATTATTTTGTTTAAAATCTTATATTTCTACTTGAAATAATTATTTATTGGCTTGTGCATTGTCAAAACATACTTTTATGTAACTGGAGCCCAAAACAATGCATGTCACACAGAGAGAGTCAGGAAATATTGATTGTTGACAGATAGCTTCAGGGCCATTAAAAATTTTTAAACCTAGTAAATGTAGTAAAATTAGCTTCCATCACCTTTATCTCACAAAGGCTAATAAATTCACACATGACACTCTTTTTCAAAACTGCCATTAAATTGCTTATTTATTGCTATGTTGACTTATTGCTATGAGGTAGATGACATTTTCTGATCACCTAGTTATTAAGAAAATTGTGGAATAATTATAGGAAAGGAGAAGAGTACTAGCATGTATCTAAAAATCTATTATATTCTGGAATTTTGAGAAGTTTATTAGACATAGTTCACTAAGTAGATGTAACTACTCTACAAGCTGCACATAACTCCTCCTGGCCTCCATCCTTTAGGATCCCTTGGGATGGTTTGGCATGTGGTCAATGCCTTGAACCTCTTCCTCCAAAAGGAGGCACAGAGCAGTAGAGAACTTGGCTTGGGAATGAAGCATCTCTCTGAGGTAAACATTATTTCCTTCTACAGATGAAGAAATCAAGGTTCAGAGGAACCAATAACTCCTCTAAGTTTCAAGAATGTGATTATGAGAATTCAACTCTCTTCAAACACTCTTTCCTCTCTGTGTTCCCTGTGTCAGGTCTTGCTATCTCCTGAAACACCTTCTTGGTTTTTTTTCTGGAATGTTCTACGAACAAATCCAAACCAACATGGCTAAAAATGAATTCATCTTCAGTATTCATCTTCATATTTTCTGTGTTAGAAAATGGAATTTATTTACTTAGTGAATTATTCTTCATCTAAATGTGCAACAGCTGTTGAATTCTATGCATCCTTATTCTTAAATATCCCTGGTTTTGGAACAATTTTGCTTGGGTGCAGCCTTCATCCCCTTTATCCCTCTCATAATTTCACCTTTATTTCCAGGTTCCAACACAGAATCAGAACTGTTTCATCACTCCAAATTCTCATGACCAAAAAATGACCAAAAATGATCTTGCTAAGGGAAATGTTAATGTTCATGTTTCCTCCTTAAAATACTACTAAGGCTTTCCAGCTATCTCCAGAGTAAATTCCAAATGCCTTGGCTTAATTTTTTTTTAAGTTTATTTATTTATTTTGACAGGGGGAAAGACAGCCCAAGTGGGGAGGGACAGAGCAAGTGGGAGAGAGAGAATCCCAAGCAGACAACACTGTTGGCATGGAGCTGGACACGGGGTTCAAACCCACAAAACCGTGAGATTATGACCTGAGCCTAAACCAAGAGTTGCATACCCAACTGACTGAGCCACCCAGGTGCCCCACCGGCTTATTTTTTTTTTAAAGTCCTTCATATTTAGGGACCTATCTTCTGCTTTAGTACCACACCACCACCTTTGCCTCCAGGCATGTTGCATCACTTGAGGTTCCTAATACATTTAATACCATTCCAAGTCTCCATTTTTCACACTTGTTGCCGAGTGTGAAAAATATCCCATCTTCCCAACCAAGTTCTACTCCTCTTTTAGTTCCCAACTCAAATGTCTCATCTTCTGGGAATGTGCCCCTAGACCTTTATATTTGAATTAGAGATCTCTTTTCTGTTCCTCTTTACTTTTGGACACCTATTTCTCAGCATTTACATACTGCACTAAAATAAAATAGTTGACTAAACTACAAACTCTTGGGTGCAGTGAGTGGTTCTCTTTCAGTTGAGTATCCCAGGATCCCAAGTACTTAAGACAATGGCTAGTATAGGGGCTCTTAACACATGTTGTTTGAAGACATAAAAAAAAAAATGTCAATGAAAAAAATGTACTTTTCCCTGATTCACAATTTAGCCTGTTATCAGTCTTAGTAGGCATCTAGGAAAAGTAAAGCCCTTGAGGAGACAATCATTCTATTTCTACTATTTTCAGCTGTCTTTGCACTTAATTCCAGATTTAAAGTCAATTGGTCTATCTACGGCTTCATGTTAGTTCCTGCCACGTTCTTCCTCAGGAATGAATGTTCCTAAGCTTCATTTCTGCATCATCACAGAACCTCAGGAAAGTCTGAAGGCATAATGAGGTTACCTAGTCCAACTTCAAAGAAGCCCAAATCATCTGTTTTGATAGGTGTAGTATTAAATGATAATTTATTACCCATCTGTAATTCTGCTGTGACACATTTTATGGAAGCAATGAAATTTTAGTAATCCAAGGCAGCTCCACTATGATCTCTGCTACTGAATATGTTTTCTTGGCGATAAGAAACCCAGGGAGAAGAGATTAAGACTATTATTTCAATGAAATTGAGGGGGAGGGGTGCTCAGATTTATATGACAATAAATTGAAAGTAAAAAAAAGAGTATATAAAATTGGTTGTTATAAAACAGAACTACAGTGAAAGATTTGCTAATGGTTTTATGATTGAGATTTTATATTGAGGGCTTTCTTTTCAGTTAGAGATTGTTATAATCAAAGGAAATAAAAGTGTTGCTATTCATGCAGGAGGAGAAAAAGCAAACAACACATTCATATAATTGAACTAATTGAAAGTTCTTAGGAAAGGGTAAGGGGAGCAAAGTTTGTAATCTCTTAATGTATTTCTTTCTTCAGTTCAAGACCCAGAGAGATAAATATGATAATTTTAGCCAATTACATAAACATATCCTAAACTTTCTTCACCTTTACTATTCTTCTTTGTTATTCTTCACTCACCAAATTTTCCTTCTCTTTAAATCCCATATGAAAACCATTAACTGGCATTATTAATATAATTTAGCAATATCTTTTCTTATAGTGAATACTGAGTTAGAAGTAAAGATTATCCACAGCACATTAAAAAAGGGCATGATGAGATGAGTTCCATAATTAAAGGGCTTCAAAAAAACAGTAAAAATATTTTCATTTTGATTGTAAAATACTAGCTCAATTCCATAGCCTTATATGCCCTAGAACTTATACTTGAATAAGGTGGAAAATAGGAGTAATTTTGAAAGTCAGTATTAAAAAAATCCAATTACCTAATTTTCTAATAATCTTCCAATTTTATTCCCATTGTTAAAGCACAAACTCACATCACCTTTTATCTATGCAACTGCAATGTAGTATCTCACATCCAGTGCAAAAATATATATCATGTTAAAAATGTCTTTTGCCATAGCAATATTTTCTCATTTAGTTATCTCATTAGCTCAATGACTGATACTGAATAGCAACTTTGGGAAGACCCAAAGAAAAGTGAGCTTGCAAACGCATACTTTAGTCCTGATTCTGGGATGTTTTCCCCCTCAAATCACATCTGATCATTTTACTTTATTGCGGGTTTTAGACAACTTCTTCCATATGGAGAAATCTTAGATGGATTTGGTGCTTCTTATATCTCGAAAACAAAGTTATCACTTTCATTCATTCCTTTCTTTCACACAGTCCAGCATCAATACATGAATTTGTTATCAAAATAATATAAATCCTAAATAGTCCTCTGATTAAAGGAGAAATGAATGATTACTAATTAGCCATCTTATGATGAAATGTAAAAAGGTAGAGGATTGTATAGCAGAGGTGAGGGGGGATTTACTCAGGATACATTTTACTAAGGGCCCTACATCTTTTGCTGGGTCACCAATGTCACTTACCTCAATTACATGTCTGTTTTAAGCCTCGCCAATATTGCAATTTTTGTTTAAGAGATACTAAAAATATCTTTGACTTTATTAAGGGAGAGATTTCTTTGCTGTGCCTACTGAGCTACATTCCAAAAGGAAAAACAGGAATCAGTTACTAAATAGTATAGAAGAAATAGCAATATTGTTCATATTTCTTTTTTGTCTCTTCACTTATTTATCAAGAAACCAGTGAGAAATGATGTCAGATGTTTCTGTGACAATATGCCTTTACATGCCAAACACCTGAACATACACTGGTGACTCAGAAAAAAACTTTCCAGAAATGTCTGGTCATGCCGAGAGACTATTTAGTTGCTCTTGCTTTTCTCATTAAAACTTTCAAGGTGACTGAATATGTGCTCCTAAAATATCACCATTTTAAATCCTGCTTGTTTGGAACATTTCACAGTCAGCCCATTGATACCGTCTTAACGGATACACAGCTGGAACTTTTCCCATATGAGTCTAATGACTTTTTCCTTTAATACTCTACCTCCTTCAGTTCCGCCTTTCTAGACAGCACAACATACTGAGTGTTGATTTATACCAGGATACAGGCTGTTCTTGCCTTTTCTTTGTCCAGATTGTATGAAGGTCACAGTGAACAACAACCTCTCTCATGTACTTGTGCAATATTACAGAAGCCCAGGGCTTCTCTCAGCCTCAGGTTATTATTTGGAGATTTGAATCCTGACTTTCTTAGCCGCTTGATTTATTTTTTGCCTTCCCCTAAATTAAAAATACTACTGGTGCCTATATATTTCACTGGGTGTTTTCATCAAGTTTTCAAGTTTTATTTGCTTTATCACATTGCCTCTCCCATGCTATCAAGAGGAATGTACATTTCAGTGAGTTTCTTATCATAGCAAATAAACACCATCTTTATATTAAACATAGTTTCAGTTCTCCGTCCATCAGTTTCCTGCTGCCCTTCTCTTTAAGAAACTTGGAAGTTCAGGACTGAAAGGGAACTAAAACTCACCAACCTCAGGGCCCATTTAATGGTTGAACATCTGGAGTTCTGCTCAAACATGTCCTATTTTGCAAAACTAAATTCCTCACTGAGCAACATATTCCATTTCCAAAGGCTCTTATTGTTAACAAGGCCCAGGCTTTTATCAAAATTAACACTGTTGCATGCATCCACTGTTTTGTTTTTGTTTTTGTTTTGTACATTTTGAGTGATATAGGACTTTCTCAATTCTTTCCCCAGGACACCTGTTGAAGACGTTTCCTGTACTTCCTTCTTCTACCTGCTCCAAACACTTCCTCACCTTCACCACAAGATCATCAAGCTATCCTCCCAGTGGTGCAAACTTCTCCTTTTAATTTGCTCTAGGTTGTCAGCCTTCCCAGCACACAAAATCAGCAAATAGTGTGGCTACATGAAGAGTAGAAGAGGATCATATAATTTCTTTCATCCTATGTATTATACCACCTTCAGTGTAAATTAAGCTTAAAATTACTTTTTTTAATAACAAAACTATGTTTTTTATAACATATCATGTTATAATTTCTTGGCAATTATAATCACTACAGTCAAATTGGATAACCTCTGTCTTATAGAATCTAAGTAGGGTTTTGTACCCAAACAAGAGCATTACATTTATTTTTACTACTTTTCACTCATTAGGTTTGACCTGATCTTTCCCAGAGACTCACACCAAAGTATACAATCAAGGCAGAGTGGGAGTCTGGAAAAGACAACTAACTTAAGTTATGGTACAGATTGAGAGGCCTTATAAAAATAAGCAAGTTGTGAAGAAACTTTTCAATAGACAATCTGAGAAAGGGAGGAAATGAAAGGAGGAAGAAAATTCTTCCTGAGACTTTAGAGTAGAAAATGTGTGTTCCTTTGCATATAGCAGAAAATAGATCAATATGAGGTGCCACAATTTATTTAACTATGTGTTAATTATTGTATACATCTAACAAAAACTTACATCTTGGTCCTCATAATAAAGACATATTTATCAGTCATCAGCCCAATTTTCAAATATAAAATAAAAATATTTAGCCACAGAATTTGTTATTTCTATATATTGAGCAAAAGATATCCCAGGGAAGGCAGGTTACATAACTTATGTGGCATTTAGATAACACTGTCCATATGCAATATAGGTCTTTATGTACACTTAGTAACAATAAAGCAAAATAGCATGACAATTGTGTAAATAAAGGAAAGCAAGTATTCTATTTGTGTGAAAAGTAGGACAATGTGGGCATGGGTCCAATTATTTTTCTGAAAAAAAAAAACAGGAATTTTTATTTAAAAGCCATTTCTCGAGCAACATACCATATAATATACCAGGCATTTTTCTACTCCCCAGGCAAACAGAATAGACAGTCACTTCTTAGAGGAGAGACACAGAAAAATACCACAGAATATACCAGGCATTGTTCCACTCCCCAGGCAAACAGAATAGATAGTGACTTCTCAGAGGAGAGACACAGAAAAATCAGTTAACTGGCATTGAAAGTTAGAGGAAGAAAATAAATCAGGGAATTTGGACCAAGAAAACCAGGTAGACAGGATGTTCAGTTATTAAACAGGGTCATAAAGCAGGAGAGAGAAGAAATATTTGGGTACTATCTGAAAGATGTGATAGAGCAAATCAAGCAAATATTGGAAGAATAGTATTCCAAGGATAACGAGAAGCCAATACAAAGGCTAGAATGTTCCTGGGCTTTTCCTGGAACTTCAAGAAAGCAATTGTGCATAGAACATGATGAACAAGAAACACAATAAAGAGATGTCAGAAACACGATGATGGTCCCAATCATAGGGCTTTGTAGGTCTTTGAAAGGACTTTGGCTTCCACTTTGAGTGAAGTGAGAAGACACTGAAGACTTCTGACAGAAGTCATATAATTTAACTTGCATTTTAAAGAAGTTACTCTAGCTTCTCTCTTGAGCTTAGATTGTAGGGGGTGGGGGCAACATGAGAACAGAACAGCAAGAACAAAAAGGATGAGATTGCAAAAATCTATATGAGTGTAGTGGCATCCTAAAACAAGGTTAGAGCAATAGAACTTGGGAAGAGTTGATAAAATTCGGAAGCTATGTAGAAAGCAAAACATATATTAATACAAATTACACTGGAACGCTTTTCAGAAAGAGAATAAAATCCATGCAGGTCTTTACTCCCTTAATCTTATTCCAGGTTAAATCCAAAGAAATCAGTATATGAAATAGTAAGAATTCCAAAAAATATTATAGTCAGATATTCAGCTGTAATTTTCGGACTGATCAAACTAAGAGAAAATAGTTTGTCTCTATTCTTGTCATATGCATTATTTATAATATGCTAAATATGACCCTGGTGTTATAATTGTGTTATGGGTTAAACTAAACCAACCCCCAAATCTCAAGTAACATAAAAAAAAAGAGAGAGAGAGAGTAACTTAACACTTATTAAATTGCATACATGATTCTTACACATAAAATTTCAGTCTTGTTCTTCCAGGGGAATCGTAAGGCTCAAAAACAAGCCCTGCCTTTTTTTTTTTTTTTCTTTTCCTCTTATTTTTGGTGTAATCAAACATGTCTATGGGAAGTAGGGACACACTATTGCTTTTTGCTAACATGCTGACTGACATAAGATTTATAGACTAAAATTAAGAAAAAAGAAAGAAGAGGTAAATTGAAAACAATGAAATCAAGTTCTGTTTTCCTGGTTGTTATAAACATATAGCCTCTGGTCAGCAACCTTCTCCAATGGCTCCCCAATGATCCTCTGCTATTTGGTAGCATGCACAATCTTGTGTAATCCTCTCACCTTGAGTGTGAGCTGGCCCTATTGACCTGCTATGATAAATGGAATATGGTAAAAGTGATGGAATGTTATTTCTGTGATTAGGTTACAAAAGCCTGTAACTTCCATTTTGTTAGCATCCTTTCGTGACTTTCTCATCCTCTTGCTACCTGCCGCTATGGTGTAAGAAGCCATATGGCAGCGCCCATATCAGAAGAACCAAAGTAGGCATCTAGGCAACAGCTCACGAAAAACTGAGTCCTCAGACCAACAGCCATGAAAGAACAACCATGAATCCTCCAATGACTGTTGACGAAGATCTTTCAAAGAAAAGACTTGAGATGACTATATCCTTATGATATTTCCAGAACCAGAGGACGCAGCTAAAAAGCATGTGTGAAATAACAACGAGGAAATGAATGTGTATGTTTTCAGATGCTAAGTTTTAAGCTGCTGTCATGCAATGATAGACAACAAACACACACTTATTTTAGTTCATGAACATATTTAGAACTGTCAACACTATAGTGAACAAGCATTTTTAAGTAGATTGCCTGTTAATTTAGTGGTCTGCTAATTCCTACTTAATCCCTGGTCTTAGATGTCATTCTTAAGAGATAATGGTCAACTATAAAGCAGCAAAAATAGGCTTTTGAGAATAATAAACCCAAGTACATCAAGTTGAGGTAATGGTTCAGCCCTAATGAGAACATACTCAATAGCTGAAATGTAAGTCACTGCTTTCCATTTTACTTATCACTTGTAACTATGTAATAAGTATGGTAGCATGTATTAGTTTATTATGATTCTGCACTATTAACATGATTCACAATCTCAAGTTTCATTAAAGTCCGAGAAGTATGTTTTACCCCCTTGAATTTGAAGGATGGAAAGAAGTTTTTCTGTTTGGTATTCCTTTTATGTCCCCCCCACCCCTATTTTCAATGTCAATTGTGAAAATTTAATTGGTCATTTGCTTAAATTCGCTCGAAGAGTTATCATTCTAAGAGGCTATAACTTTGTTTATGGCAGCTAAAATATTTTTTTCTGTATTATATCTCAAAGTTAGCCAAGGAATATATCATAAGGGAAATTTCATATAAGCATTGAGTAAACATATTAATAACATACCCTATGAGAAGCCTGGCCTATCCCTAATTATACCCAATGGCAGGATTATAACAATGAATTTCTCCTAAGGATTTGCTTTCTATACTCAATGAAATATTCTTGATTTTTATAGAATTCTCTCAATAGGTAAGTTCTTATATTAGTTTAAAATAGAATGCTATTCTCAATGCAACTAGCCAGCACCCATTAACCGTGGAAAATGGGATAACTAACTAGTTACTTCCCATGCTTGTTTTTCAAAGTCTTTCATAAAACATTCATAAAGCTGAACTCCATTCTTCAACATTAGCCCTGCTAGCTACAATTCTCAAATGTAGAAGTCTTTATGCTACAGATCCTAGATTATTTAGAAAGCTGCTAAGGCCAGTTGTTAGTAATGCGATCTTAGGGGAGTTAACTGATACCTCTGAACTTTAATTTTCTTATCTTTGAAAAGGGGGTCATAAACTATAGCACATATGGTTTAATTTTTTTCATAATCATGCCAGATAAGAAAAATAAGATTTAAACTCAAATTTTAACTTAAAATCATGAAAGTATTAGTGTTACATAGTATGTTACACTATAGTGTAGTAGGAAAGGAGATGTGAATATTTTCTCTCTCTTGAACTTATATGTCCTTCATTTGAAAAAAAAAAGTAAAAAGGGATGATTATAATCAGTTTTCATTCGAGTCAGTAGTAAAACAATGATTATAAAATGTATATTCTGCTAATGTGTTATTAGAACACAACTTAGAAATAAAACTAGTAACGTCAAGGAATCTGTAAGTTCATGGCCCCTACAAATGAAAAGCTAACAGCAAGTGGTCCAAATAAGTTGAAATAAAATAGCATCTTGTGTTCCTTGTATTTGTGCTTTTACATTCAATCTCAAAAGAAATCACTTGAACTAGAAATATTTGCGGTTTTCTCATGGAGCTCACTAAACCCTTAGCCCTGGGTTTGCTCTTGTCATACACCCTAGGGAGAAGTTTTCTCTGCATTTTATTACCCTTTCACTAGAGATAAAAAGACCAGGCAAGCATATTCAAAACACAGTTTTTCTTGAGTGAATAGGGAAGAGAGACCTCTGAGATTCTCGTATTCTGCTTTTTAAACCACCAAGAATGGGTATACATGATTAAAGATTGAATTTGCTTAAGAATAGTAGCTAAGCAAAAATGACTTCAATATGAATGAATCAAGGGTCAGTTCTGGCACCGTAGGCTCATTGGAAATATTAAACCTATCATTTGCTGTAGATAGTGCATACAAACCAGGGCCTTCCAGACACCCACTTTGTCTTCTTAGTAATATTATCTAAACAATAGTGTCCTTTATGATCTCAATAAAAAGGCCATAGAAAAGAGATATCTTAGGTAAGATGTTTTGCCTTCAAATATTTAGATTTTATTTTTTATATATGTACAAGAAACTTATGGTTAGAGCTGCCACAGTCAAGGCATTTCTATCTCCCTCTCTTCTCTGGAATCTATCCAAACTACAAAATGCATGAAGCTCAAATAGGAATTTTCTATCTTCAATGAAAGTATGAAAAACCAACTCATATTCAAACCCTAATCTATAAATAAGCTGCCAAGAACAGTGATAGTGGGACCAACTAGTGTGGCATGATGCCTAGACTCGATCTCTGTGTGTCTGTGTCTGTATCTATATCTGCATTTGCATCTGTTTATGTACATGAGACCAGCTAGCACACATCTAAAATGTCTATGACCCACCCAGTTGGTGATCAATTACTAATTTGAGGTAATAAGCTTAAGGAGCTTCATGGGAACTGTGTGGGCCTTATTCCATACAGCAGTGTCACAGAGGAAGGACAAACAAGGACCTGACAAATATTCACAAGAACAAGCCTATAAGTGGGAGAGAGTGAAGGGGACAATCTGTCACAACAGCCAATCATGGTCCACTAAAGAGACTTGTAAAAATACAAGACCATCCAAAATAAAAGTTTGTGAGAGAGTGACTCAGTTTGGCCTAAGCTTACTTCCTCTGTACCCCAAATATTCAGAGTACTGAGTGGATGATGGTGTATACATGTGCTCAGCATAGATAAGATACCGCATAGATACCTCAGCATAGGTAAGAAAGTGTTCTGAGAAATATTTCTGTCCTATCTTATTTTTCAGCAAAGAGCTGATGCTGACAGAACAGACCTCATTTAAAAATGAATCAAAATCATGGCATGCCTTGGTGGCTCAGTTAGTTAAGTGGCCAACTTTGGCTCAGGTCATGTTCTGCATAGTTCACAAGTTTGAGCCCTGCCTCTGGCTCTGTGCTGACAGCTTCAGATTCTGCTTGATTCTGAGCCTGCTTCAGATTCTGTGTCTCCTTCTCTCTCTCTGCTCCTCCCCTGCTTGTAATCTGTTTCTCTCTCTCTCTCTCTCTCTCTCTCTCAAAAATAGGTTTCAAAAAAATTTTAATGAATGAAAATCAGAATCCACACCCAAACTGGATAAAGATAGCGTAATATAAAATGCACCAAGTAATACAACAAATGGAGAGCAAACAAAAGTAGCTATTAGAATTAGTAACAAAATTTTAAAAATCATTCCATGTAAATACATTCAAAGAAGGTTTTTTTTTTTAGTTTAATTATTTATTTTGGAAAGAGAGAGAAAGCATAAGTGGGAGAGGGGCAGAGAGAGGGAGAGAGGGAAAGAATCCCAAGCAGGTTCTGTGCTGTCAGCACAGAGCCCAGTGTGGGGCCTGAACTCACAAACTGTGAGATCATGACCTGACCCAAAGTCAGATGCTTTGAGTCGGATGCAAAGTCGGATGCATTTGAGCCTCCCACGTTCTCCTATCAAAGAAATTTTTTAAACCACTGCCTGAGACAAAATATCAAAGAGAAAATAAACTAAAAATTAATATGACCAAAGGAGATAAAAAGTGAGCTAAGGCAAGGAAACAGAAAAGAAAAAAATAAATAAATAAATAAACATGGAAGTAAATACCACCTTATAGCTGCAAGAATTATAGCAGACATAGCTAAAAACATAAGCTTAGAAAAAAGCATAGAAAAAAAGATATGAGAAGAGTGAGCCAGGTAAAAATGGATTCACACTACTGATAAGATCAGGGAACTTTCACATCTCTTGGCCTTGCATAAGACCCCGGGGACACCCCGGGTTCTGAAAGTGTTTCAAGAATAGCTGAGTATGAAATTAAGAACAAAATTGCAAGTTAGACGTTCTAAGTGAAAGGTTGATATAGTGTGGTTAAAGTATGCTACATACAAAAACTAAATTATATAAAGTTCTTAATTTCCTATAGCTGATGTGATCTTCTCATGTGTTTCCAAGCTGTTGGGCAATGGAGAACCTTCAACCTTTACCAATTTATTTTCTCACTATTTCTTCTGATAGATGAAGATTTTTTGTTCCCTGTTTTAAACAGTCCTTTTCAGTTAAATGCTAACCCTTTCTTTCACTTTGCTCTTCCTTGAGACAAACACAATGTTCATTCATCTCCAGATGTGTGTAGCTATACGACAGACCTTACCATACCTTCATGGAGGTGGAACAGAGAGCCTTGCATTCACATGCGAATTCTTTTGCTGCTGAGTCTTGGTTGTTCTCTTCAGTGACAGTAGTTCTGTCTTTTTGGTTAAGTTGTGCCCTAAAGCAGTGATATCACACACAACTGGTCAAAGTTGTGGCCAATGCCAATTTTAGCCTTAGGAGAGAGAAGCCTCTGCCTTTGGGTCCTACAATTGTATAATTCCACTCTAGCCTTATTCTAACTGTGCCTTTCTCCTGGAGTGAGGGCTCCTCTGAGTCAACGGAGAATGACAACCTGGAGTTCACGTGCTCATCTTCTATACACAGACCAAACACACAGGATTGAGATGTTTCCTGTCCAAAAGGGTCTTGAGCCCGTTTCCAAGCTGGGCATGGGCCTGTTCGCCTAGTCCTTCCTTTTTTTTTTTTTTTTTTTTTTTTTTGATTTTTATTTATTTTTGAGAGAGTAAAGAGTCAGAGACAGAGTGAGAGCAGGGGAGGAACAGAGGGAGAGCAGAATCCGAAGCAGACTGCAGGCCCTGAGCTGTCAGCACTGAGCCCGATGCGGGGCTCGAACCCATGAACTGTGAGATCATGACCTGAGCCAAAGTTGGACACTAACCAACTGAGCCACCCAGGCACCCCTCCTGGTCCATCCTTCTAAGAGCAGCATATGCCACTTGTCTATGAACCTGAGACACACAGACTTTAAAGTGACTCCATGATCAATGTCTCCTGATGTTCTCAATCTGTGTAATTCTCAATAGTCTCCCTTTGTGTGTAAACAGAACCTGTGAGTACCTCTAACAATCAGATTATGATAGGAGACCCTGAGTGGCTCAGTCCATTGAACGTCTGACTTCAGCTCAGGTCATGATCTCATGGTTTGTGAGTTCAAGCCCCATGTCAGGCTTGCTGCTGCCAGAGAAGCATAGAGCCTGCCTCAGATCCTCTGTTTCCCTTTCTCTCTTCTCCTCCCATTTGGGCTCACTCTCTCTCTCTCTCAAAAATAAGTAAACATTTGAAAAAAAATGACAAAATTAATGGGATGTCACTCCAGTGATTAGATGTTATATGGCAAAAGCAATGGTATGTTATATTGTACATGATTATGTTATAGAAGACTTGGACTTGGTGACTCATTATAAAGTTTTACTCTCCTCTTGCCTTTGAAGCAGCAAACCATGAATCCTACCCCTTTAAGTAATGTATTATATGAGGGTATTACTAGGCTGGCACCTTAACTGCTACCTTGCAAGATCTATACAGAATAGCCAGTTAAGCTGCACCTTGACTCCCCATCCAAAGAATCTATAAGATGATGAGTGTTTTGAGCTACTAAGTTTGTGCTGCATAGAAAACTAATACAGTACCCTAAGGTCTAAGGGGTGGCCCTAAGGATGACTTTAAGGGAGGGTAGTTAGGAAGACTGAATGTAGTGTGGGTATGTGGACTGGGTGTCCTCAAGCATTATAGGAGGCCTGTGCAGAATGTGAAGGAGGCAGGAAGATGAGCAGGAGAGAATAGGGAGGCAGGCAGACTGGGCTGACTTCTACACTGCTTTGGTCTGATACAAAACTCCAAGGAGTGTTAGAACTATAAATCTAAACATGACCTTCTTGGTTGTGATGAAGGTAGCACAATAAGACACATTTCATCTAATGACATGTTAACATCAGGTATAGCTTTTAAATATGGAGACTACGATATGTGGATCTCCATTTGTATTTGTGCCCTGGGCCTGCCATTCCTGCTAACTCGGCCCTATTTTAGCAATGGAAGTCTTGGGCCCCTGAGGTTGCAGTACCTTTTAGGTCCCAGGAGAGTAACCTGTACAGATGCCCTCGGCCAAAATCATTCCAAAGAGCATGGAGACCCAGCCAATTCCCTTGCCCATACATAGCTTGATACTTTAGGTTTTCTCACCAACAAAGTTAACCTGGTTTTTCCCCATGGTATTTTGGTTCAGAAAAGGGAGATTAGCACATATGTGACACTCCTTCATTCCATTCCTTTTACACATTGTCTCTGTGCAGAAGAGCCAGGCTTTCCATTCTCTCTACGTGATGTCATGAGCTATCCAAGCCTATAGTAAAGTAGTATGTCCTTGTTTGATAAGATTGATTTTTGAATGGTATATCAGTTATGGATACTGTTTTTCCATGATCAAAAAGTCACCTGTGCAACAAAGTTGAAAAATGATCTTTGTTGTAGCCCCAGGATTGTAAAGTCCCTCCTATCAACCTTATAGCTAAACTTGAAAGGTATAAGGCTAGAAGAGTACATGAAAGAGTAGGAAACCTGGCTTAATACCACCTGAATGAAACAATATAACCAAAATATTTCCCTGTAACTGTAATAGAAAACCTTTTTTAAAATGTAAGTCTGTATGCTGAGGGTAGTATTGCTAGATGCAATCATTATAACTCACAATCTTAGCTAGCATTCCACCAAAATGTTATGATTTTGAAAGTGAACAGATAAATCACTTTAGGGAATACCACATTAGATTGCCATGGAAGCAAAGACATCCTGGGGTTGTGTGCACAATAGTAACAATAAAACATGTCTAGCTCTTGCCAAAAGAAAAAAAAAAATATATATATATATATATATATCAGAGTGAGACTAAGTGGTCTAAATGGTAACAAAAGAAACATCTAGCAACACCATGAGATTTAAGTGAAGGTGGGAAGTGAAGACGGGAGGAATGTCCAAAACTATTCTGGATTGTTCTCCTTTTCCACTTTTGTGAATAGTGTTAGGCAAGACAATAAGAGAGGAAAAAGAAAGAGGCTGAGACACAGGTGAGTGGAAGGGTGTCATTTGTAACTGCAGCTGAGAAGTTTGGTTTTGAACATAAACTGTGTTTATTTCAAAGATCAGAGAAATCTAGATATGTCTAAGAGCCTGATGAGTTAATGCTTATTTGTATATAGAGCTTGTTTGTGGGAGGGTCTATACACTCCCCTGGACAAAACTCCTAAGAGGGAAGAGAATCAAGCACAGAGGCTGTGCCCAACCACAATACTTAAGATATGTGGGACTCTCTGTATTTGCTAATTACAAAAAGAAACCCCAAGTGCTGTTGCCAAGTGATTGACTAATTCTGGAGGGAGTTTGGGTGGTTGGCAAAGACAGACTATGAGAACCAAAAGAAGAATCAATGTCTTCTCAGTTCCGCAGAGAAAACTGTGCACATAGCTTTGCTATGCCAAGAGGTCCAGAGAACCAGCCATACTCCAGAAGAAGAGCAATGCCTCAGAGTTGTGCTGGGGAGCAATCGAGATTCTTACCAGGAAGTCAGGGTAGGGAAGTGGAGTGACCTAATCGTGAGCAATGGAGGAAATGTCCGAATGCCTTACCCAACTTCTCTGGGAGCACATTTAAAGATTTCAGGCTTTAGGTTGACAGAAGCCGAGAAGACTTGTTTGTGCAACTGACAAACCACACACGGATCCCGAAAGATGTGTAGAAGAGATGTAAAAGGAACCAAAAGCACTGGAAGTCAGGCTGATGCAAAACCCCACACAATAAGGTTCATGAATCTTAATGCATCCCTATCTGTACACCCCAGATTAATGTGTCCTAGGAGCATGGGCTAGCAAATCCTACAGATCTTCCATTTGTTAGAATTTTATATATAGCACAACACCATGTGTGTAAAGAGATTGCATATGTATATGTTTGTCTATGCATAAAATTTCTCTGGAAAAAGATACAAGTAGCTGATAACACTGGCTGCCTCTGGGGAAACTGGGAGGTGACTTAGAAAAGGGAAGTTGACTTATTTTTAACTTTTTACATGAGTAGGACTTTTGAACATTTTTACCATGCATATATTTCTTATTCATAAACCCCATACAATCTAATTAAAAATAGAACAAAACAAGTTTTAGTGTTTTTAAAACCCATTTTTCCAGCCGGTAAACACTTGACATATAATATCAATAAATGAGAGCAGCCAATTCTTAGATTTTTAAGTAGTACAGATGTGAGTATGTGGGTAAATCTATTGTTTCAGAATAGACAACAATGTGATTATAAAGATTCCAGAAGTCTTGTAGGCCAAAATCAATTTTTTCCATTAGCCTTCAAGAATCATGATAAAAAAAATGATTTGAACTGATTATGAGATAACTTCTTAATGCTTTTATTTTCTTCTACCTGCCAGGGAACTCATATGGACAATGCTAAATTATAGATCCTGGCAGTTATTTCCCATTTCCTTTCTACCAATTCTTCTCTGTATCTATCTCTATGTTTGTACAGATATTTTACATAGTAGTTTTTATTAACAACCTCAAATATGTTTTGACAGTAGGGTCTGCTTACATTTAAATAATCAACAAAATAAAAACAAATATTCAAAACCAAGTAGTATAACGAATTGGACAACCAATGCTGAGATGATATATTCAAAAACTCTCAGGTAAAATTATATGTGTTAAACTTTCTGGAATGCAACATGGCAATGCATATCAATTCTTTTTAAAAAAATTTTTTTAACATTTATTCATTTTTGAGAGACAGAGACAGACAGAGCATGAGCGGGGAAGGGGCAGAGAGAGGGAGACACAGAATCCAAAGCAGGCTCCAGGCTCCAAACTGTCAGCGCAGAGCTCAACACGGGGCTCGAACCCACGAACCGCGAGATCATGACCTGAGCCGAAGTTGGACGTTCAACCGACTAAGCCACCCAGGCACTCTGTATCAATTATTTTTTTTATTTATTTGATTATTATTTATATTTGGGAGAGAGAGAGAGAGACAGTGTGTGTGCAAGTGAGGGAAAGGCAGAGCAAGGGGGTAACCAAAGGATCCTAAGTGGGTTCTGTGCTGACACCAGGGCTGGAACTCATGAACCGTGAGATCATGACCTGAGCCAAAGTTGGATACTCAATAGACTGAGCCACACAGGCACCACTCAATTCTTTTGTTAAAGAAGTATATACTAGTCTGGAATCTAACTTCAGTCACTAGAGAAAACTTGCTGTGAAAGGGATTATTGATCAGTCTTTCTGGGCAGGATAAACAACGGGTATATCTAGAGCACGTATTCATAGCTGGCTTACCTTAGAAGCTTGGTTACCCAGGAAGTTATAAATTAGCCTTCAAGCATTCTTGAAAGACACAGAACCAGGCTCAATATTCCTGCATCATGAGAATAGGAAGCTCATACTGGGGCTGTGCAAGATCCAAACTACCTGGTCTTATGTGATCTTATATGGTTCTCAACTGAGGTAGCTTCTGCTCCCCCTTTGCCTCATTTGGTAAATTTATATACATTCTTGGCTATGACAACTGAGGAAGAGGGTAATATTACAATTTATTGGGTAGAGGTAAGAATTGCTACAATTGGGTAGAGGTAAGAATTCCCACAACAAAGGATGATCTGTTCCAAAACCTCAGCAGTACCAGCTAGAGAAATTCTGGTCTAAAGCTATTGTTCTCTTGGGTTTTGCTGCCTCTCTTGAGGCAGTGCCAGGCAATTGGGCACACCTTCTGCTCTGTGCCCCACTTTATAGTAAAAAGAAAGTGGTGGGTCAAGAATAGAAAGGATTCTTTTATTTTTCATGCCCTTGGCCACAATGCCGCTATATGTTCAGGGATATTTTCACACTCTGAGGAGAAGGTATTGAAATGAGAGGAACAAAATTCTTTTCTACATTTCATCCTTCCAGATTCCTCCTCTAAGGCAAGAAGTGCACAGTAAATCATCTGTTTGAATAGGGGTAGGAATAAAGCAAAATACAGGGAGATTAAAAAAACAGATCAATAGAGTTAACAAAATATTATATTATCTCCTCCCATGTTAGAGAGATACTAAAAGCATTTAGTGAGAGAAGGTACAGAGCATCTGATTTCATCTGGCATATGAAGAGGCTAAACATGTTTAAAAAACATAGAATAAATCTAGGACAAAGGTATTAGTCTGAAGGCAGGTTTAGGTGATCATGAAGTCATTGGAGGTTGGAAAACCCAAAATCTAGATACTTAAACCCATGGACTTTTTGCAAACCAAAATTTTGCTTTAGGTGTAATCTTATTCAAATGATTTTTTTTTAATTAGGGGAGGGATACTATTGAGTGTAATTTTTCCCCCTGCTCTGTACTTTCCTAGAGATAAATATGGAAATATGTGAGGAATAAGAAGTAGATATATCGGCTTGGCCAATTCCTATATTTGTTAAAGTATTCTTTAAATAATTACACATTAGAAATATACATTATCTATTTTCAAAGATCAGGTAAAAATAGATATATAACAGAACATGAACAGATGTTGCAATTCTGAAATATTAGTAGTATGCATTCAAGAAGTTTTGTGTATTCCATCTCCTTTAAAATTTAGCTTAATTAAGAATGATAGAAAATATTTAAAAGCACTTTCACATTTGCTTTTTCACATATTATATATCATATTACAGGTAATGATAATCTTTTAGTTCTACTTGTTGGAAAATGAAATTCATTAATGTGACAAAATGATAGATTCTTGAAGAGTAGCAAAATATGCCACCCCAAAATATGCCTCTTTGGCATAAGGATTACTTTGAGTTGATTATTTTGAGAAACAGCAGACACATAAGAAGCTCTAAAAATGGAGAAGTTACCCTTAAGTAAAGGAAATCTGCATTTGTAAAGTTATCTACCTCTCTGTACCAGATAGAGGAGAACTCTAAGTCACAAGAAACTCTTATTAACTTAAACTTGCATAACAAATCTTACTCTTGCTATTCCCAGTGACCTTCATAATTAGGCTCTTCTTCTCCTCTACACATACACATTTTTTTTTCTTTTGTATTTAACTGAAGATGGTATTTAGGTTGGTAACTTAGACCACAAAACCCAAAGGGTTAATCATTTTTCCCTGGGTATGTCTCATGTATATATGAGGTATATATGTTAATAATTTTTTTGTTTTCCTTTTGTTAATCTTCTACAGGAGTCTAAGCTAAGAAGTCGGAAAAGCAGAAGGAAATTTTTTACCCTCTCCCACAGTCCAAAAACCAGCAAGGAAACAATATACTAGAGAGTTGATTGATTTTAACATTTTCTTCTTCTAAGGAAGATTTTTTGGAGTAAGAAACTATATTATACATATTGGTACAAACAGAAATGGTCATTAATGTAAAAAAACAAAGGAAAGAAGGTTATGGTATTTTTAAATATCTTATTGTAACTTCCTTTATCTCAATTGCACAGATACTAGGTTTGCAAAAATGTGCCAATCCTTTGGACCTGGAACCATTGGTTTCCCAGAACCATGACTATTTCAACTATGTATTCAAGTTCTTCCTTCTACGTCCTAATCCCCTCTTCCTCAAACAAAAACGAAAACAAAGACAAAGCAAAACAAGCAAACACAAACAAAAAATGGGGGGTGGTGATGAAGCTTGCTTGCTTTCTTTTAAGAGAGGACTTTTGGGGCACTAGAGTGTCTCAGTCTGATAAGTGTCTGACTCTTGATTTCGGTTCAGGTCATGATCTCGTGACTTGTGAGACTGAGGCCCATGTTGGGCTCTGTGCTGACAGTGCAGAGCTTTCTTGGGATTCTCTCACTCTGTCTGTCTGTCTCTCTCTTTCTCCGAATAAATACATTAAAAGAGAGAGAGAGAGAGAGAGAGAGAGAGAGAGAGAGAGAGAGAGAGAACTTTCAAGGCAACTGTAGAGATAAGTTTCCTATAACTATGTATTTTTTTCTGATACCACAGTATGGGAATATAATAAAACTCTAATCTCATTTTCATTTTCTTTGGGGCTGTGTTTTACTTCTGCTTTTTGAAATAGGTTCTTTTAAATACCGTCTTCGATATTCTTTCTACTATTTTTTAAATGGAGTTTCTTAGAGATGGGTCCTAAACTCTCATCCCTTTTTAAGTACCATACTTTCTCTAGAAGAGCTAAACACTCACTATGATCTTTGTTAATATCCAAATGTGTACAATTTCCAAATTATATCCCAATTTCATTAAGATGTTTATTTCCAACTACAACATTTTTGACCCTTGTGCCTGCAATTCATCAAGTTATCATGAGATGGTGGTAGGGTTATTAGTTCACATAGATCGTAGTTAGCGTATATTCTCCCTTCTCCATAATGAAAGGTGTCAGCAATTTAAACAGGATTCAGGAAATACATTTTTGTAATTCTAAAAACAAAATAATATTTGGTTTCTATAAGAAGTAACAAAAGAAATCCTCATAGCAGAAAGACTACAGAAATTCAACAACATAGGAACTTAACAATGCTTACCCTTAACTAACTTAATGACCTCAAAGAAATAGACATTTCTCTCTATCAGTGATTTAGTCACGTGCGAGAAGCTTTAGGTATTGAATTCAACAAAAAGCTAGAAGCATAAAGTTTTTCTGGCTCTTAGACTTTCAGTTTAGTCTTCCTGTAGACTTGCTATTTTCATCTTTATATTGAAAAGAAAAAAAATGTCTTAACGTTATTGTTGCATGAGAATTCCACATAGCACAGAACAGATCTAACAGAATCATGATAGAGTTGTTCCATAAAGAACTCTAAAATATTGATAGTAAGGAGAATCCAAAAGGCCAAGAATGGAACTGATTCTCTCCATCTCCATGTTCTTGGCTATGCCTTCCCTTCCTGCTGTTGAATTTAGGATTGTAGTATTTGAGACACATGACATAAGTGATACAACTAGAACTTGAAATCAGAAGAGCTATATTTTCTCCAGAGCCAGAAAAACATTGCCCCATTCTGCTACATGCACCATGAGATCTGATAAGAGGCCTGTCTCATTTATTAGTGACTCTTCACAACGCCATGACCCCATCCCTACTATCTAGTACAGTAAGTAACAATAAATGTGTGCTCACAAATACTGCTAAGTAAATGAATAAAACTTTAGAAAACTGACATTCCATCCTCATGAAAACTTCATCTTCTGTAAAAAGGGGGAAAATATCATCTAACTCAAAAGAGCTAATATGAGGACCAAAGGAGATAATGCATGTTCTCATAGTTTTTAAATTCTCAAGTGTTATACCACATTAGTTGAAGTTATTCTTACTGTTTATTAAAGCAGCTAGATTCAACAACAACATCATCATGTTGGAGCTAAAAGCTTTGTGACTAACTACACTTTGTTTTCTGTTCCATCCTCCCCTGGCACATACCAAGCCTGAATAAGTTTTGCCATCAAGGACTGTGTCTGCTTCTTTAAAGAAAATCAAACAACTCAGTTGATAAAGGTCCTAGTTTCTAACCATATTTGCTATATCACATAGGATAGGCTAGATCAAGCTGCAATAAGAAACAACCACAAAAATTTATATAGCTTAAGTAAAGGTATACTATTTCTTCCCCCCACAGTTCATGGTACTAGGCTGAGGACTCTCCTCCATGGAAAACTTGTGACCCGGCATGACAAACTAGCCACTGTTTGGATTATTTGTTAATTGTTGTGATAGAAAAAAAGAGTTTTGGAAGGTATTCTACTGGCAATTAAATCTCCCTTCCAGCAGTAACACTTGGCTGCTCTGTTAATCAGTTCATTGGCAGGAAATAGTTACATGGGGGACAGAAGTTGAAAGTTAGCCATGAACTCAGAGGCTGAAGTAGAAGAAGCAGAAAATGAACACTAATGGCTATAACACCTAGACCCTCAAATAATCTCAGAAATCCTACCTGTCCCAATCCTTTCCCTTTTACCTTTGTTATAACAGCCATTTGCAACCATCTCTATATTCTCCAAACTACCTACTCATCACCCGGTAGTCTCTAAAGATGTTTTCTCCATCTCCTTCATGGAGAAATGGAAGCTATCAGCCCCTTTAGGGTGGTAAGCTCTGTGAGGACAGAAACAATACTCTTCTTTGCAGTTACATCCTTACTGCCTAATGTAGAACCAGCACATAAAAGTTGTCAAGTGACTATTTATTACACAAATCTTTCCCTAGCCTGTCTTTCCTATTGATATCTGTAGTAAGCTAAAATAAATAAATAAATAGCCCCACTATAATGCTTGGAATTTGTATTATCATACGTGAGCACAAAAAGAGAAGTTTGCAGATGTGATTCAGTTAAGGATCTTGAATTGAGAGGATTGTCCTGGGTTATTTGGCTGGGCTCTAAATGTAATATATGCATCTTTATGATAAGGAGGGAAAGGAAGACTTGACATACAGAAAACTATGTGAAAATGGAGCAGAGAGAGATCTGAAGAGGCTGTCCTAGAATATTGGAACATGGGAGCCATGAGCCAAGAAATGGCAGCAGCAACCAGAAGCTACAAGAGGCAATGACTGGATTATTTCCTAGAGCCTCTGGAATGAGTATGGCTATTCTGACATATTGATTTTGGCCCAGTGACACTTTGGCCTGTAGAACTGAGAAACGATGCTACTAAGTTTATGGTCATTTGTAATAAGAAACTAATACAGATCAGGTTTATGTAGGATTTATATTTTCTAGAATGTGTGCATTGGGCAAAATGTATTCCTATATGTGAAAATGCTTAGTATTAACACAGAGGCTAAAAAAATAGTTATGATTTTTATTAACATGTGTTTGCTACATTTTGTGAAGTTATAGTACTTGCAGTATTGTTTTACTTCCTTAAATGACTTGATTTAGGGTGGAGTTTTCAAAATATCAAAATTGTACTCAACATGTAGTTGACTGTCTCCCAGATTTGGATAGTTTAAAATATCTTCATTATAATTGCCACAGTTTGTGGAGGTAAAATTGCATATGGTTAAATTGTAGTAGTTGTGGTAGCAAGAAGACTTACCAAAATTATGTGTTTGTTTACTGGGTTTGCTGCCATCGCTCCATCCTTTTCTTCTCTTTTTACACATTAATAATGTTCTCTATTTTGCTTCTGCATGAGTTCCGAATTTACTTTTCTTCAGAATACCCCAAATCTAATAGCCCTTACTTATACATTTTGGGATCTCTAATAGAAATGCGATCTTTTGAATCTTTGAGTTGCCCTTTAGAACTCAAGTTATAGGTATAGAACATATCTTTTCTAGATATGAAAGCAAAGGAGGATTTCACATGAAAATGACAAACTATAAAGTCTTCATGGAAGCTAGAATACTTAAGTACAACTTAGTGAACTGTTGAAATGGGCTCCATCAGGGAATTAAAACTTTCATACATCTGCATACTTGCCCAGTTACCTAAGCATTGGTTTTAAACTCTCAAGGAATATAGATCTACCATTTTCCATTAGCATATAGTAATACTTCCCTCTTAAGCAAATTACTTAATGTATAATTCCAGTATATGTCCATTTATGCTTTATTTCATTACAATTTTATTTTTATGAAATAAACCCTACCACAATAGATTTCTGGAAAAAATGTTAACTAATGCAATGCCTCTTTATAATAATTGGGTGCAATTGTAAGTTACTTCACAAAGTAATAAGAAAATAATTCACTATGTAATATTTTGTTGGCCTATAAAAGTTATATTGCCACTTTTGGAATGGTTTTGTTTATATTCCAAGAGTCATCACTACAATGGGAGGTTATAGCTCACGTTTCTCTTTCCTGGTGTTCCCCAAACTGGCAGCAGAGAGGTAATGCTTTTGTTTCTATTTAGACTGTAAATCTCTTGTGCATTCCAAATATTAATCAGTGTTTATTTCACTCCTGGGTCCTCCCTTTTCTTCCCTATCCTGCCTTCTATAGTCTTCTCTGACTATATAATGAGACACAGCTGATGCTGTTTATTCTTGTTAGATATTTTTAACATCAGACTTTGTGTATTGAACTTCGCCCACTCTCATTTGAATCTAAGCCCTGTTTCTCTTTGACTTGCTCCTCAGGAAGTCTCATCTATGCACAAAACACCCTTTGAAGTGAAAGGGAGCTCCCCTCTTCAATGGTCTTCCTTATCCTGGATGCCAGGAAAGAATAGGTTCCTCCCAAACAACTGAATGTAGGGCTTGTGTCCTCTGTTTGACAGGATCCCCATGTCCCCATTTCTTTCAGAATGGAAAGCAGTACCAGGCTCCTCCACTACCCGCATGGGCGTTTCCTAAATGTTAAGTGAATGGATGAAAGAAACTTAATGTGAGACTATAAGAAAAGGAAAACACACGCAAACACACACACACACACACACACACACACACACACACACAAACTAAAGTTAATTCACATTTTCCAGTTGTACCAAAACAGTCTGTCTCTGATATTATATGGAGGCATTTAGCAAAAAGAAGAAATTGCAGATGGAACAAGTAAGTGATCCCAGAAGAGAAACAGACTTCAAACAAAAGGGATCCATTGCATTCTCATTGTGTCTGTATTTCCCAAGAGAGCAAGACCCTTGCTTTATTTGGAAACACATTTAATTCTACTAGAATTTATAATGTGCTGCAAGTCAGCAAAATTTTGTGACTTGCTATAGAAAATGCTATAGTTAACCAAGAAAGACAAAAGATGAAAGTAAGTGGTTGGTAAAATAAAATGCTGAAGGACTATTTAGCACAAATTGGTAACTACTATTTAGGGTTTTTTTTCCACATCTTTGTTATGATATTGCAATACTTTTAAATGTCTACAAAGCAAATGTTATTAAGAAAGATTCTAGACATTATAAGATCTCAAAAACTATTGATAAAATGATAGTCTAAAAATATGAGATGGCATGGAAACAAAGGAAGAAACAAAGAGACATTGTATTATAATATATCATTAGAGGAATGGAGGCTTTATTGTTCCAAATTAAAAAAACACTGAAAGGAAAAATAAAAGGAATCTCATTTATGACATTCATCTGTACCTTTCAGTGTAAGTATGATGAAACCAGAATAATGGAGACAATCAAATACTGGCTATTGTCATAAAGAACATAATCAGCATATCAAGCTGCTCAAATTTTATGATGATAACATTGATGTAAAAATAAAAAAGATGTTTCCCCAAACCACAGCAAATCTGAGTAAAGCGGGGGAGCAAAATCTAGAGGCGGTGGTTTGCACATGGAATGCACACAAAAAGCATTCAGATTCTAGCATACTTCTCTCTCACCCATCTTTGTCACAGTAACTAATTGATGTGACCTTAAGAACTTTAGAGGGAAAAGGGTAGTTTGCCCTCATGATACATGTTAGGAAATGTCAGTGTTTCTTTCCCAAGGTGAATAACAGGATAGGGTAGTGGGTGTATTAGCACAAAAGAGCTGTAAAACAGGCCAAATCTCTTCCAGTCTGCATTCTTCATTTCTTAGAATGTCAAGGCCTGACGAAAAGAAGTAGTGATTCACTTCTATGCCCCAACAGTTGGATGGGGAGATAAAACACCACAGTTAAAAAAGTAAGCCTCTAACCTTTTTGATTGTAGTAAATCTGTCCCCTATTCCCAGATAGGAATCTCATTCAACTGGATTCATATGGATCTCCCAGGAGCATCTGACTTTCTGCAATTATACCATGTATATATGTTTTCCCCCAATGATGATCTCTATCTTTTAGCAGAAATCCCCACTTATTGCCATTTTTCAAGGAGCTCCCAAATCTGCCACCCCTTTAATACTCCTCCTGTCCAAATATACCCATTACCAGCCAAACTGGAAAGCCATTTTTTGTTAGTGTTGAATGTAATAGTTTTATCCATCCTTTAAAGCCTAACTCAGCTAACACTTCCTCCAGAGAACTATCCATATCTTCCAACTGCCGCACCATCACTGAGCTTCCTAGGGTCTGGCAACTTTCCCGTCTCCATCAAAGGCAGTCACAACTTTTAACTGAGACCAGAGATATGGGCATAAGTAATATTTTCCCCCATCATACCATACCATAACCTTCTCAAAAGAGGATCAGTGAGTGATTACTTTTATATGTAATTTATCAAAAAATGAATAAATGAATGGAGAAATACTTAATTCTTTCACTGTATGTTCAGTGACATTGTACCAATGCCTCAGTAACAATATTGGATCCATTGAAGATACAACTGTCCTCAGCTTGGCCTAGTCATTTCAATAGTTAACAAATGTTTTATTAGTGGAAGATCCAATTCCCTCTACATGAAAATGCTTAAATTTTTGCCTGGCGTACAAGAGCCTGCAAGCTCAGCTTCAGATTTACTTTCTCTTCCTTTGCATCTCTTGACTTTTTCCCATTACCCTCTGACTTCTATATCTGCTGGCTTTATTGTTTTTTTAATCCCCAAATACGGCAAAGAACTCTTGCAAAATGCTATTCCTTCTTCCTGAAAAATAATCCCCACTTCAAGTTCCTGTTTTTCATCTGTTTAACTCTTATCATCCTTCAGATATCAGCTATCACTAACTTAGGAGAACCTTCCCTGACCCTCTGATATCAGTTCTTTTTTAAACATACACAAAATTGTATTCTATTCCTTCAGAGTACTTTTTGTATTAATGGCATATTACATATAGTCAATATTATGATCATTTGCTGAATGTCTGGCATCTATACCATAAGCTCCCAGATAACAAGGACCATTTCTGTTTTGTTTTTTGTTTTGTTTTGTTTTGTTTTTTTTACCAATTCTATCTCTAGCATCTTGCAGAAACCTAGTAGACAACTGATATCCAATGAACGTTCGTTGAAAAAAAAAAAATGGATGTGTGAACACTTTGTACCATAAATGTCGACTGTATCTCCAGGGTGATACATTTCAGTATCATGGCTTTTGGCTCTTCAGACTTATTTAGGTTTGAATTCATGCTCTTCTACCAACTTTGTGAACTTAGAAAATAAATTACTCTCTCACCTGACTCAACTAAAGAAATGAGAATGATAATGTAATTTGTTGTATATACAAAGGTATCTGATATTTATTGAGAATAGTAGATGTTTAATAAAAGCCAATTCCCTTTTCTTCAGTGAATTCTGAGCTCAGTGACTGTAGCTTATTTGATTCCACGTAATCAATTACCCGAATTGGAAAAGAAGATCTGTAATTATATAGATGTCATAGTCAAAAGACAATTTATGTGTTTGCTCTCATTCATTTAACTGAGAAGTAACAGTGAGAGTTAGACCACATAAGCCTTTGCAAATAATGAAAACAAAATTTGATTTTACTCTGAGCACAATTGGAAGATATTGAAGAACTTTCTTAAGAGATGCAAGGAAGCTTTCTACTACTAGACTTAGTTCTACAACATAGGAAAGACAATGAGATGCACCAAGCTTTTTGGGCATTAGATTTATTAGGACAGAAACAAAAAATCTAGAATATGTTTCTCAGTTCACCCATTGTTAGATTAAATCTTTAAGAGAAAAGAATAGGGAAATTTGGCTTAAGAGATTCCATTTGCAAAAATTTCCTTGAAGTTCCCCAAAGAGTTGGAATAAGGCTAGGGCAGTGGTGTAAACAGTTAAATGTTTTAAATTTCCAGGTTAACAGGGGAAAAGCATACAAATTTATTTAATATAAGCTTTTTGTGACACAGGAGCTTTCATAAGGAAAAAAAGACCCAAATAAACATTTATGCCTATGTATTTTTATGCTAGGTTTTATGAAAAGTGCACAGTGATGGAGGAATATGACAGGTTAAGAAGTATAAGGTAATTTTAATATACTAGGGAAAAAGTAGGGGCGCCTGAGTGGCTCAGTCGGTTGAGCGACTGACTTTGGCTCAGGTCATGATCTCACAGTTTGTGAGTTTGAGCCCCACATTGGTCTCTGTGCTGACAGCTCAGAGCCTGGAGCCTTCTTCAGATTCTGTGTCTTCCTCTCTCTCTCTCCCCCTCCCCCACTTGTGCTCTGTCTCTCTCTCTCAGAAATAAATAAACATTTAAAAAAAATAAAAAATATACTGGGGGAAAAGTAGGAAGACCTGTTTCTTAGGATTCCTCTCAGCATCCTTTTGTCTTCAGAGATAAGATTGTTTCTTTCCTCTGGGTATAGGGACAGCATTTTACATATAAAGCTTTTAATGGCCCATTTTAGGAAAGAAAGGTGAGGAGGGGAGAAGATCAGAGTGACCATCTGCTTCTCCCACGATCTCAGACTTCATGAGCTTAAATATTCACTATATCAAAGTACCATATTTTGGGGTTAGCATGTCCTAAACCCCATCAATATTGGTTGTTAAAACTAAAAATGAGTAAGGTATATACCTATTACATATTCTTTAGCCATCTCTAAAGTAAATTGAATGACCCTTCTCTCTCCAAAGTCTAACTTATTTCCCTAGGCTCATGTTTGAATAACATTAATTTCCATAAATTCTCCAACTGCTAGTTCATATTCAAACACTTTTCCCATTGAAATAAAATTAAGGTTAATTAATTTGTAAAGGAAGACTAAAGGTACTAAATATGTAAAATAGAGCTAAATACCAAACTAGGCACAAGATAATGACTGTCTACAGGTATTTGAAAGTGTAAACATCACAAAGACTGAAAATCATTTAACATAGAACATGATTTTTATAAAATTAAGAAACTAGGATAATATTCATAGGATCCGGACCATGAATCAGATTTCATGGCGCAGAACTACTTTTGGAAATGAAATTGTAAATTCTCCTTCCCTAGTTAAATGATAGGACACAAAAATGCTTTTTGCATGTAGAAAGCCCTGACAAAACTAAGATCAATAAGAATTCATTAATAGTTGCCCATGATTTGGCAAAAGGCCATGCCTTTCCCTTATGATCAGGGATTCTACTCACTACTGTTATTCTCAGTGGCTCATGAATCCTCTTAATAGCCTTTGAAATAGAAGATCACATCAAATAAAACAGCCCTGTACTCTATACTTGTCTCACTGGTAATGTACTTGGATAGTAACTTTCCATAATGAACAGAGGAGACACCTTAACCACACCAAAAATGTTTAGCCCTCCCCCAACATAATATTTTTATTAAAATCAGTCAGGAATGGGACTTGGGATGTCTCCATGTCTAAATACCTAATGTACAAAACAGCAATTACATTTATTATGACTATCCAATGTCAAAATCCTTACTGATCTTACAGTAAGTGTACTTTAATTATAACAAAATCCCTTCTAATAACAATTGAGTAATAAAATTTGAACTTAAAACAAAATCACATTTTTTCTATAATGTTTTATACATTAGTACATTTTACTATTCATCTTATAGACTATGTGTACATGAGGTTATTCCCAAAGTATAATATTGATCAAAAATCTGATAGGACTACATCAAATACAAAAGCTTCTGGACAACAAAGGAAATCATCATCAAAATGAAAAGGCAGTCTATAGAATGGGAGAAAATATTTGCAAATCATGTATCTGATAAGGGGTTAATATCCAAAATATAAAGAACTCCTACAATTCAATAGCAAAAACAAAACAAAATCTGATTAAGAAATGGACAAAGGATTTGAATAGACAGCCATGTAAAAAAAAATACAGAGGGCCAACAGGTACATAAAAAGTGTTCATCGTCACTAATCATCAGGAAAATGCAAATCAAAACAAAAATGAGATATTACTTTACACCTGTTAAAAGCTCTATCATTAAAAGACAAGAAATAGCAAGTGTTGCCAAGATTATGGACAAAAGGGAACACTTGTTCACTGTTTGTGGGAATGTAAATTGGTGAGGCCATTATGGAAAACAGCATGAATGTTCCTTAAAAAGTTAAAAACACAACTACAATATGATCCAACAATTCCACTTCTAGGTATTTATCCAAAGGCAATAAAATTACTGCCTCTAAAAGATATATGCACCCCCATGTTTTCTGTGGCATTATTATTATTACAGTAGCCAAGACAAGAGGACAATGTAAATGACCACTGATGGATAAAAAAATAAAATGTGGTGTGTGTGTGTGTGCGTATAATATCACTCAGCCACAAAAAAGGAGGAAATTTTACAAATTGTAACAATATGGATGGACCTTGACTGCACTTTGCCAAGTGAAATAAATCAGAGAAAGGCAAACATCATATGGTCTCACTTATATGAGGAATCTAAAGAAAAGGAAAAAAAGAGAACTAATAGATAAAGAGAACAGATTGGTAGTTGCCAGAGGCTGGGGATAGTGAGGGTAAACAAAAATGGGTGAAGATGGTTAAAAGGTACAGACTTCCAGTTATAAATTAAATAAGCCCTGGGGATGGAATGTACAACATGGTATTGTATATTTGAAAATAGGGGGAGGAGCCAAGATGGCAGAACAGCATGAAGGCTTTTTGTGTGTCTCATGTCCATGAAATACAGCCAGATCAACACTAAACCATCCTACCTAGAAACCTAGAAAACTGATTGGAAGATTAACACAACAATTTGCACAACCTGAACCACAGAATTCAGCAGGTATGCGACACGAAGAGCTGAACTTGGGGAGCAAGAATCCCCAAATGGGAACCCCTTTTGTGGGCAGAGAAAGGACGGAGACCAGTGGGGGGCGGGGAGCATATGGGAAAAGCACCCCTCCCCAAAAGCAGCTGGAGAGAAAGTGGAAAATTGGAAACAGCCACAGGGACTAAACTAAAAAGAGAGAAAGGAGAAAGGAGAGGGTTTAAATTCCATTAAGACTGTAAACAAGGGGAGCACAAAGGCTGCAAATCCGCAGCTTGATATCTGGCAGTGCTCTGGTGGGAAGGGAGAATCCCCAGGAGCAGAGTGGGATCCGGGAGGTTCTTGGGCCACATGGGGAAAAGCAGTTCCACTGCTGGAAGGACATTTGGTAGAGACTGTTGAAGCCACCTGGTCCCAGCAGACCCTGGAAGGCAGCCACATTCGCTGGTGCTGGGGCAAGGTTGTTGAGGGTGAAGCCCGGTGCCAGATGTGTGTTATAATTTTCCATGTTCCCTGAAACACTGAGGCTACATTGTCTCACAATCTTTTTTGGGGCGGGCTGGCACCTGGCCGCAGTCTCAGGGCACCGGCAACAGCAGGGTTCAGCGGCCCTTCCTAGGTGCAGCCGACATTCGGCCATTGGTCATTTGGCCATTGCTCCTAGAGACCCTCCCACACCTCCCACAGAGGGGCCAAGTGGGTCAAAGCCGCAATCCTTCAGAAGTAAGGGGCCAGGGAAAACAGCTGCATCTGAGACAAAACTCAGGAGAGAGGTACTGTCTGGGGCCTGGTCACAGAGAGTGGAAAGGTGGGGAGTTGACGAGAGCTGAAGACGGAGGACTGGTGCGTGATTGCTGATCCGGGAGAACAGACTGGGTGGCTGGGTGGCGCCATTTTTCACAGCTCCCACGCATGCGCATGATGAGCACCACAACAATCCGCCCCAGTAGGCTCACAGCGTCATCTAGTGGAGAGCAGAGCTGTTACACCGAGCCCTGCCCAACTGAGCCAACTTTGCTCTTCAAGAACACAAACCTCACCACTAGCTTAATTTATGGACTATAAAGAGCTACATGGACTGACCTCTAATGGAAAACGAAGCAATTTCAGTACTACTTCAATCTGTTAGCAGGTTCATCTATTCACTTTTTTTCTCTCTCTTTTTCCTTTTTCTCTTTTATAATTCTTTTTCTTGAATACAGAAAGGAAAAACTCATTTATATTTTCAATTTTTATTAAAAATATCTGTCTTTAATTTTTATTACTATATTTTTTACTTTTGTGTAACTTTTTTCAAATTCTACTTTACTTCCATCATCTTATTTTAGTCTGCTTCAGTGTACTCTCCTTTTCAAATTTTCAAACAATTTCCTTTTTTTCTTTCCTTTTCTTTTTTTCAGTTTTTCATTTCTTTTCTTTTCCTTGAATGTGGAAAGAGAAAAACTTCATTTTTATTTTCAATTTCTTTTAAAAATATTTTTTTAATTTTTATTACTATATTTTTTACTTTTATGTAAATTTTTTCAAATTCTATCTTACTCCCATCATTTTATTTCAGCCTACTACAGTGTATTCACTTTTGCAAATTTTCAAATGATTTTTTTGTCTTTTATTTTTTTCTTCTTTTAATCTTTTTTCTCATTTCGTTTCTTTTCTTTTTCTTAGATACATAAAATGAAAAAAATCATATTTCCTTTTTAATTTTTATTAAAAATATTTTTCTATAATTTTTCTACTATATTCTCTACTTTTGTGTATTTTCGTCTACGTTAGTGTATTCATTTTTTCAAATTCTCAAACAATTTCCTTATTTTGTTCTCTCCCCCTCCTTTTTTGTTTGTTTGTTTCTCTAATCTGTCAAACCACTTTCTGCACCCAGACCAAAACACACCTAGGATCTAGCATCATCTATTCGATTTGTGTGTGTATGTGTGTTTAATTTTTAATATTTTTTAATTTTATTTTTTTTAATTTCAATTTTTCTACCTCAATTCCTTTTCTCCCTTCAAAATGACAAAACGAAGGAATTCACCTCAAAAGAAAGCACAAAGAAATGACAGCCAAGGATTTAACCAACACAGACACAAGCAAGATGTCTGAACAAGAATTTAGAATCACGATAATAAGAATACTAGCTGGAGTTGAAAATAGATTAGAATCTCTTTCTGCAGAGATAAAAGAAGTAAAAAAAATAGCCAGAATGAACTTAAAAAGGTTATAACTGAGCTGCAATCATGGATGGATATCGTGGTGGCAAGGATGGATGAGGCAGAACAGAGAATCAGCGAAATAGAAGACAAACTTACAGAGAATAACGAAACAGAAAAAAAAGAGGAAATTAAGGCAAAAGAGCACAATTTAAGAATTAGAGAAATAAGCGACTCCTTAAAAAGGAACAACATCAGATTCAGAGGGGTCCCAGAAGAGAAAGAGAGAGAAATAGGGGTAGAAGGGTTATATGAGCAAATCATAGCAGAAAACTTTCCTAACCTGGGGAAAGACACAGACATCAAAATCCAGGAAGCACAGAGGACTCCCATTACATTCAACAAAAACCGTCCATCAACAAGGCATATCATAGTCAAATTCACAAAATACTCAGGCAAGGAGAGAATCATGAAAGCAGCAAGGGAAGAAAAGTCCTTAACCTACAAGGGAAGACAGATCAGGTTTGCAGCAGACCTATCCACAGAAACTTGGCAGACCAGAAAGGAGTGGCGGAATATATTCAGTGTGCTGAATCAGAAAAATATGCAGCCAACAATTCTTTATCCAGCAACGCTGTCATTCAAAATAGAAGGAGAGATAAAAAGTTTCCCAGACAAACAAAAACTAAAGGAGTTTGTGACCACTAAACCAGCTCTGCAACAAATTTTAAGGGGGACTCTCTGAAGGGAGAAAAGATAAAAAAAATTATGTGTATATATATATATATATATATATATATATATATATATATATACACACACCAAAAGCAACAAAAGATTAGAAAGGACCAGAGAACACCACCAGAAACTCCAACTCTACAACCATCATAATAGCAATAAATTCATGTCTTTCAGTACTTACTCTAAACGTCAATGGACTCAATGTTCCAATGAAAAGACATAGGGTAACCGAATGGATAAGAAAACAAGACCCATCTGTATGCTGTTTACAAGAGACCCACTTTAGACCTAAAGACATCTTCAGATTGAAAATAAGGGGACGGAAACCATCTATCGTGTTAATGGTCAACAAAAGAAAGCTGGAGTAGCCATACTTGCATGAGACAATCTAGACTTTAAAATAAAGACAGTATCAAGAGATGCAGAAGGGCATTATATCATAATCAAGGAGTCTTTAGACAAAGAAGACCTAACAATTATAAACATTTATATGCCAAATGTGAAAGCATCCAATTATATAAATCAATTAATCACATAAAGAAACTCTTTGATAGTAATACCATAATAATTAGGACTTCAACACCCCACTCACAATAATGGATAGATCATCTAATCACAAAATCAACAAGGAAACAATGGCTTTGAATGATACATTGGACCAGATGGATTTAACAGATACATTCAGAACATTTCATCCTAAAGCAGCCAGAATATACATTCTTCTCCAGTGAACATGGAACGTTCTCCAGAATAGACCATATACTGGGACACAAATCAGCTCTAAGTACAAAAAGATCAAGATCATACTTTGCATATTTTCAGACCACAATGCTATGAAACTCAAAATCAACCACAAAAAAAAATTTGGAAAGGTAACAAATACTTGGAGACTGAAGAACATTCTACTAAAGAATGAATGGGCTAACCAAGCAGTTAAAGAAGAAATTAAAAAGTTTATGGAAGTCAATGAAAATGATAACACCACAACCCAAAACCTCTGAGATGCGGCAAAGGCAGTCACAAGAGGAAAGTATATAGCAATCCAGGCCTTCCTAAAGAAGGAAGAAAGATCTCAGATACACAACCTAACCTTATGCCTTAAGGAGCTGGAAAAAGAACAGAAAATAAAACCCAAAACCAGCAGAAGACAGGGAATAATAAAGATTAGAGCAGAAATTAATGCTATAGAAACCAAAAAAACAGAATAGATTAATGAAACCAGAAGCTGGTTCTTTGAAAGAATTAACAAAGTTGATAAACCACTAGCCAGTTTGATCAAGAAGAAAAAGAAAGGACCCAAATAAGTAAAATCAAGAATGAAAGAGGAGAAATCACAACCAACACAACAGAAATAGAAACAATAAAGAGAATATTATAAGCAATTATATGCCAATAAAATGGGCAATCTGGAAGAAATGGACAAATTCCTAGAAACATATACCCTACCAAAACTGAAACAGGAAGAAATAGAAAATTTGAACAGACCCATAACCAGTAAGGAAATGGAATTAGTAATCAAAAATCTGCCAAAACACAAGAGTCCAGGGCCAGATGGCTTTCCAGGGGAATTCTACCAAACATTGAAGGAAGAGTTAACACCTATTTTCTTGAAGGTGTTCCAAAAAATAGAAATGGAAGGAAAACTTCCAAACTCCATGAAGCCAGAATTACCTTGACTCCAAAACCAGACAGAGACCCACCAAAAAGGAGAACTATAGACCAATATCCCTGAGGAACATGGATGCAAAAATCCTCAACAAGATATTAGCCAACCAGATCCAACAATACTTTAAAAAAAATTATTCACCACAACCAAGAGGGATTTATACCTGGGATGCAGGGCTGGTTCAATATCCGCAAAACAATTAACATGATTCATCACATCAATAAAAGAAAGGACTAAAACCATATGATCCTCTCAATAGATGCAGAGAAAGCATTTGACAAAATACAGCATCCTTTCTTGATAAAAACCTTCAAGAAAGTAGGGATAGAAGGATCATACCTCAAGATCATAAAAGCAATATACGAGTGACCCAATGCTAATATCATCCTCAATGGGGAAAAACTGAGAGCTTTCCCCCTAAGGTCAGGAACAAGATAGGGATGTCCACTCTTGCCACTGTTATTCAACATAGTATTGGAAGACTTAGCCTCTACAGAAAACACAAAGAAATAAAAGGCATCCAAATCGGCCAGGAGGAGGTCAAACTTTCACTCTTCACAGATGACATTATACTCTATATGGAAAATCAAAAAGATTCCACCAAGAAGCTGCTAGAATTTATTCACAAATTCAGCAAAGTTGCAGGATATAAAATCAATGAACAGAAATCAGTTGCATCCTTATACACCAATAATGAAGCGACAGAAAGAGAAATTAAGGAATCAGTCCCATTTACAGTTGCACCAAAAACCATAAAATACCTAGGAATAAATCTAACCAAAGAGGTGAAAAATCTATACACTGAAAACTATAGAAAGCTTATGAAAGAAATTGAAGAAGACACAAAAAAATGGAAAAAGATTCCATGTTCCTGGATAGGAAGAACAAATATTGTTAAAATGTCGTTACTACCCAAAGCAATCTATATATCCAACGCAATCCCTATCAAAGTAACACCAGCATTCTTCACAGAGCTAGAACAAATAATCCTAAAATTTGTATGGATCCAGAAAAGACACCGAATAGCCAAAGCGATTTTGAAAAAGAAAACCAAAGAAGGAGGCATCACAATCCCAGACTTCAAGCTATACTACAAAGCTGTAACCATCAAGACAGTATGGTACTAGCACAAGAACAGACACTCAGGTCAACGGAATAGAATAGAGAACCCAGAAATAGACCCACAAATGTGTGGCCAACTGATCTTTGACAAAGAAGGAAAGAATATCCAATGGAATAAAGACAGTCTATTCAGCAAGTGGTGCTGGGAAAACTGGACAGCAACATGCAGAAGAATGAACCTGGACCACTTTCTTACACCATACATAAAAATAAACTCAAACTGGATGCAAGACCTCAATGTAAGACAGGAAGCCATCAAAATCCTTGAGAAGAAAGCAGTCAAAAACCTCTTTGATCTTGCCTGCAGCAATTTCTTACTCAATATATCTCTGGAGGCAAGGGAAACAAAAGCAAAAATGAATTACTGGGACCTCATCAAAATAAAAAGCTTCTGCACAGCAAATGGAAACAATCAGCAAAACTAAAAAGCAACCTACAGAATGGGAGAAGATATTTGCAAAGACATATCAGATAAAGGGTTAGTATCCAAAACCTACAAATAACTTATCCAACTCAACACCCAAAAAACAAATAATCCAGTGAAGAAATGGGCAAAAGTCATGAATAGACACTTCTCCAAGGAAGACATCCAGATGGCCAACTGACACATGAAAAAATGCTCAACATCACCCATCATCAGGGAAATACAAATCAAAACCACAATGAGATACCACTTTACACCTGTAAGAATGGCTAACATTAACAACTCAGGCAATAACAGATGTTGGTGAGGATGGGGAGAAAGAGGATCTCTTTGCATTGTTGGTGGCAATGCAAGCTGGTGCAGCCACTCTGGAAAACAGTATGGAGGTTCCTCAAAAAGCTAAAAATAGAACTACCCTACAACCCAGCAATTGCACTACTAGGCATTTATCCAAGGGATATAGATGTGCTGTTTCGAAGGGACATGTGTACCCCCATGTTTATAGCAGCACTATCAACAATAGTCAAAGTATGGAAAGAGCCCAAATCTCCATCGATGGATCAATGGATAAAGAAGAAGTGGTATATATATATATATATATATATATATATATATATACACAATGGAGTATTACTTGGCAATCAAAAAGAATGAAATCTTGCCATTTGCAACTACGTGGATGGAACTGGAGGGTATTGTGCTAAGTGAAATTAGTCAGTCAGAGAAAGACAAAAATCATATGACTTTACTCATATGAGGACTTTAAGAGACAAAACAGATGAACATAAGGAAAGGGAGACAAAAATAATATAAAAACAGGAGGGGGACAAAAGAGACTCATAAATATGGAAAACAAACTGAGGGTTGCTGGAGAGGTTGTGGGAGGGGGGATGAGCTAAATGGGTAAGGGGCATTAAGGAATCTATTCCTGAAATCATTGCTTCACTATATACTAATTAATTTGGATGTAAATTTTATAAAATAAAAAATAAAGTTAAATTATTTAAAAAAATAGGAAAAAGTCACATAAGAAAAAAATTGTAACTATATGTGGGGATAGACATATTAATTTCACTATATACACATATATCAAATCATTATGCTGTACATATAAACTAATGTCAATTATATCTCAAACAAAAAAGTCTACTATTCTTATAAAAACAGTATTCAAGCATGACTTGTTTTAAGAGAAGCCATCCTGATGCTCTCTGCTTTTACTTCTCAGGGATAATCCGAGATAAAACTGACTCATACTTATGATATAAGCCAAGATTAGAGAGACAGAAAAATGAACTTGCCTTAGAATTCTAGAGTCTTCCCCCAAAGTAAAAAAAAAATTGTGTAATTCTCTCTATCCTTGAATATGAAAATGAAGTATATTGCCTAAAATAGGTTTCAAAAGCCCAAATTAGATACCCATATTCCTGAGGACCAACAGGCAAGATCAAGTACTATATCAAATCTCTATAGAAATGAAGGTGAAATGAAAAGTAGTTTGAGTTCCTAGATTAGCAAACTGCCATCCTCAACCATGTACAATAACCTAAGTCTCACACCAAAAAATTATCTGGAATTGTTTCAGTTTAGTCAGTGTTACATGAAATTAGAGTGCCCTGGAAACCTTTTGAATATGTTGAATAGAATCTCAAAAACTGGAGCAAGTGATTTCTTTACCTTTGAAAAATAATATGTATAATTGCCTCATTTATCCATTTCACTTTAGATATGCTGATACAGCCTTAAAAAAACTTTTCCAACCATGAGAAAAATCTCAATTCTATTACTCCTGAATTTTTCATATAGGCTTCAGTTGCCTATGGCTAGAGGTTTGTAGCAGTTTTCTTAAGTAAAAATGCAAATTTAAAATCTAAGTTTTTATTGTTTTCACACCTTCCTTTAGGAAATAAATATGATGTTCATTCCACTGAGAATTTAACACGTATTCTAAGAGGCCACCTAAAACAAAAGCAAAAAATCAACATGTGGCTGTAATGGTTTTGAAGACATTACTGGATGTCAGGCCAAGAAAAAATGTCATTATTTTGGAGTACCTATAATATTTTTCAGGAGCAGTCTTTACCAATTTGATAGGTGAAAACCTACCTAAAAGAATGGATGTAAGATTATATTAGTACTCGTTAGACAATCATATTTATGAAACAGCCATTGATTGTGAGATTAGTGATGTATACTACTAAGATCAATTCAAAGAGTTAGTGGAAGACTCTTTTAAATGAACATTGGGATATCCTATCAAATCTCTAAAGTATTTCAGCATTTCAATCAGTGATTCTTATTTGAAAAGTTGTCACTACCTATTCTGTGTCAACTATTTTCTCTTGGGATATTGCAGGTGTTTTTTTTGTTGTTGTTGTTTTGTTTTGTTTGTTTTATTTCATTTAAGCAATCAAGTGTAAGCTGTAAATTAGCATTGAGCACATCATCCCTTTTAGCTGCATAGAGTTCAGCCACATGTCCTATCATCTACAGTGGATAGACAGAAAATTTTTCCTCTGTCTTGCTCAGCCTGCTTTTGCAATATTATTTGCAAAAGGAAGCACACAATTCCTGAGTTACTGTAGTTTCTGTCTGATACATTTGGACAATTTTTAAAAATTATTTGTTTTCCTGGATAATATCATGCGTGTCCATTTAATTCTGCTCTGTTTATAAAAATAAATCTCATTGCAAAAGGCCACAGAGAATTCAAGGGGTTATAATTCTCATAAAGATGGGACTCGCATGTCTTCTCTGATGAAAAGACTCACCCCACTTCATGTAGGTCTACTGGCTCAGACATTCTTCATTTCCCTTTGTCTTCTCTCCCATCTCCACCTGCTCTACTACAAAATGGAATGATATGCCTGATCTCAGGTCTAAGAGCACATCCAAATGGTTCGTACTTAAGGACTGACAGCTTTAAGCTGAGATACCTTTATTAATAGGTTGTTAAGAGTTGTTCTTTTACTTAAAAAACTATAAATGCCAAATTTAGAGAATCTATCTCTATGGTAAAGAGTCCTAGGTAGAAATGGATAGGCTTTGAGACTTATACTTTCCACTATAGAAATAATTTTACATAAGAAAAAGGGAGCCAAATTAAAGATCAGAAATTTCCTTAAGAGGAAAGAGCAGAGTACAAAGAGTTTGCAACAGATTGGAGAAGGAGCAGGAGGAGAACATCGAAGAGTAGGTGGAGTATGGTTAGGACATAGAAAGGACACACTAATTTCAGAGACAATTGAGGGGAGTATTGTTACATTTCGAGTATATTTGAATCTCAGGTATTGTTGGAATCCTAGAAATAAGCACTTCCCCCAGAAGGGGAAGCTCATAGTTTATGTAAACTAGCAAAATAGCAAAAGGGTGGTAAACCTATCATTAAATAGTCTAACAGGCTAACAAACTGTATGCTGCAAGATTCTAAATAAAAAAAAGTTTCTAAATGTATTAGGTATTGTTTGTAGACTTCAATAAATCAAAGAAGCAAAGAAACCAACTGCCCTTTAGTAGTATTCAACTAGAACCAAAAGAGAAAAGCAGGGGGATTACTCTCAGACTAAAGAGAGTCAGATCAATAAGTGAATCACACATTCTGCGGAGTGGGGACAGAGAGGCGTGAAGAATTTTGATGCCTCTTTGGAAATAGATGCTAATGAACTCTGTGTGTCTGAGCTGGGGAATCCAGGATGACTTGTTGGTGTTTGGCTTAAACTGCTGTGTGGACGCTACCACCATTTGTGATATAGGGAAAGACAATAAAATCAAGAGCTCCATCGTGAACACTCCGAATTTGAAATGTCAGATATTTATTGGAGATGTCAAGTAACATGACATCTATTGCTCTAAAGAGAGGTAAGGATGACAGAGAATCTGGAGTAATCAACAAATAGAAAATTTTTAAATGATCAGAATGAATGAGATCACAGAGGACAAGCTTAAAAAGAAGCTACGTTGTTCTTTCAGCATTTGAAGATAGGATACGAAATAAAGAGCCATTGAAGAAGAGGTAGGCAAAAAAGAAAAAGGAGACCGTGGTGGCATAAAAACAAATAATATGGAGTCTTTTTTTAATTTCCAGGAGGAAATGATCAATTGTATCAAACACTGCTGAGAGACTGATTATGATGAAGGCAAGACATAAAGATTATTGCTGACCTAGAGGCTTCAGTGGAGTTTTAGGGAGGAAATCAAGACCCAAAGGATGTAAAAAATGAATTACACGTTATAAAGTGGGGCAATAAGGGTAAAAATCTCATTTAGAGAGTTTGTGAAGGTTGCAAAATAAATGTATCAGCAATCAGATATTATGAGGTAAAAGAAGTTTTTAAGATGGGGGATATTAAGGCATAGTTTAGGAATATAGTGTGAACATATGAAGGAATTACTCTGCTATCTTCAATTTTTTATGAAGATTCCACATAAGACAGGGAGAATTCAGCTGAAGCTGACTGAAAAAGAAATAAACACATTTTCCAAGTGAGGCCCGCCGAATTAACATTAGGAAAAGCTGGAAGTAGGACACTAAAGCACCTAAATGTGAATCCTTAAGGCTTGAGTGTACTCCTAGCCTCACATTGCAGTACTGAAGTCTTCTTCCAGATCTCCCTGTTTGGGTTCAAAGGATTGAATTTCTCTATAAAATTCAAAGATCACTAGGAACACAAAGCTAACCCTTCCTGAAATTTTCAAAGTCTATAATATGTTCTTTTACATTGTGAATCTGCAATGAAAAGACAAAACTAGAGTGTGTCCCAATGTATCTGGCCATGAAATAATTTTTGAAGAATATTTCAGTGGACTGACTAGTGATCATATGAAAACAACTTGCAATTATCTAGCTTTTACTTTTTTCTCAAATTACTTGGAGTTTCATCTCTGTATTTTACTTCTGGATTTGCTTCATTCTGGTTATACTTCACTCTTCTCTTCATCTTCTACCTGTTTCACCCAAATTCCATATTCAAACCTGCACTTTTTCACCGATTTCTTCCCTGACCCTCTCTGAAACTTTGGTAGAGTGAGAAATCACTCAGATTTACACATGAGGTGAGAATTTCATTGTCTTTCACCAGTCTTCTCATTTGTGTTCTGGGAAGCATTGCCTCAAAATACTTAAACCAAATTTTGAAAATCTAAGTAATAACAATATCTTTTCCTTGATAAATAATGGAAGAAATTATAACAGAAAATATTAAGCTTCTAAATCAATACTATTTCCAGTTTTCTTGAATCAGAGACTATATATCCTCTATTATAGAACCTAAAAATGCTTTATTTTCGTAACTTTCAGAAGCTTGGAATTCTATAAATACAATACATGCCAAACGCTAATTTCTTTTAACTGTGAGGTGGCATTTGGCTTTGTACAGCATAGTGACATGTTTCCATTTTAATGATGTTTGAATTTAGCATAGGGATTGGATTCTCTTTCAAATCCACTGCATTGAAATTCCACCTGCTTACCCACATCTCTTACTAAAAATTAAACTCAATGCTCAGGGTTAGGAAAAACAGTCAAGAACTTCCTAAGCATACTTTTTGGGGCTTGTATTTATATCAAACACTTGTGGCAATGACACATGTTCTGCATTTCAAATCAGAGAGCCTAGCTAATAAACACTTTCATGCTTTTATAGCTTTGATCAAGACAGGAACCATTTGCTTTTCAAATGGCAATTAAAGTACAGAAGCAATTCAGGATTTTGCTAAACAGCTCCCTATAGTTTATTAATGTTTACCCTATGTTTTTTTTTTGTGAGGACGAGCCATTTTTCCTGCTTCAAGCTCTATGATCTCCCCCAAGGAGTGGAAATGAGCATCTGTTGAGGAATAGAACCAAAGGTGAAGCCCCTGGGAACAGGAATATGGTGACAAAGAAAATGGGAAACCAACTCTGGTTGCAGCAGAAAAGCTTTCATGCAGAAAGCTCAGCCCCATCATTGGCTTTCAGTTACCATGGAAGTTTTTGAGAGCACACCGAATTGATTAGGAATTAGTACATTCAGTCCCCACAGAAAAGGGAAAAAGTGGTGGGCAAGGCAAAGAAAATATACAGAATTTGAGAGGGTGGAAGGTGATGTAGGAAACAGAGAGGGGAAAAGGGAATGAGAAAAGATGAGGAAGTGAGGAAGAAGACATTAACAAAAGAATGAGATTTCTTAGCCAATCTCACTGTGGGATAATTGGGGAAAATAGCTACCTGGTAATAATCTTAATGAACACTTTGGATTTTACATGGCTAATTTGACTCCACTGTATCCATATGGTTAATTGTCTATGTTAGATTGAGTATCAGTAGTAGGGTTATCAATGGTCCATCTAGGTATATGTTAAGATGATGATTTACTTATTTTAGGAATGGGAAACATTTTCAGTTGTTTTACAGAACTCTGAGCATACTATGAGAAATAAATATGCATTTTACAATTATATATAAACACATTCATACACACATACATATATGTACATACATGCACATGAGGGTCTCTTCCATATGCATGCAAGATTCTTTCCCCTTCCAAAAATAGTTACATTAAAAAAATATTGACAAGTATTCTGACACTTGGATTTCCATTCATGCAGTTGTTAAATGAAGTCTTTGAAGTTGATATTTGCTCTCTTCTTATCTAAAACAGATTGTTTTTACAATGGCTATATCTGCGCTTCTTCATTAATATCTAATTCGGTAAGAAAAAGGCTTACTTCAATTTCTATGAAACAATTTTGAATGTATTTTAGAAGTTTCAGAATTAGTTTCTGAATTTTAAAAATCATGCTTTATTGGAAAAATAAAGGATTAAACTCAAAAGATAAGACTGACTTTGATCTTCAAAGCCAAGCTATATGCTTGCTGTGTGAGGCTTGCAAGAAATTATGAGCACCTCAAATCTGCCTGGTATATAACTAGCCCTTAATAGCCTAGCAGACTGGTGTTTACAACACAAACAAGGCTTTTGGATAAATTGATTAACTGAAATTAAAATGTGTGGCATATTGTTGATGTTTCAGCAAGGCAAATAAACAGATATTAGAAAATATGGTAAAATCTAAAGACTAACTTTGGAAAAGAGAACATTGTTTTTAGTAGGTATGTTTATACTCATGTGATCTTCCTTCATGCACGTATCCCCATACACATACTGAGTATAATCATAATATTTCAGACCCATTTTGCTCTTCAAATATGAGACTCACCCAACATTTCCCAATAAGGCCTGTTCATTTTATCTAATTCCTCATTGACATAGCTAGGACTCATTTAATTTCAAGAGGTGAAAACTCAACACAAACAGTTTAAAGTAAAAATAGAAATACGTTTTGGGCTCATGTAATTGGGGAAGTCAGGAGCAAAGCTGGTATAAAAATATCTGGAATCACTAACTTGATAAATATCAGGAGTGTTTCTCTGGCTTTCTCATGAACACACACAAACATTCTCACACCTTTGATTTTTCTCTACGCAGAGCTATATTCTCTCTTGCTACTGACAGGCTTTTTCTACATGGGTAGACAGTGGCTTCCAGAGGCTGTTATTTGCACATTGTTGTAATGGTTTTCTCTGTGCCTTCCCACCTCCACCCCAAAATCCCTAGTTAGTGTTTTTATTGGACCAACTGGTTTATGGGCATGTGCCTATTTCTGAAACAAAATCATTTTGGCCATCAGCATGAGATCCTCTCAGCCATGGAGTGAGCCACCCTGAATTAAATACCTATTCTTGTAGCCAGAGAATGGTCTTACCTGCAGAAAGATGAGAAGTGAAAGTGATAAAGAGAACATACATACGTTCATGACCACAGTCATTATTTCTCCTTTTATGAAGCTATATAGTTCTCCAGTACTTACATCATCCATGTGATCAATTCAGAAGGTAATTGAATAATAATTATGAATCATTATACTCACCACCATCACATACACACATACACACACACACACACACACACACACACACACACACTAATGGTTATTTCTTATTTCAGGGCAATTGCACAAGATGTTGTTCACGTTATCTAATGTGATTCTCTTCAAAATATTATAAAATAGACTGTGTTTTATACAGGAGAAAATTGAAATTGTGTGTGAACCACTCAAACAATATAACCAAAACTAATAAAGTGTATTCAACTTTGAACTATACAACAGTAGGAGACATGATGAATGTACAGCATAGATTTTAGGCCTCTAAGAAACTTAATACTAGAAGTGTTGATGGAATGTAAGACAACACCAAAAAATGAGCAATAATTCTAATGCAATTATCATTACATATAAGATTAGTTTTCATTGAATGTTACTGAATCTGAAATAGTGACTAAGACACAATCTTATATTTTTCTCATGTAAACAAAGTCTGGGGGAGAAGGCACAGCCCATTGTTGGAACAATGACATCACAATCATCAGCAATCCACCCATATTGTTGTGCTTCCTGTTCCAACATGACTATTCAGGAGACAGCTGCCACATTCCAGTCATTAGAGAGATGCAGAAGGACCAAGTTAGGTGTGTCCCTTTCCCTTTAAAAACACTTCCCAGATGTTACACTTAACACTTGTAGCCAGCACTTTAGCACATTGCTGCACTTAGCTATAAGGCGGCTTATAGATAGGATTAGGATCTTTCTTCTATCCAGTCATGTGAACCACTAACAATCTGGATTCTCTAATAGAAGAAGGGAAAGTAGATATGGGAGCAGGTGGTTAGGAGTTTCTACCAAGACTTTCTTATCCTTTTTTTATGCCATGTGTCACTGATATCTCTCTTGGAACACAACTACTATTGCCCTGGGCATGTTTCTTTATATAATCAAAGGGCAAAATCCTCCACTATTATATTAAACATAAGATTTTTCTTTGTGACTTATTAGAGTTATGCTATGCTTATTTCTAAATTTGAGCAAATGTCCTGTTTATAAAAACTCACTAAGCTCTACATACTCTCTCAAATCTTACTGTAATGTATTCAACTGCAGTAAAACAAGATTTATGCTGTAGTAAATTGTACTTAAAAATGGCTGCAAGAGTATTCCCTGGCCTGTGTATGCTTTCAGAAATTTGTCCTTCCTTTATCAAGGAATAGAGTCCATTTCCCATCCTTTTGAAATTGGGAAGGTCTTTTTGTCTGTTCTGTTGAATAGAATGCAATGGAAGTGATATTGTTGATCTCCTGATACTAGGTCACAAATAGCAGAAGAGCTTCCACCTTATTCCTTCTCTTTTGGAATGCTTGACCTTGGAACTCAGCAGCCATGCTGTGAGGAAGTCAAGCGGCCATATGGAAAGACCACATATAATGTCTGGCCACAGCCTTAGCTACTTGAATCAGCCGACAATCATCATCAATTAGAACAGTAAGCAAGTTTGCTTTCTGATGGTTATTGACTCCAGTCTTTGAGCCATCTCAGCTAATACACAGTGAATCAGAGCAATGCTATCCCCACTGAGCCCTGCCCAAAGTGCACATTAGTGAGCAAAACAGATGTTGTCACTAAGTCAATAAGTTTTGGGGTGGTTAGTTATATAACACTAGATAACTGGAATATACATACCGATGAAAGTTTAGCAACATACCTAAAAGGTATACAATACTTTATACTTCAATAAAACACTTTATAATTCAATAAAAATATGAAGAGTTATATCATACAACCATCTCATTTTAAAGATAGGAAGATCCGCAGAAAGTTCACTCAAGCAAATTGCTTAAGGCTACAAAATCATTTAGCATAGTGTGCCCAGGAGTCACTCCCCAAAATTTTAATACTTCCTGTGCATAATTTTTTTCATTACCTTATCATATTGGAAATACGATTTTAAATTTTGCCATCAGATTTATACTGCTATATATGAACCAGAGCTCAAGGCTTCTCAACTCTGACTATGTGATACAGTCACCTATAGTTCCTCTGGAATCATAGACTCCTCTGCACTATTGCAAGGCTACTGAATGAGAATGTTTATTTAGAGGTGTGTGTGTGTGTGTGTGTGTGTGTGTGTGTGTACCCATAATGAGCAGACATTGTTGAGACTTATTGGTATCGATCATGTTCCCTGGAGAGATATTCCTTTATAATAGAAAATCACATGTAAGAAATATTTCATACATTCAACTCTGGATCTGTCCTCAGACCCTATTGCTTTTATTTATATAAAACAAAGTAGAATATCAACAAACCATTTTTAACAAAAAATAAAAATAGCAGACCTTATTAGATAAAAATAAGAGGAAAGTTGTTCTATCACATGATCCTTTTCTATATTATATGTTCCTAAGATTCTTTTGTGCGTGAGTCCTTAGCCGGTTCAATTCAATTGGACACACTAGTCAGAAACTATGCTTGGCAATGGGATTTCAAAAAGGAAAAACACCTTCAAGTTAAATGAAGAAGGTTTTCAGAAAGTTGACAATTTTGAGTTCACGTGATAAAGCCATAATAGTACCTACAGGCTGCCATGAGGTCACAGAAAAAAGGCCCTTATTCCAACCTAGAAGCACTAAGAAAAAAATCATAAAGGAAACAGTAATTGAGATGACTCTTAAAGGATCAATCATAAATGTTATCTGGGAAAGTAAGTTTGGGAATGTTATTTGAGAGGAGGATAGTATAGTGCAGGGGTCAATAAACTATGGCCCATGGACCACATCTGGCCTACTACTTATGTTTGTAAATAAAGTATTATTTATGTTCAGTCCTGCCCCATTGTTACAGCAGTATTTAGTAGTCATGACAGACTGTAAGATCCACAGAGCTAAAGATATTTACTATATGGGCCTTCACAGAAAAAGCTATAGCAAGATCTTTGGTATAGAGAGAATAGTATCCAAAGTACCACTATATATTTGAGAAATTACAGAATATCAGTATAACAAAATCTAAAATTTAAAGCAGAGAAAAGAAGAGTTTTGAGTCTGAAATCCTAAGTAGGAGACTTATGTCCTTCAGACAGAAGGACTATGCTATGATGTTGTGTTATTTTAAGATGCTTGTGTTTTATTCTTTTGTCATAGAGAACAAATTATGAGTTTTAAGGAGCAGAGAGACATGGTCAGATTTTAGTAAGATTGCTCTGGTTGTACTGTGGAGATATTTAAGGAATGCAAGATAGCACAAACGGGCAGTTAAGAAATGAGATTTTCTGAGGACCTGAAATAGGACAAAGGGATGAGTAGGAGGGGATCTAGAGAAGCTCTTTAGTAAATAAAATTAGCAAAACTTTCTGAAACTCATCTGTCCTGATTTTGAAATAGGTCTGCAAATTTTTGACATTCCTCCATTCAAAACGTGGAGCCTAATTACACTTCTTTTCAATGTAGGCCAGACCTCAGGACTCCTTTCAACAAAGAGAATGTGACAGAAGTGATGGCATGTGACTTCCTAGGCAAGGTCATAAAGAACTTAACTTCCATCTGACTCTCTCTTCACTCTAGAGGAAGCCAGCTACCATGTCATAAGAATACTTCAGCAGTTTTAGGTCAGTTCTATGGAAAGAAGATGAGGCCTCCTGCAAATAACAACACTAATTTGCCAGCAATGTGAGTGAGACTCCTTGAAACCAGATCTGACAGCACCATTTAAGCCTTCAGTTGACTGTAGGGCAGACCAACATTTTGACTACATCCTCATGAGTGACCCTGAAGCAAAATTTCTCAGCCAAGCTGCTTTCATATTCTTGACTCCATGAAACTGAGAGCAATAAATATTTATTGTTGCTTTCAGCTACTGATTACAGTGGTAATTTATTATGTAGCAATAGATAATCAATATATCATCTCCACTGACTGAAATGGAAATGCAAGAAGAGAAAAAATTGGGGTGGGGGGAGAGGGCTATATACAGTATTGGACCTGCTGATTTTGAAGTTTTTTTTCGGAACTCCAAATGAACAAGTTGAGAAGGACTTAGATATTCTCTCCTATCCTGACACTTGGGGGCTGGCCAGAGACCAAACCAGTATTCCTTGAGGTACCTATCTGTTCTAAAGTACAATTTCCAAACTCTCTTCAATTTAATTTTTATTTTTGGGAGGGTATCTTCTTTTACAGTAAGCTGTTTCCCCTTACACTTTGCTTTGATGCCCATTGGTGTGTAACATTTCCCAGTTCATCAAATAACTTATAAAAATGAAACATTTATAAAAATAAGAGAACTTGTAAAAATAAGGTTTCAGCTTTCTGGCTTATATTCAGATCTCCTGGTAAAGAAACAAGGCTCTCAACCAACAACCAATGTACCCGGAAGCTAGAAAAGGTTTCCACTCAGAGCCCAACTCCAGACACTAGACACTATCAGTGAAACATAGGAATTCAGATCCCAGGTTTTGATCATATTTTCCTTAGATACTTTAAACAAATTCAAGTGAAATTTCCTCAAGCTGGAATTTTCTTGGATATGTTCAACAGATAGGACCAATGAGGTTGGCAAAGTGTCCAAATATATATGCAGTAGCAAAGTGAGGAAACGACTCTATGCTGAATTCCTAAGCTCAGCTTCCAGCTTTTAGCACGAATATGTCCCTACCACCATGTTTTGAATGTCAGCAGAAATGCTCTCTGTCACAGTTGAAAGCACTGGAATAAAAATATATAGTTAAATATTCATATATCATTAAGGAACATCCACAGAATACACTCACTCTAGTGCATAGGAGATTAAATTTGGAAATCATAAGAAAAATATGTATCTCAAATACCATAATGGACTCAAGAAAATATAAATGTCAAATAACACAATTTTAAAATTAGTTTTTATAATTTTAAGTCTTTAAAAAATGGACATGTCTAGCTGTTCGTGTTTGTTTAATCAACAAACATTAATAAGTCACCACTGTTCCTAAAGCATCATAGTAGGGACTGAGGATATGAGGCTGATAACACAAAATACTTCCCCTGAGTAGCAGATGATCTCAATAAACTGAAATATGTCACCTTTTTCTATCATAAAGGAAACTAAATTTTTCATGTTCACAATATTAAACACAAAATTTAAAAAAAAAAACACAACTGAATCACTCTTGTCTGTGTCAGACATGAGTTCCGGTGCTACCCTTAACACTTGCATACTGTTCTGCCAAGTTTAAAGTAATAATAACATGCAGCCTCACATGTCTTATTTGCTACTCTCTCCCTGCACCAACATAATTTCTCCTTTTCTTCAACCTCACTTCCTTTCTAAAAATCCAAGAAAATTATTAATGAATTACTGACAGAAACTTTCATCCTGGAAAAAGGTTAAGCTTATTCTGTTACTTTCAAGGGTGTGGGTGATGAGTAGGAATTCTCTTACTTAGAAGACCCAAAAGTTAGTGTATCATTTTAATACTGAAGACAGGATGGAAATTAATCTCTCATCATAGTGGGCGATAGATATGGTCAGCAAGAGGAACAACGGCCTGACTTAAATTAGCTGTGGTCCAAAAGGAACACAGATTTTATGATCTAAAATTAGGTGATGCTAATAGAGCCTACTTTATCCGAAGAGCTGACATTGGATTGGAATAGGATCATCCCATATGACTCAAATTTTCCTTCCAAAACTACAGCAAAATGGTCCTGAGGTCTTGGTGAAGCTTTGAAAGATTGTACCCCCAGCAGCTAAGGTGGGGGACCTGCATGGTTGTCTGCCAGGAGGTGAAACGATAGTTCCCTAATCTGTTCAGACACAACTCCTATGAGTGTGAATCACAATAAGGACACAATACCCACAGTTCATAGTCATTATGTCATCTCTCCCTAATAACCCATCCTCCTTCCCCAACAATATGAGCATAGCACTACATCGAATTTTGGTTGGATTGCAAAATGGTTTAAAGTCCAAATCCAGAGATAGCAAATAGTAAAGACAATCATCCCTAATTGCTCTCAAACATGCCAAATGGGAAGTTCTTTCAGAGAGACCTGCGCGAGAATGATTTTTTTAAACGTTTGTGTTCTGACAGAATTGTTTTTATGATTGTAAACCCAATTTTCTCTAAAGACTCTCTTGAGGTGCTTTTTGAAGACTAGAGGAAAATGAACAAAGGGTTCTTGTGGTTTATTAGAGAAAAACCTATTTAAAGGATCTCAAAGGAAAGAAGGAGTTTTCACGTTTGAAGGATAGTAAGGATTTAAAAACAAAACCTCTGTGATATTCATAGATGGTCCGAAGCCTTTTGTTTTATTCGCAGAAAAAAAAGCAAAATTTAAGCTACACAATCAAGATTTTCTTGGGCATTATAAAAAAATGAAGTTCATTATAATTCCTATTTTGTCTTTGCTTTTTATATTCGTGTTACAAATATGCACTTTACACATATATGCCTATTTTCAGAAAACAGAAGCTATATTTGTACAGCTGGTTATTTTTAAAAGTACTTCATGTTCCAGAGAGGCGTTATGACTTGTCCTTAATCCATGTGAAGAAAGGATAAGTGTGTGAAAAAGTGTTTGCTCTCTGTTCGTAAATAAGTTGTTAGGCACTACATGTTGAAACTCCTGATGGGGACACAAAGGACTGAAGGAGACTTGCAAGGACTTAGCTCATAATTCAAGTAGGTGTCATGGCATTATGCTTGAGACTGGAAGGTTGCAGAAGAATTGCATGAGCAATCATATTTGTTGGCATAAATCAATGGATAATGCTTTCATTAATTATTTGTTGAGTCCTGCTTTTGGTTTTGTACAGAACTTTAGCTTTGGAGTGATTTTAAGCCAGAAAATAACACCACACCCTCATTAGGTCATAACTACTTTCTAACTAGATCTCTGGAACATTATTTATGTAAGTAGACTTATTAGCCTCATTACCGATGAAGTAATCATATTTATTATCCAAAGTTAAACATGATGTACTTTTGGCTTTTTGTCAATTTTAGAGGAGATGAAAAATTTTGGCATATATCTAAAATATTTTACATAAGATACTTTAGTTTTCTTTGTACCTCACTCTATTATTTTCTGTAAGCACAATAAACAAACGGACTCTTCTGAAATAGAACATATGAAAGTAGAAGAGAGGATAGAGGAAGGGAGTATCAAAGAGTACAGCATAAGATGAGATAAGTGCATTGATGCCCCACTTCGATGATTTTCATTTTGTTTCAGAGACTCTCAGGTAGGGTAGGAATTGGTCAACATATTTAACAAGGCCTTGCAGAGGAACGTCTACCATGGCATGAGCAGATGAGCAAAGGTCTGAGGGCTGGTTGTTGAAGGAGATGAAGGTAAAAAGTAAGAAGACTGGAGGAAAGAGGTAGCAGTAGTAGGAAGAGTTGCATTGCTCCAATCACTCAACAATTTTGTCAAATGCCAACCATTTTCAAAGCACTGTATACTAAAGGTTTTATGTCTGCAAGTTCTGGTTATAAGGAGGAATCATAAATGAAGAGTTATTAAGCAGTGTATTTCTGCACTTTTTAATTTTACAGCAACCATATAAGGTAAATATTGATATTTCCTTTTCTCATAGGTTCTGAATAACTAGGTAACCTATCCTGGGTCAAACCTCTACATAAAACTCAATTTTGGACCTGCGAATTCTTTTCCAAAAAATCCAGTTTATTAATGAATTTATCAAGAAGGCAAGTTCACAAATAGTGTATAAAAGAAGCAATTCTGTACAAAAATATTGAATAGCATCTAGATTTTTTTCAGATAAATGTGTGCATTTAATAATGTAGAGATGAAAATTTTATGTCATTGAATATGCTTACTGTTTAATATTTCCATTTATTTTATAGAAGATGTAAAACTTTTAGGAAAAACAGACATGCAAATTTATAAAACTTTTCATTTATTCTATAAAGAAAATGTCTAACTTAAGCCCCATCTGTCTAATGTTTTTGTTTTGTTTTTCCAGCTATTACTAGGAAATTCAGAAAATTTAAGAGATATCTAAGCTATTTCAGCTATAAAACTTGAACTTAGTGAAGACTTTCCATGGGTTGGTGTTAAGCTGTTAAGTTTGAGTAGAAAGTAAGATGATTCATACAACTAATATTGAATCATAGGTACGGGAGGGATATCTACCTCCAAATCAAGACAACTCTATTTAATGGGTCTAATGCTGGCCCTTGCTCTAGATGAAACTTTTCCCATTTGGTATTTGGTCATGTCCCAGTCCCTGTGGGCAATTGACTGAGAGTGAGCTCAGCCTCTCACTGGTGGGACTGTGTCATGTAAGAATCAATCCCATGCCATTCTGGACAAGAGAAAATATAAGGAGATTGTCTTCGACTCTCTCGTGTCTACCTATGCCATGACACTGATCTTAGCCCATTCAGGTTGCTATAACAAAATACCATAAACTGGAGGGCTCATAAACAACAAAAGTTTATTTTTCACAGTTCTGGAAGCTGGAAATGCAAGCTAAGGGTGCCTGCATGATCACATTCTGGTGATGACCTTCTCCTGCCTGCAGACCTCTGACTTGTCATTGTATCCTCACATGGTACTAGGGACAAGCTAGCTTTCTCAGGCCACTTTTATAAGGGCACTAATTCCATTCATGAGTGTATAATCACATGCCCTCATCATTTATAACCACCTCTCAAAGGCTTACTTCCTAATACCATCACCTGGGGGATTAGATTTCAACAAATAAATGTGGGGGGCACACAAACATTCAGAACATAGCAACTTCCTTTCTACTCTGTAGCTAATGGACCATGACAACATGGCACTTACCTCTCAAGATTGTCATACCATTAATCTGCCCCCATCTAGGAAACAAGGCACAGATTCTCTTAACTTTCTGGTCCCCAAATTCAGAGAAGATATTATGTTATTTCATCCTCCACTTCAGAGTTAACCTGTGAGTAAAGATGGGCTCTTGAGGGAGGTAGGATGTCTGCCCTTAATTCTATATAGAATATTCTTCTCTCTTTCCCAAAAGAGAAACTATTTTACACTATACGGGGAGGGAGCAAGACATGCTGATTCTTGCTGACCCAGGTCATTTAGGCGTAAAGGGTAGAAATGGGCCACATTTGTTCTCTTGTCTATTCTAACAATTCCATCCCCCCATCCAAGAGCAATGGTGGTTCTAAGAGCCAAATCAAAGAAGGGAGAATCACAAGGTAAAAGGAGATCTATGAGAGAAGAAATAAATAGCTACAATTAAATTATATTTCTACCATCATTTGTCTCTAGCAACTCAATGCTTATACTCAATCGGTAATACAGATATTAATGAATTCTAAACACAATTAATTTTAAACCAGAATTACTATAGCACAGGCATCTGGATAGAAAGAGAAATATTTAGTCAGTGATCCCGATGTTTCCATATATTTGCTACTGTGTATACACTAAAATTACCTGTATCTGTTTCCATTCCAGGGACTGTGTGGGGAACTGTATATATCATGTAGAACATATTTTTAATTTTAAAATCAGTGTGAAAATAAACACTACTCTTTAAGGAACCAGAAGAGTAGGAAAAAATAATTTGAGAAATTTAAAATTATATATAATTATACAAAATAAATATATAATAGTTGGTATGTACATATATGTGTATATGCATATGTGTGTATGTATGTGTGTGTAATACATATACGTGTATTAGAGAGAAAGGGAGAAACTTGTTTTTCTCTTATACTCATTCTACCTGATTGGATGGCTGGGTGCATTTTTAATTGTCTGTGATGTGTAATAGAGTAATCTTACAAAGAAACAAATATAATGCTGAGTCTTTTCCTGTAAATCAGAACTATTTCTATATGCTTAAGTTCTTATTTATTTTAGGTATAAGAAGCAGACAATGTCCAGAAATACACAAGTTTTCTAGTCACTGGTTTCATTTTTATTAAATTGGGTTCTTGTAAAAAGTCTGATACACCAAACTTCAATATAGGTTGCATATCAGAGAAAGTCAGTAGTGTCTTGATAACCTAATTTTTTACATCCTAAAATTCATGAAAACATTTTGTATAATAAATATCTTAACAAACACACATTTTATGAGAACCGCAATCTTTTTTTAGGGGACATAGAGTATTTTTTAAAGGAAAAATGTGGTTTACACCAGGATCAATTTTTCAACTATAGCTTTAAAATGGTTATTTATATACCGCTTAATATGGTTGCCTTGTTTAATGGCTATTTCCATTATTTATTAGATTAGTGTTATAAACACAGCATTGATCCAAAGGGCAATGCTTTTCATAAAATATATCTAAACGTGAAATTAAGCAATACAAGTTGAATTATAAAAATTCCTAGATCAGTTTCATTATACATTTAGAAACATGTGTAAACTTTTGTGTTTCTAAAATATAGATGCAAGGGACAATTTAAATATTAGATGCACATATTGCCAAACATCATCATCATTGGGGCAATTATCGTCTTGAATATATTTTAATTCTGCATGTTTAGGAAAATAGTTTAGAATATTATGTTTGATAAAAATCACTTCATATATGCAAAGGATATACTGAATTACAACATTTGTAATTCTTTTGCTGTGATACTGTTAAACTTGTGAATGCTGAGACCCAGAGAGATTGAAAATTTTCCAAAGCATCTTAATGTGTAATAAACTAACTTGACCTTTTTTCTATTTTACATACATCCTGTTATCCCTACCTATACACACAGGTAATATGATCCATTTTTAAAATTATTTTAATTATAAGTTCTCATACTAGTTCTCATCCTTTGAATGAAGTTTCATTCCTAACACAATTTGTTCTGTTTATCAAATCACCATAAGGTATTATAGTAAACATGCCTGCAAGTGTTTGGCCTATGAAGGATTCCAAGTACTTAGAATAAGTGAATTATCTTCAAATGTCTCTTGCACAGACCTGATTTTGTTCCCACTGCTAACTTAGTGCTGACCCTCTTAATTTCTTATCTGCATACTGCAATGGTCACCCAACTGGTCTCTCTCTCTCCAATCAATACTCTATACTACTGTTAGAGTTATAGCTAGCCCCCTGTTGTAAAACATTCACATCCTTGCTTGGAATAAATAACAATTACTTAGCCAAGCATTTAAAACTCCCTATTATATAACCCCAAACTATATTTCATCCTTCTCCCTCTACCTCCACATGTGGCTATCTCTTGACCATTTGTCATATTTGTCTGTATGTTGTTACTGTTTTTGGCTCAAGCTTTGAAATGATCAAATAGACTCATAATTCAGACTAAATCTTGCCTTCCTACAAGCCAGTGAGAGGTGTCACTATTTGGGATTCATTATCTGCTCTCTTAGAGTGCCATAATATTTTTTTTAATTTAATGAACCAGTCCTTTTATTTATTTTTTTAAATGAGACAACGCACTTTTTAAATAATTTATTGTCAAGTTAGCTAACATACAATGTATACAGTGTGCTCTTGGCTTCAGGAGTAGATTCCCATGGTTCATCACTTACCTACAACAAACAGTGCTCATCCCAAAAGGTGCCCTCCTCAATGCCCATCACCCATTTTCCCCTCTCCCCCACTGCCCTCCCCCCCATCAACCCTCAATTTGCCCTCTGTATTTAAGTGTCTCTTATGGTTTGCCTCCCTCTCTGTTTGAAACTATTTTTCCCCCTTCCCATCCCCCATGGTCTTTTGTTAAGTTTCTCAAAATCCACATTTGAGTGAAAACATAGGATATCTGTCTTTCTCTGACTGAATTATCTCACTTAGCTTATGCTTATTGATTTTGAGAGAGAGAGACAGAGAGAGAGACCACACACACATACACACACATGTGCAAGCAGGGAGGGGCAGAGACAGAGGGAGAGAGAGAATCCCAAGCAGGCTCTGTGCTGTTAGCACAGAGCCCAACTCAGGACTCAGTAATATAAACCATGGGATCATGACCTGAGCTGAAATCAAGAGTTAGATGCTTAACCAACTGAGCCACCCAAGCGCCCCATCACAAAATTGTTTAAATGTTAATCATAGCATTTATGATTAAAATAATCATATGGTACAGTCTTCTTCTGAATTTGTTCATGTATATCTGTCTCCCTCCCTGGAATGACAGCACTTGGCGGCAAGAAAAAAATTTCACTTTGTTTCTATTAGTCTACGGTATCTTCAACACAAACATGTACCAATTGATTTGACTGAAACCTTGGGTGATTTTTAAATCAGTTACATTATGCATATTTTGCCTCCTTAAAAAATGCTATATCATTTATTTTTTCTTGATGATTCAGGGAAAAATTCACTGACATTTTTGTATTAGGTTATATTGCCTTTAGGAAAAACTCAGTCTTGTCAAGTCCTTTGTCCCTAGAGCAAATGACTACAAACTGCAGAGATCTGATTCAGGAAGTTCTATATCCTGGGATTCTTTAGACCAGCAGCTTTATTTTAATCAATTGCCTGAGGGTAGGCCTGGAGGTGTTACTCTCTCTCTCTTACAGAATAAACTTCAAGGTGTTTGTAGTAGCAGTTTGTTTCTAAGCCTTACTGCCCTTACAGGTTGCAGAATGTTCCTGAAATGCTTGTATAGCACTAGCTCCAAAGAATTAGACTCTGAGAAATAAGAAGCAACTTCTTTATGTCTGGGCAAGAAAACGTTGAAATTTGGCTTTTGATAGTCCAACTCCTCATTGGGATGGATAGTGTCACTTTCAGAGACTAGGAGAGTCATACTCTCAGGAGTGAGAGATAATCATGTCACAGAGATAATCATGTCCCTACCCCCACCTTCCTGTGTACAGAAATGGAGTGGAACCTTTTTCTGGTGGTGGACACTGTCAACCCAGTAGCATAGCTATTATTGTCTCCTTCTCAATAGGAACACAAATTGTTTTCCCACTGTTTGTTGGTTGGAAGGTCATGGGGCATTAGGTCACCAGAACCCTCAAGGGAGGTAAAATATAGAAAGGGCAAAAATCCAATGCCAGCTGAGGGAACATGGATTTGATTTCCTCCGGGAACTTCCAATTACATTCCATTCTTCTCTCTCCCTGCTCTCCCCAAAGTTATAACTTCTGGAGTCAATAATAGCTACTGTTCATTTCTTTTTGGCTTTGCCTGTACTTTTCCAAGCAACCTCGGTGTTTCCAAGTGGACATCTCTTTCTCCCTTGAAAGTTAGTAGACATATTGACTTCATGTGAGCAATCAAAGTAGCACAACAACATTTTTGCTTTAGTGTTTTTTCTTTACTAACACCAAATTTGTATTTAAGAACTCTTTTGAAAATTCTTCCTGTGAACAAAAATCCTTCCAGGTGGCATAGGAGAGCACATGAAGCATATTCACAGAGGGAGAGAAAGGAGATGATTTGTCCTCCTGCATGTCCTCCCGGAGCTCAGCTCAGACTTGGCTGCCAGAAGGAAATGTTTCTTGAAGCAGTTTTTATGTGGTCATAGATGTGAGGTCAGGCACTGCCTCTGTGCTTCTTCATAAAATGCTTTCTGTATAAATGATTACAAGCCCAGAAATCTAGAAGTTTGTTCTTGTTCTGTTTTTGCTGCCAAGACATTGTGACCTTTCAAAAGTCACTAATACTTGCGCCTCAGTTTCCTTCTTTAAGTTGAGATCATCATCTTTGGCCTCCTATCTCATGGCATTGATGTAAAAAGATTGAGTGCAATTGGAAGAGAAAAACACAAACATATCTAAAACATCAAATACAATAAGGAGATAATTTATGTGATCCTTCTTTATGAACTCTAAAGAGATACATAAGAGCAATTATGCTTTCTGATTGTAATTACTCCCTAAGAATACTGAGGACTTTGGCTGACCTGCAAGGTCAGGGAATGCAATACTGCACATTTAGTTGCTATTTTTCTCTCCTTGCTACACTACACTCACCTCATGGATGCCCTCCAGACAGCTTTCTTCTCATGATGACTCAAGCCAGTTTCTTGCATGCTGCCATAGAATCAAGCCATGTATATTTTACATGCAAATACTTAGGCTCAGTAAATACAAGAACATTTCTGGAAGCTCATCCAAAATATCTTTACTGTCCTCATCCTCTGAGACCCAAAGACCCTCACATTATTTGTGATAAATGTCCTAGGAAGATGGTGGTTATTTAAAGCTCATCTGGTGTGCAGATCAGTGGGGGAGAGGAGAAAAGAGTCACCTTCCTAGATCTCCCTAGTTGGACCAATTATTCTCTTGGAAAATTGCAGCATGAGAAAATCTGTGAGAGTTTGAAGTTCATCTTGCACTTTATATTTAAAAAAGCTTCATACAGAGCCAGAGCCTGATATTTCTTGGCAAATTTTGGACTGAAGAAATATGACTGACTCCCTGCCAAGTGGTAGTTACCAAAGCAATACCAGCAGATCTAAGCAAACAAAAACTTTAAGGTGAACATTATCTCATCTCTTCCCCACCCTCAATTTTCATGTATATAAGGCAAGTCCTAAGAACATGCATCTGATTTTGAATTGGCATGGAGGATAGGTTATTCCAGGACCCATTGACACTGGCATTATTTCTTCAAGAACTTCAAAGGCGTGTCACATTAAGATCCATTTTTATCCAAAAGGTTAATTTCCACTGATGGGGTCTTTGTTTCATCTAATTTAACTTAAAAAAATTATTAAGTAGATTGCATTTTTTACTAAAGTAATTTAAAGTAAATCAAGGCTTTAAATCAAGAGATGTACTTAGAATATAACAAGTTGGGGCACCTGGGTGGCTCAGCGGGTTCAGTGTCCGACTTCAGCTCAGGTCATGATCTCACAGTTTGTGGGTTTGAGCCCCACATTGGGCTCTGTGCTGACAGCTCAGAACCTGGAGCCTGCTTCAGATTCTGGACGCAACCTAAGTGTACATCGATTGATGAATGCATAGAAAGAAACGTGGTATATTTACCCAATGGAATGTTAGCCATAAAAGAAGGAAATCTTGCCATTTGCAACAACATGAATAAAACAAATCTGAACTCATACAGAAAAGAGATTGGTGGTTGCCAGAGGTGAGGACTGTGGGGAATGGATGAAATGGGTAAAGGTGGTCAAAAAGTACAAACTTCAGTTATAAAACAAATAAATCCTGGGGATGTCATATACATATAGCATGGCGATTATAGTTAACAACCTGGCATTGTATATTTGAAAGTTGCGAAGTGTAAACCTTAAAAGGTCTCAACACAAGAAAAAAAAGTATAACTACATGTTGTGATGGATGTTAACATCTTACTGTGGCCATATAGAATCATTATGTTGTATACCTGAAACATGTAATATGTCAATTGTATCTCAATTAAAAAAAAAAAAGAGAGACGGACTTAATAGTCACAACTAATGATACCCAGAAGTTAAAGTCCATACTAGGCATTAATATTATTGTTTCTCTCTTTATTAACTATGGGGCGTCTGGGTGGCTCAGTCAGTTGAGCTTCTGACTCTTGATTTCAGCTCGGGTGACAATCTGAGGGTCATGGGATTGAGCCCCACAGTCAGGTTCCCCATTGAGCATGGAGCCTGCTTTAGATTCTCTCTCTCTTTCTGCCCCTCTCCCACATTTGTGCTCTCTCTCTCCCTAAAATAAAAATATATATTTATAAAATATTAACTAGTATGCGATGCCTGTAAAAAGCATAAACCGACACAGTTTGGTTCCATTACATAGGGAAATTCCAATCTCATTGGTACATACCATGTTATTCAAGCATCCTATGTTCCTTCTAAGTCTACTTTGTATTTCATTCTGAGTTGTGGCTATTGTGAAATACTTCACTCTTTCCAGGTCCCAATTAACACCTCTAAGTTGACAGATAGATCAAAGGGTTAGTACATGCACTCCGTGGTTTGAGCCCGCGTTGGGCTCTGTGCAGACAGCCCCGAGCCTGGAGCCCGCTTCGGATTCTGTGTCTCCCCCTCTCTCTGCCCCTCCCCTGCTCATGCTCTGTCTCTCTCAGTCTCAAAAATAAATAAAAACATTTAAAAAATTAAAAAAAAGAAAAGGGTTAGTGCATGTAGAGTAACACAGTGATAAATGGTTTTATCATTCTTTCTTCATCTCCTTTATTTCCCAGGCACCAAATCCTAGCATTTCTAATTCAGCAATATCTGTTTGTCTCCCCTGTTCTGTGCCCACAGTGACTGACTACTCTATTTTAGAAGACCCTCCTCTGGTTTGCTTGCCTCCAAATTCAGTATCTTCTAATCTTCCCCTCACATTGATTCCAGGGTAACTTCCCTAAAACACAAATCAGATCATGCCTTTTCCTCCCTCAGTTTTTCTGAAACTGATCTCTGTGGCCTAAAAACAAATCTCTGCCATGACTTTGAAGTTCTATATTCTGACCTTCAGTATCTATCCCAATCTCCTTCCTTTCTGTACAACTTTCTTACTTTCACCCTCATTACCTTCATCTCCAGCCTTGGAAACCTCTGGTCATCCTATTGAAGCTCCTGCAGACCCACCTCAATCATCACAGTCACTCTTGTTTGATTCCTTCTATTCAGAAATAATTGCTCTTTTCCTAACATGTCAACAGCTTATTGCTTGCATGCTTATTTCTTACTTAGTTATAAGTAATAACTTACTTAGTTATTTCTTGCTTAGTTATAACTGGTGTTTAAAAATAGGTACTTACATGCCTGCCTCTCTCACTGTATAGGAAGTTCCTAGAGTAACAATTGCCAAGGATGAGGAGAGAGGGAAATGGGGAGTTGTTGTTCAACGGGTATAAGTTTCAGCTCTAGAAATCTTCTATACAATACAGTGCCTAAAGTTAATAAAACTGTATTGTGTATTTAAAAATGTGTTAAAAGAGTAGATATTATGTTGAGAGACTTTACCACAAAAAAAGAAAGAAAGAAAGAAAGAAAGAAAGAAAGAAAGAAAGAAAGAAAAGAAAAGAAAAAAAAGTGACAGAAGGAAATTTTTGGAGGTGATAGATATGTTTATTTCTTGATTATGGTGACAGTTTTATCATTGTATGCACAAGTCCAAATTCACCAAATTGTATACATTAAATATGTGCATTTTAATATATCAATTATATCTCATTAAAGCTTTTTATTTTAAAGAACAACATGCTTCAAGCCTTATGATGAAGTGGGAAACAAAAATAAATGAATATAACTTTTGTGAATTCCAATGTCTAGAGTAGGAGACCTGTTTATAGACTTCACTGAAAGCTCTCCAACCTTAGGGACTGGGTCTGTTTTTGCATACCATTGGCTCACTGTGCTGATCACAGTGCCTGAAACACTTGTGCAGGAAAAGGAAGACAATCATAATCCCAACTAAACTAATCAGTTCTGGTTTACATCTTCAAGAACAGTCCATATATGGTCAAACCAGTAGCACAGGCAATAGAACAAAATTTTCTCTCATTGCACAGAGAGCCAGATTTACATGAAGCTGGTGAAGCTTAAACCTCAGAGTTCCCTATTCTTCCATGTCCTTGTACTTAATTTTGCATTAATAATTCACATTTTATCTTTTTTTTAAGTTTATTTGTTTATTTTTGAGAGGGAGAGGGGTGGGAGTGGGGCGGGGGGGGAGAGACAATCCCAAGCAGGTGCCAGGCTGTCAGTACAGAGCCTGACACGGGGCTTGACTCATGAACCATGAGATCATGACCTGAGTTGAAACCAAGAATTGGACACTTAACCAATTGAGACCCCCAGGCACACCTTCTTTTTTTTTTTTTCTAAGAAGGGTAGCTTCCAAATTGTGTAAGCTTCAAGCTACAAAAAACTTGAATCTACTATCCTTGCCAAGGTGTATACAACCCTCACTTAAAATAAGAGTGGGATTAAATTTTTAAAAAAGAAAGAAAAGATGAAATAAAAACTCATATGGGGGTAATGAAAAAAATGAGAGTGGAATATATTTGATAGAAGAGGCTGTTGCCTGCTGATTTTACTTTTGCCCATTGAGAAAGTGCTATAAGGTATAGTGTCTTTTAATTAGAATATAAAACTTATTAAAAATGTAGATGTTTCTAAAATTACTTCAAATGCAGCAGTCAACATTTCCTTTAAAATAGAAAATCATTCTACTGGTTGAACTCTGCATATCATTGTTTATTTTCTCTTATAAACTCCACAGTCCTACTCAAAATCACTGAAAGTTAACATCTAAGTGTCCAACAACCTAAGGCGCCTAGGTGGCTCAATTGGTTAAGTGTCTGACTTTGGTTCAGGTCATGATCTCATGATTCATGAGTTTGAGCCCCCCATCGGGCTCTGTGCTGACAGCTTGGACCCTGGACCCTGCTTCTGATTCTGTGTCTCCCTCTCTCTCTGCCCCTCCAGACTCATGTTTGCACACGCTCTCACTCTCACTATCTCAAAAATAAATAGTAAAAAAAAATAAAAATTTAAATTTCCAACAACCTAAAAATATTTTTTTATGATGACCTACTTATCATTTACCATTAAGTGGACCTTAATATGAAAACCCAAGAAACTATAGATAAATATGGGTCTTGTCATAATGAACAGCAAAATATAGTTATAATTTATAGCTAACTTCTCTGAAGATAAAGTTCTAAATATGTATCTATTCACTAAGATCATTTTTCTATTAATTTCTCTTCATATATTCCTCTGGGATATATAAACCCAGTTCTCTCTCAAACCACCAAACTTTGAATTTAAAAGATGAATGTTTGACATGCAGGGCAACAATCATAATAATTTCATTTCTTCAGTTCCATTAAAATGAAAAAAAATTATCAAATAGAATATACATATCCTTCACAGCACTTGCTATTTTCCAGCCTAATTTCTAGACTAATGTACTATCTAATTAGAAAGTCTATTAGTTAGTCATATCAATGGAATAATTTCTAGCTCAAGTAAAACACTTATCATTAATTCTGATAAATATAATAAGTAACTTTGGAAACATTATTATTTTGTATTTATTCTATTTTATTCTAAAATACGTGTTTGTCCAAGTAGAAAACACTGAAGGCTTAAAAAAATAATTATACCAACTTTTCCAAAACTAACTCAAATATCTCTATGTAGTCTCTTAAAATATAAATAATATGCTCACATAAAAAAAAAACAGGCGGACACTTAGATCTTTGTTTCTAATATGATTCTCCAATTAAAGAGGAAATGACAGATTTTAGAACTGGGGCTGGAAATATACAGAATGAGCCTGGAGCATTTACTGAAGGAAAGGAAGAAAATGCTCTAAACACACACAGTCATAGAAGAAAGTTGAAAGGATACCACCTGTGTCAAAGAGCAGCTTTCTCACCAAGCCTACAACTTATCTAAAAAAAACAAAAACAAAAACAAAAAAACACTAACTCAAAAAATATATATATGTGTGTGTGTGTGTGTACCTATATGTTCACTGAAGCGTTATTTACAACAGCTAAGATATGGAAGCAACTTACATATCCACTGATGGATGAATGAATAAAGAAAAGGTGATAGAAAAAAATATATATGTATATATATGAACATATACACATATATATGTATAAACACACAATGAATATTATTTGGCCATTTAAAAAGAATGAAATATTGCTATTATGACAACATGGATGGACCTTGAGGCTATTATGCTAAGTGAAATCAGAGAAAGATACAGTATGATCTCACTTATATGTAGAATCTAAAAACAAACATGCAGCCAAAACAACTCCTAGATATACAGAATAGACTGATGGTTGCCAGAAAGTAGATTGATGGTAGGGGATGGGGGATAGGAAAATGGATAAAGGGAATCAAAAGATCACACACACACACACACACACACACACACACACACACACACACTGCACAAAATCCTCCTTGCAAGAGTATCCCAAATAATTTGTGTAGCTACTCTAACCTCAAGGAGGTGGAACAAAAATTCCTACTTGTGAAATGTGGGCTATACATAGTGTTTTCCTTCCAAAGAGTGTATCATGGAAAAGGAGAGAAAGAAAAACAACTATAGTGGGAAACTAGACAAACATCCAGGTAATCAAAATTAACATCAACAGTGATAAGTCATGTTGATAGTACGTACCTTTGACATGATGCAATGAAAATGGCATTTTACCTTTGTGATATTTCCCCCCCAAATCCATAACCTCTGTACAATGATAATTAAAGGGGAAAAGAAACAACAAATAATCCCACTAGGGCACTGACTAGCAGACCTCAAATCTACTGAGGTTACCAAAAACAAGAAAAGTCTGAGAAACTGTCACAGCCAAGAAGAGTATAAGGAGACATGATGATTAAATATAATATGGTATTCTAGATAAAGTTCTGAAACAAAGAAAATATTAGGTAAAAACTAAAGAAATCTGAATGAAATACAGACCTTTGTTAAATAATAAAAATTATCAATCTTGATTCAATAATAGCAACAAATATATCATACTAATGTAAGATGTTAATAAGTCTTATTTGCTAGAAAGTGGAATTTTTTCATCAATTACAAAATTGAGATACAGACACCTCACTATCCATTAATCTTCAAGGTAACTCTTTAATAAATACTTTACGGAAATCCTATACTACTTTAAATAGAAATCACTTTCTATTTCTCTTCTTTGCATTTCTTTATGTAGCTTATAGTTTACTTCACTGTAACCTATGCCGAGATTAAAGAAACATAATACACATATACCTAGATAAATAGGAAGATAACAAATTGCAATTTGAATAATTGTGGGCAAAATTAATAGCTTATGAAAACAGAAATACTGAATGAAAGGAATCTTAAAGGCATGGAAGAAAAAAACAAGGAAGAGATAAAATGTCTACATGACCTATGGTACACTGTTATTATTCTATATCCATTATGAGGTACAATTCACGATTAATATCTGGTGGTTGAGACATGCCAAAACATGCAAAATTATTCAATTCCATTGGAGACTGTGGAATTGCCAACAACAATAAAAAATGTGATACCAATATTTACCCAGCAGAATAAGCAAAAATGAAAAAAAGTCCCCTCCCCCCCAAAATCGACTCTTGGTAAGGGCATGGAGAAACTGAGACTCCCGTACACTGTTATGGATTGGGGGAGAAGGTATAAATTACTACAACCATTTTGGAAAACTATTTGCCAATATATACTAAAGGTAAAGATATGAATAACCTATGACTGAACAATCCCAATCCTAGGCATATATTTATCAGAAATGCATAGATGGGTTCACTATAGGACATATTCTAACATGTTCATAGTAGCGCCATTCGTAATAACAAAAACTAAAAACTTCCCAAGAGCAGAATGAAGAAACACTGTGGTATAGTCACATAATGGAATACTGTTCAGCAACGATAACTATTACAGTACACAAAATCTAAGTGTATTTCACAAACATGTTGAACAAATGTAGACAGACACAAGATTACATACAATATATTTCCATTGATAAAAAGTACAAAAATGGTTAAAACTAATTTATGCTGTTAAAAGTTAGCAGAATAGTTAGAGTCTATAATCACCTTTTTTTGGGAGGGGGGCAGTAGATTCAGAGAATAGGCTTACAGAGACTAAGTGACTGACCTGGTATTTTAACATGTATTTGCTTATAAAACCTGTGACCTTAATCATCAAATACAATAAGAGATAGGATGAGGGGAAGCTTCTGGGAGGTTACAAGAGCATATTCAATGGGTCAAAATCTGGGGCTTTAGACATATGATGCATCCATTTTTTCTTTCAATATGTCTATGATTTAAAAAAAAAAAAACAAAAAATAAAAATGGTGTTGTTAAGCCAGCTGGATTGAGTGACACTCTTCTGTCTTACAATATGTTACATATACACTCAGATCATGTTTTCCCACCTTTCACTTATTTTTGCACCTCTTCGTAAATTTGACAGGCTAATCAATAGGAACTTCTGTGTGAAGGGAGCTATTTTATATGGATAAATCTATAATAATGGAAATATTTTTGTATTTACTCTTTGTGAAATCTCCATACTTGTTCTCCCACATCTATATCATTCATTTTTAACGATCATTTAAGAGAATTATAAACTCTACCGACACATATTTTTCAGGCCATTTTTTTAAAGATCTTTCCATACACGAGGGTAAATTCCAGTTTGAAAATTAAAGATCTATATAACATGCTTGTAACCACAAGCTTTCTGTTTTTAATTTTTTTTTAATGTTTACTTATTTTTGAGAGAGAGAAAAAGACAAAACACAAGTGGGGTGAGGGGCAGAGAGAGAGGGAGACACAGAATCCGAAGCAGGCTCCAGGCTCTGAGCTGTCAGCACAGAGCCCAATGGGAGGCTCAAACTCATGAACCACGAGATCATGACCTGAGCCAAACTCAAACACTTAATGGACTGATCCACCCAGGCACCCCACCAGGCTTTCTAATAAAAAACCCAGAGACAAACATCACAAAGTAATTGGCTATATCACAGTAGGACTACAAGATGATAAACAATGCTCAAAAATATTTCTGTATTTCAGTTAAATGTTACTGAGCAATTTGAATTCTGTTCCTGAACTCAATACTTGTACTCATTTCAGAGTAATAGAGCTAACCAAATACTAAAGGAATAAACAGGCATTAAATTAGAATGACCACAGACCTCAGTTTACAAAGCAGTTAAGAGCTTATCAATGAATCTTTGGTAATTGAAGGTGAATAACAATGTATTCCGTGCTTAGCAGGTAACAGACACTATGCTAATTACTTGATATATATCATCTTATTTATATCTTATAAATCCTTTTTGGTAATTTTTGTTTTTTATACAGATTAAGACAATTAAGGCTTACAAAGCTAAAGTGACTGACCTCTGACCATGTTTTTAAATGCATTTTTTTTTCACAAAGCCTTTTTCCTAACACCAAATATATCCATTGGTTGTAGTCATTTCCTTCAAAAAAAAAAAATGTTAGCTATGAACAAATAGAAACGTTTCATGTTTTCATGAAATTTATTTTGGATACTGAAGTCTGAACCTAAAACTGAAGAAACAAATCCAATATAGATACTATTAATTAGTCTAATTTATTGATATAAGTAAATATTAGTCTGGAAACATACTTGTTTTGTACTTGCTAAGATTAAATATATTGATATTACACTGATAATCAATTAAAAAAATGAACATCCTTTATTTCTGTGATTGTTGTTCACTAACAAAAAACAAAGTAAAACAATATAAAAATCACCTCAAAGCTCACCCTTCATATATGCCTACTGTGAGCTTGTTGGTGGACTTTCTTCCACATATCCCAAGAATCTACTAACACAATATTCCAAATCTTTAATAGCTGCTAAATAGTCTATATAGACAAAAATGTATTCAAGTAGCACCCTAGTGATGCATTTTACTCAATCTTTTTTTTTTTTTTTTTTTTTTTTTTTTGGTGGTAGGTGGTAGGTGGAAGGAGGGTTTCCATAAACTTTACAATGTAAAATCTCCATGAGATTTTATGCAATTATCTTCCCTGGCTGCCTGGTATGTGTGTTGGGTGGAAAGGGTATATTTTCTTCCAATAATGTCCTGTAGGTTCTACTGCCAAAAACTATTATGAGCTTATTCACTTCTTATCAAAGTCATCCTAACATTCTAACGCAAACATCTAGCATCTCACATATGAATTACTTTTATAAACTCCTTACTGGTCTCCCTATGTGTGCTCAAACACACTTATCCTTCTCTATAGAGAAACAGAATGAGGTTCCAAATGCAAATCAGATCAGATATTTTCCTTACCTAACACTTCAGTGACTTCCCTTTGCTACAGGATGAAGTGCACATGTGTACCATGGCTCTTCTCTTATCATCCCTACTCCTTCCTCCCCTGGTCTTCTGTTAGGTCCTCCAATGAATGCACCTTTTGCCTCTTTCCAAATACTTTTGCCTCTTTCCAAAAACCCTATGCCTTAACCCAATACTCATCTACATAATGCCTTTTATGTTTCAAATTTAAACTTAGAAGGTCTTTTTTGGCCCCCTTCACAACCCTCTATTTAGCCCCAGATTCTCTGTTGATAATCCAGGGGCATCCGATGGCAATTACCATCAATGCATTCCTTGTGCATTTGTTTTGTCTTATAGCAGCTATTCATACTCTGGTCTGAACTCCATTGATTTCAGACACTCGTCTCCCTTCCTGCTGTGTCTCCTCACCTAATACAGCTCAGGGCAAATGGCGAATGCTCAAAACAACCTGGTGAATGAACATTTAAAAAGTTAGGTATTTTGGATTTGGAAGTCAAAAGCAGCTTATTTATGTTTTGGCATAATATCAGCTTCATCAGAATGCTCTAGGATGAAAATATTTACCCTAAAAGCTGGACTAACTAAATATTAAAATCACCTAGCAATTACTGGACAAATATCACTATTTGCATATAAGGTAGAAGAGAAATTTGAAAACTAGATATTTCTGTCTGTTCCTAAATGTTGTATTTTCGTATCTACATAAATGGAATGTAATATATATTAAAGTCTCTATAAAACACAATGAAATACCTTATCTATCTGTCAACAGGTAAAGGAAAACTCAATCAAATATGTGGAACATGTCTATGTATGTGTTGTATTAGATTGCTAGGGCTGCCATAACAAAATACCATAGACTGGGTGGATGGCTTAAACAACAGAAATCTATTTTGTCACAGCTCTGGAAGATGGAAGCTCAAGATCAAGGTGCTGGCAGGTTTGTTTTATTCTGAGTACTCTCTCCTGGGCTTGCAGATGGCTGCCTTCTCCCTGTGTCTGTCCTCACGTGGCCTATTGTGTGTGTGTGTGTGTGTGTGTGTGTGTGTGTGTGCGCGTGCGCGCGCAATTTTCCGTGTCTCTCCCTCCATTGAAAAGGACACCAGTCTGGGGCACCTGGGGGGCTCAGTTGGTTAAGTGTCCAACTTCCACTCAGGTCAGGATCTCACAATTTGTGAGTTAGAGCCCTGTGTCAGGCTCTGTGCTGACAGCTCAGAGCCTGGAGCCTGCTTTGAATTCTGTGTCTCCCTCTCTCCTGCCCCTCCCCTGCTCATGCGCTGTCTCTCAAAAATAAACATTAAAAAAAAAAAGGACACCAGTCCTAGTGGGTTAGCACCCCACCCCCATCTCTTTCAACCTGGTTTAACTTTAGTTATCTTTTTAAAGGTCTTATCTCCATATATTCACATTGAGGGTTATGGTTTCAACATCTGAATTTGAGGGAGACACAGTCCAGTCTATAACAGAAGTCCAAATTCTCTTATCTCAAAGTTTGTTACCACAAAAAGAAAACACCCATCTGAGTAGCGAGCCACTGCCATCAGTTACACTGAGTATATGCTATAGTCCTGTAGTGCTGATAAGGCACATACTACATTTTTGTGTGTGTGGTTTGCAATGATACAGACAAATTCCTCCCATTATTATTATTTCTGAGATACTGCGAACATAAGTTTATTTTTTTAGAGAATCCCAGCAGAACAAGGTTGAAAATAATTATTACTGTTCCTATGTGCAGACTAACCCCTAGGGCCAAATGAACCATGTGTATGTCATTTTTTTTCCCTCCTGTCACCCTCTTTTGACCCTCGAAGCCTAGCCATCCTCTTGGGTATACAGTGGAAAGCTGACAGAATAACAAATGTCACAGTTAAGTTTAACATAGTGGTTGCCATTCATCTCCTATAAAAAACCCACATTCCTAGTTAAAATTAAAGGCATATTTTTATGTTAGATTTTTATACTGATTTTATATTTTTAAGAATTAAACACATTTCTTTATTAACTGCTGCCTTCAAGTATCCTGATAACTAGACTATGTATCACATCAAAATTTAATGGTTATTTATTTACTTAATGGAATATTACTATTTAGAATAACATATTTCTATCCTCACACCCATAATTTATATTCCCCTAATGTTTTCCCGGTTGAGTTTCCAATCCTTACTCCTAGACGTTTTAACCTTAATCATGTTCATTTCAGGTTTGTGCCCTGAATACAAATAGCTTATTTTGCAACACAAACATATAAATATATTGTATCCTTTTTTTCTTCTTTTCCAATCAAGTTTCTTATTCTGCAAATCTAACTTCCACCTATAACCCTAGTTCAGAATCCTTTTCTACATAGTTGTTAGTGATAAACATATATTTTATGTTTTAGCCTCTGTAACACCACCAGTTTGACAGCTTTGAAGAAAGAAAGATCTTCTAACTCAGGAAGGATTATTTTTACCATTCTAATTTGGTCTCCTTCTAGCTCTAATTCCACAGCTCTTAAAATGCCTTTTTTTTTTTATCTTTACCTTTGCAGAAGAAAGTCTATTAATCCACTCTTCTAGGTATAAGGACCCAAAAGTCTATTTAAAAACCAGTAAGATTGTTTCTATTTCTTGTTCCTGTTCCTCAGATGCTGTTATCCTGTCACTCTCGGAAACCAGAATGCTTCTCATCCCTTATCTCTGTCACACAAGATATTTCTTAGAAGTGTAGGATATTTGGCAATTTTACTTGCTTCCTTCTGCCACCTGGTTTGCAAAGGTTGGGAGGGAGATGAGAAGGGAGATCTGAAGGCAACAGTTTCCAGAGAGATACTCTCAGTTTGGGGATATCTTTGCAATGTTGCAGATGTCAGGTAATAAATGGATACGTCTGGGAGGTACCAAGTTATAGTGTAAGGGTTTTCAACCACTAAATTCATGAGGACATTTTTACAATATGCAAGAAAAAATGAGTTCCCATGTTATATCTGTATACTTAAGATGTGTTTTTTTAATTAAATAACAAACATGGTTACTTTCAGTAATTTAAAAGTAAAATTGTATTCCATCAGAAAAATAACTTCTGCATATTTTTGACATTTGTATACATGTGGGAAGAATAGATTATGTATTCAGTCAACAGGCTATACTTCCTCTGTGTCTGAAAGGTTATAACCTCTACAAGTAGTAATTTATCTCCTCTTCTCACTCCCTCCCTCGAATTTGACAGCCACAACTTAGAAACCAATGAGACACAAGGACTGAATTAGCTGCTCCTCTTTGGCTGTGGAATTTGGGGCAAGTTACTCAGTCTCTGAGGTCACGGAGTTTTGTGAGGCTTCAAATTAAATAAGGTGGCATGTGCAAGAGCCCTCTATCCACTGACAAACAAGATATAAATTCAAGGTAGAATTCTCTCCTTGCACAGAAGAAAAGGCCTACATAAGAATTGTAGGTGATGTGACCAAAATGGCTACAAAGTTCTGGCAGCCCCTGTGGAGAAACACCACTGTGGAAGTATTTGTGGATGGCAGGACATACTTTCTGGCTTCCTCCCTCCTGGCCCAAACCCTCTTCCTCCAGTGAAAATGGAGTGGGATATCCCCTCTCAACTTATCACAGTCCTTGCTTCCATATTTGATAATGTGTCATGTTAAATATCTTCTGCAGGGAGGAAATATCTCTGTCCTCTACCCTTCTCTAAATTCTTGACTGGAACCCGGGAACAAAAACAGATGCATATAAATTTAATACAAGTTATACAGAGAACAGGAACCTTCATAAGGAAACAAAGACACAAAGAAGCAGTTAATGAGATGACTGGGTGGCTCAGTTGGTTAAGCATTCCACTCTTGATTTCAGATCGGGCCATGATCTCATGGTTTGTGGGTTCAAGCCCAGCATCAGGTTCTGTGCTGACAGATTCTCTCCCTTTCTCTCTCTACCACTCTCCTACTGTACTCCTGCTCTCTCAAAATAAATATTTAGAATGTTTGCTTTATTTAAAAGAAAAAAAAAAGCAGTTAAACCTGAGTGTTTTTCTGCTAGGTCTAATGAAGAGTGGAGTCATGGAAAGATGTGACAGGACAGAGGACACAAGACTAAGTTTGGTGAACTGGGGGAAACTTAGCAAGGCCTGTTCCTTCATATTCTGCTTTGTGTCCCTTAGTCTTTGGAGATAAGGAGGCTCCTTTACCTCCGGGTGTAGGGAATGTGGCTCACACATCAAAGTATGAAGTTCTGCTTCAGTGCAAGGTCAGAAGGTCCTCTGTGATCTGCCACTTTCCAAATCCCTTCATTTGAAATATTCACTACGCCATTGTATCGTATTTTGAGGAAATGTATCCTGAACTCTGTCACTTCCAAGAATTCACCCTTACCCTAGTTTTCCACTGAAACTCATTTTACCTACGTTAAAGCACAGCACAGTTTAACATAAATGTTTTCTTTGGAATATCATTGGAAGAAAGAACGATTTTAGAACAATTTTGTTTACTTGGTGTAGTCAGAAAAGTGAACAAAAGGGCAGTTTTCTGCTTTACAGGATCATGTCATACATTGGAATAAATCTATAAATTAAACACTTCAGTGTTCAAAAGAATACGTCTGGAACACTTTAAATTCTTTCTTGAATATACGATGTGAGAGGAAGTTTAATTTAAGTCACTTAGTCACCCAGTTTTGAGTGTACTCAAATATAAAATATGTATACTATTTAAACAAAATCAGATTATACATTAACAGATATGAGTTGTGAAAGCTTCATGGCTCTCTGGTCTCCACTTCAGTAAATATTAAGCCAACTTACTGAAATAACCAACAGAGGGTGTCATTTAGTGCCATTGTGACCAAGGGTGTGTCATGCATGGTAGGTCATGATTTGTCACCTGAGCACTGGTCTACCAGCAGAGTGCAACCACTGACTCATTTACGGAGAACGTTATGAAGCCATCCGCTCGTAATGATTTTCAGTCTTCGCTGATCTAGGCCAGATTTGAACTGCTGACCTGGAGGTGCAAAATCCCATATCTGGCCCCTCATTGCTTGTGATGATATTGGTTGCAAATAGTCTTTTGAAAAAAAAAAAACTAGGAAGGGGATATATATATTGCCTCAGTGTCTTCAAAGGACTTCCTTTATATACTAGTTCAAAATGTTTCACTAATTTGTTTCAGAGTTGTGCTTCCATTATTAATATTTGGAATTCTGAAAGGAAGCAAGGTACGTTTTATGAAAAAAGATTATGAGGTTGAATCAACCAATCTTGCTGAGAAATATAATCAGTATTTATTATTTACATTTGCCTAAAGAATGATGGAAAAGAACAATTTATGAAAATGTATGTTTTTAGTAGTCACTCTTATTTACAATTCATTTAAAAGCTACAGGAGCGCTCTTAAATGCAGCAAACTAGAAACCAACTGAAGAATACAGGATCCCATAAATCTTATGACACTGACAAAGTAAAAATTAAGTATTTCACAAAATAGATCAGAAGCAAAGGGCAGGAGTAGATGGATAAAAAACACATTTGTAGCTTTTGCCCATCCAGTCTGTGCCTCCTCCACAGCAGATTCTGATATCTTAGGGAACATAGGTTACCCTGGAATAGTCATTAAATAGAACTTTCAAAGCAAGTGAAATAGCTGAACATCTTTGAGAAGGGGATTTCATAAACACACTATTAACATTATCATGCTAAATTGTGAGGTTCTCACATAAAGATCTTTTCTTACACTTTGTAAATTATTTCCTGACCATTCTTACAGATACGTTTTACTTTGCTTACTACCGCAGACATTCTGACAAGCACAGCCTCCACAAATTCCTACCCCACAAGTCTCTGGCTGTGAGACAGGATTCTCTCAAGTACTCAGTTACAATGTATTTCCCATAAAACGGTAACCCACGAGGCCCAGTGTAAAATGGATATCACATTTAAGTGACTCAGTTCAAAAAAGTAAGTAAATAATTAGTCTTTACAGACATCTCTTTGTAACTTAAGAGAATCCAAGTACACGGCCCACAGAAACTCTTAAGTATTAATTTTCCAATTCTAGAGCACCCAAGCTCCAGGAGCTTCTTATCGTCTGCCTTATAATAGCATCTTTTTGAACTTCAGCATCTCATGCCTACCATCTTGTATCCTAAATCACGTTCGTTTCTCTACTCTGTGACCTCTGACAAGTCCCATGACCTTCACTTTAGTGCCTATCCTAGAGATGAGGTTCATCTGTTGTCACTTTTTTTTCCTTTTTTTTTTTTTTAAGGAGGGTAGAGCATGTAGCTTTCTCTTTTTTCAAAAGGTGAGAATGTATAGGTGGATACAAGGGTGGGTTATGGGTTACGCTAAAGGCAGGAGAATAATTGCTATGATGTGTGTGTGTGTGTGTGTGTGTGTGTGTGTGTGTGTGTTGTTTCACACATGTGATACTCAATTAAGAGATGCTATTTTTCTGTCCAATGGCATATGTAATAAGTCTATATGCCTTATAGCTTTGTGAATAAATTGGCCTTTTGTGTTGTTTGATTATATGATCTCTACAATAGAGTTTGTTTAAAAGAGAAATTTTAGGGATACTTAAGTGATTGTTGAAAAACATAACTCAAATATAAACAATTACTGTTTGTACAATGTGCTAAGTGCTTTACATACAAAGCTTATTTTATCCACAAAGTAACTCAAATAACATTTTACCTCAAATTTTATAGATGGTGAAACTGGGGTTTGGATTAGTTAATAATTAGCTTGTTGTTAGTAAGGAAATGAAATATTAGATTTAAAACCAAAGAGTTTGTCTCTATGGCCAAACATTTTAAACACTGTTCTATCCTCCATGACCCCTATGGAAGAAGGAACCCATATACCTTCTATTATTAAATGATATGATCTCTGAATAAACTAATGATCCTTCCAGAACCAGCTCAAATTAGGAAGCCATCTGATATCTGCCCCTCCCCATTCTTATCCTTAATTTGTGTGAAAGTAACATACTCACACTTGTATGAGGTAGGCTCTCAAAAATTTTGTTGAAAGAAATTTCTTCTAATTCTAAAATACTAAAATTTATATTCATGAACAGATACAGTCTGTGCCTTAAGGTTTTCAAGAAAAGATTGAGAAAAAGCTGAAAACACACAACTATCAAAATTGTAACTTTGAACTAAGATTTATCTCAGTTCCCCTTTAAGGGAAGTGATCATTAATGACGGAAAATGGATTGGGTGCTAGTGTCCAGGTGAGAACTTAGTAATGACATCACCATTTCCCACTGCAGGCTGGGGTATTGAACAGAGGTACGACTTAGTTGGAACCCAGCTATACTGAACAAACAGCACTGCTGCTACTATAAACCTAGCCCTAGCAGCAAATGTCTGCTTTGTCTTTGCCAAGAGTCCTTGAACTGATATAGAATTCTGAGGACCAGGGACACCTGGGTGGCTTAGTAGGCTAAGCATCTGACTTCAGCTCAGTTCATGATCTCATGATTCATGAGTGTGAGCCCCGGGTCGGGCCCTGTGCTCACAGCACGGAGCCTGGAGCCTGCTTCAGATTCTGTGTCTCCCTCTCTATCTGCCCTCTCCCCTGCTTGCGCTCTGTCTCTTTCTCTCAAAAATAAATAAACAGAAGTAAAATTTTTTTAGAATTCTGTGGGCCAGGCTGAGTTTTCAAAGTGGAGGTAAAACTGAACAAATCTGATTAACCGCTTTGAGGAAATGGCACCAACAGTGAGTGATAAGTATAAGGAAGGATGGTATTATCATGCACTTGGATTTTATCAAAGAGCTTCAAATTCTGTATCAAAGGCTTTTTGGAGGTAAATAGGGTACCCTCACACCAGAGAAACAACAAAAAGAAAACTTATCAATTTTCTTGGTCACCAAGAATAATCAATGAAAATTGGCAGACTCCAAACGAAAATTTTAAAGTGATATTCAAACTGATTTTTTTCAATATTCCTCTCAATGTCATCTATAAAAAATTTTAATTTGTCCATCAAGTTTATCTCCTCTGCATCTGACATCTGAGAGCATACATACTGTTGAGGGTGAACATAGGATTTAGGTAACTTTCTTTGAAATGTTGAAATCTATGAAATAAACCAAAATATTATATGATGTGTGTATGTGTGTGTGTGTGTGTGTGTATAAATTATATCCCCTTTCTAATTACTATATGTTTCCCTAGCATGAAAATGAGTTTGTGAAGTTCATTACACTTTCATAAAAATATAAGTTAAGGACAGAGGAAAAGTATTAGATTTGAATTTCCTTGGTTTCAGTCATGAGGTGATCCAAGCCATTAAAGCTATTTAAACACCTTTCCTTTGGCATTCAAGATTGCAGCATGCTGTCTTCAGGCGATGTATTGCTGAAAAACAAGACTTTAATGATAGAAAAAAGAGGAACAAAGACTGAGCTACTCTTGTCAGTGTCAGTAAGTAAATAGCGCTAATCTATCTTCATTATTGCTATGCATGCTGTACTACCGGGTGGGAGAATGTGTAATATCTTTTACCATTATCCAGGAGCTAAGTAGCATGAAGAAACTTAAAGGCAGAATTATCTTTGATCAACAAAAATGTGGCAATCATTTCAGTCTGAAATTGCCTTCACAGGATTTTGACATCTTTCTGTGAAGATGCAAAGACCTCACACTTTCCCCTATTGTCATTATTTCTCAAGACTGTAAAGTTTGTTAGATTTGAATACTTAGTACAACCTGCTTCTCAGGGAGAGGGGAACAAAAAACCCTCCAAAAACAGTAAACACCTTTATCAGATTTTTTTTTGTAATCCCCTTAAAGACATAAAAATTAATCTAAAAGAAAAACAAATCAGAAGTTTAAAATGCAAGTATGTTCAGTCAGAATTAAATCATTATTAAATCTTTTGAACAGTTTCATTTCTGACCTGTATATTCTTGATTCCTTTAAAAGATAATTTTCATTTACTTTTGAAATCTTGCTCAGGATGCAGATTTGCTAAACCCTAACTAATCAAAATCGGCCCCATGCAGAATTGTTGAATAAAGGACATTTGCCTTGGGGTTCTCTCTCTATAGTGACCCCTTCCCATTGCCTGTAGGACATTCTTTAAATAACTCATCATATGTAGGCTGCCTGAGTGGCCTAGGCGGTTAAGGGTCTGACTCTTGACGTTGACTCAGGTCATGTACTCATGATTCCTGAGTTCAAGCCCCAAATTGGGCTCCATGCTGGCAGTGAGGGCCCGCTTGGGATTCTTTCTCTCTCTCCTTCTTTCTCTGCCCTCACCCCGCTTGTACACACACAGTCTCTCACTCTCTCTCTGGCTCTCTCTGAAAATAAATACACTTAAATAAACAAATAAATAACTCATCAAATCCAAAAGCAATCAGTGCCTCTCTCTTTCCTCACACCCAAGTCTCACTCCTTACTTCTACCACCACTTGCTACTCTTTGAGTGTTCCCACGTGTAAGTAAGTGGTCTCATCATTCACTGAGTTATTAGAGATATGCAGTCATCCTTGATTCCACATATAATCCATATTCATGTTGCCAATTCTACCTTCCAAATATTTCTTGAGGGGTGCCAGGGTGGCTCAGTCCATTGTGTCTCACTCTTGATTCTGGCTTGGGTCATGATCCCAAGGTTGTGAGCTCCGGGCTGAGCATGGAGCCTGCTGAAGATTCTCAATCTATCTTTCTCTGCTCCTCTCCTCTGCTCGTGTTCTCTCAATAATAATAATAATAATAATAATAATAATAATAAACAAAATAAAAAATAAATGATTTTTAAAAAGTAACTATTTCTTGAATTTGTCCACTTTTCTCCATTCTCATGTAAATCTTCCTAATTAAGATCTCCACTATCTTCTTTCCCCCTCAGTCTGTTCCTCACCAGATTACTCTACTGGCCCAGTTAAATGAAATCTGATCCTCTCATTCTTTTCAACTCTTCAGTGGGACAGAATAAAAGCCACATTCTTTCCTGCTTATAAGACCCCATGTAATCCTTAACCTGCTTACATCTTCAGTCTCTTTTCCTAGCCCTCAGGTCCTTTCTCAGTTATTTCCAAATCTGTTCCATGACTAAATATAATTAACAGTTTAAAAATTATAAATACATATAGCAAGTCTGGTAACCTTGGTGGAGTGACTGTGATTTTAACATACATTATATGAAGAGGTTTAGGAAGATAAGGTTAGGTTAGACTAGTAAATTGTGATTATTCACGGAGAGACAACATACTAAGGAATATAGATTTGATTTATTCTGAAGGAAATGGGCAGCCACGGGGAGACATGATCAGTGCAACAGTTTAGGATAATGACATTTAGAGCAATAGGTAAAATTGGGTGGAGTGTGCAGGATTGGAATGGGAAACCAATAAGGAAACTATTGAGGTAAACTAGACATAATGAGAACTTCTGGTATGGTAGTGGCTGTGAGAATGGAAAGGAAGGAATCAAAGGGAGAATTATAATGAGGGAAAATTGATAGTTCTCAATGATCTCGGTGATTGCCTGAGAGAGACAAGAGAGAGAGGAGTCCAAGGTAAACAGTATTTGAGCACAGTGCATAGGAGGAAGATGGTACCATCAATACCTAGGACATACTGGAGGAGGAACAACAATGGTAAACTTCAGCCATATTGAGTTTGAAGAGTATTGTGACATACCAATCATGCAATGTTCAGAGTAGAAAAGTGAAAATTTCAGTCTTTTGTATGCTGAGTCACAGATTTGCATTGATTATTACTAACATTTTGTTTAATGTTCATCTGTTTTTGAGAGAGACAAGCATGAGTGAGGGAAGGGCAGAAAGAGAGGGAGACACAGAAAGCAAAACAGGCTCCAGGCTCTGAGCTGTCAGCACAGAGCCCCATGTGGGGCTCAAACCCATGAATCACAAGATCATGACCTAAGCTGAAGTCAGACGCTTAACAGACTGAGCCACCTAGGCATCTCTGATTATTATTTTTTAAACATCTATTCTCTTGTTGCTGGTATGGAAAAAAAAATTATATAGCCTAGACATTTATATTGCTGTAAGGGAATATTCAAATCCTCTTTCATGCAGCACAGAGCAGGGCTGGCTACATAATTTTCAGGGCCCAGTGCAAAATGAAAATGTGGAATCCCTGATTTAAATATTAAGGATTTCAGGGCTCTGTCGGTTAGCGTCCAACATCGTCTTAGGTCATGATCTCACAGTCCGTGGGTTCGTGCCCCACATCAGGCTTTTGCTGACAGCTCAGAGCCTGGAGACTGCTTCATATTCTGGGTCTCCCTCTCTCTCTGCCCCTCCCTTGCTTTCGTTCTGTCTCTGTCTCTCTCTAAAATAAAGATTAAAAAAATTAAAATAATCAAACAAATAAATAAATATTAAGGATTTCAAGATGGTAACATTAATAAACCAAGCCCAGGTCTAAGCACCGAGCTCTGTGCAACTACATAGATTTCACACCTGTGAAGCAAGCCATGTGCAAGGATGGACTGTTCTGCCTCCCTTATTTTCATGATTACTAGAAGAGATTTCAATAGTCCATCTATGTCCTCTTGTATGTCTCAAAATGCCCTTATAATTCTGATAGGGTACAATCAGCTTTACTCAACTTTTACATGCTTCATATAATCATAGTCAAAATAGATCTTCTTTGATAGAACTCTTGACACATTTATTATCTGTCAAAGACACAAAGATTGGGGGAGCCAGAAGAAAAGGGGGGAGGAGAAGGGGAAGAAGAAGAAATTGAGAAAAGCAAAACTTAAAAAAAAAAACAAAATCCAAAACCCTCTCATTTTTGGTCCATGCCTTCTTGTTATTAAGTTAAATATTTGATATTATTTTATTTTTTAATGAGCATTAACTAGGCATCGTTCTAAACCCTTTGCAAATCTGAACTAGCTATCCCAAACAAATCTGTGAAGTAGATCTATTACCCCATTCTACAGGGGAGGAATGTGAGGTGCACAAGGGTTAAGGACCTGCCCAAGGTTATACAGCAAGAAGCAGCAGAACCAAAACAAAGCAAGGCCCTCTGGCTCCAGAGTTCATGTGCTTCCATTAATCCACTACACTATCACCTGCATATGCTACCATTTCCTCACTCACTAAAACAAGAGCAGATAAAAAGTTACATAATCATTTTTAAAATTCCAGGGGAAATGGTTATTTGATATATGTAAAATATTTTTCAAAAAGCTGTCTTAAATAGGAAGGACAAAAATTATGAAAGGTTATTGAAAATATCCGAGAAAGAAATCGTGGAACTTTGGATACATTTTGAACAGAGCATATTGAGAGTAATTTAGCATGACAAATATACACTATCTTTCATTTAAATTCCTACAACTATATACAAGTAAAATTTAAATCAGTAGCTTGTCATCTAATGTATAAACAATAATTTTAAATGTCTGTTGGCAGGAGGGGAAGGGGGAGCTTCTTTTGAACTTTTTAATTGACTGCTTGTATCTTGCCACCTCCCTGCCTCATGCCTAATACAGTGAAAAGTTAAGAGACTCTTATTTTATTATTCGGTATTCTGTATTGTACTAGAATACCATTAAACCAGAGGCCTCAGGTTTTTCAAGAGGTTGAAAGCATCTGGCAGGGAGGTGCTGATGGAGAAGTCTGACTGGGAAGAGAATAGAGTTGGTGAGTAGTCAGGCTCCTATAGAATAGTCTCATTTTAATTATTCAGGGAAATCCAAATGGGCATGTATAACTTTCTGTCATATGAAAGAAAAAGTAGTAACTTACTATTAACACCTACTCTAACTCACTCTTTACCAATTTTTAAACTTTTCTAAAACCCAGGCAATCATAAAATTTACTTTCTAAAACATGGGACTGCTTTTGAAAATAAAAGGGAGCATTATTAAAAATCATGTTGTGATAGCAGGTGTAGGCCAGGACTCTCCCAAGGCAACTACAGTATACAATCACTTGACTTATGACCAATCCAATCTACCCATCTTCACCTTGATATCCAAAAGACATGAAATCTCATTACAGTCATTCCAAACTGATAACATTCACTAACTGGCTCAGATGTAACTGTATGCATTTGGTTCATTTTCTGTGACTCAACACATGCATGCACAAATGTTTTTCAGATCATCCATTTGTCTCTGATATAGGTTAACTGGAAATAGAAGTTTTGAAAAGTGAAATTTCCACCCTGTCATGTTTATACCAATTTTGAAAGATATAAAAGAAAGAGGAGGGAGGGAGAGAGGAGAGGCCATTCGGACGGGTGAGAAGGGTAACTGCCAATTTTAGTATTAATATCTGTGAAATGTGGCCCAATAATTTGATTTTTATCAATAATCCCAGATCTGGTGAGGCTTGGAATTAAGAAACATTGGTCAGTTTTAAAGTAATATCTGTATATCAACCAGATGTCACCGTCCACTCTGGGCTCTGGTTTTTACAGATCTAATGTTTTTGTTCAGGGCTACTTGTATAAAACCTGAGAGTCTATAACATATACGCATTTGTGATTCTCCTGAGCCACAGATTTTATTTATAAACCGAGTATGGGAATAAACTACTTATCTAGCAATTGATCCCAGTTGACTCAGGTCATCACATCCACACCTCAAAATTGTCACTACTGTTCTTCATTCACCATTAGCATGTATTTTTATTGCAAGATTATAGGCTAGAATAGTGTCCAATAATTCAGTGGCTTGGTGTTCTCTATAATGAAAGAAAAATTCCCTCCTACAAGAATCAATGTCAACTGTGTGCATAAGCAAATCTCTCTCAGTATACCAATCCATTTAAACCCAAAAGTACAAGTCATAAGATTGTTTTGGAGTAACTAAAATTTGAACAGGGAAAGTTGGATTGTCCTTCTCCACTCTAGGAATTTTTCTACCCGAAGAACTATAGCTCCTTGATTCAGAGCACCATTTTCTCTACACAGTTGTTTAACACAGAATTCATGCCCTGCAGGCTTTTTTTCTTTTTGAGTGCCCACAAACACTGTTCTATCACATCAAGCAAGGTACAACATGATTGAATGGCCTGAAATTTTCTTTTACATCAATCACATTTCAGGCACGTCTATTTGAGGCTATCCCTTGGTTACCTTGATCAGACATAGGCCTATCCCAGGACTCTACCAACCCATTTACAAATCATCTTTTAGGTATGGAATAACTTCAGCTTCTCCCACCTCTTATTATAAGCTGTTGGATTTTTGTTTCACTCTTAGAGTGAGATTTCCAAATTCTGTGGCTTTTTTTAATAACTACAATGATCCAAGTGCAGTTTTAGGGAAAATTTTCTTCAATATTTAGACTTATTCTGTCTTTGAATAATTTAAGCCCTACACAGGAAATCAATTTTACTAATCCACCAGCTTTGATATACATTGTTGATCATTAAAAAAAAAAAATGAGTTTTAGGTAAATAAAGAGAGGTGAAGAATGGCCTAATATATATTTTGGCAATACAACCTAAAGATCTTTAAACTTCTGCCTTTAAAAAATATCTGTCTGGGTGCTTGGGTTGCTCAGTTGCTTAAACGTCCAACTTGGGCTCAGGTCATGATCTCGCGGTTTCTGAGTTTGAGCCCGGAGTCGGGCTCTGTGCTGACAGCTCAGAGCCTGGAGCCTGCTTCTGATTCTGTGTCTCCCACTCTCTCAGCCCCTCCCCCACTCATGCTCTGTCTCTCTCACTCTCAAAAATGAATAAATGTTAAAAAAAATAAATATTAAAAAATATATATCTCTTTTTGATAGTGGTTTCAGATAAGAGAATAAGGATTTGTGTCACTACATCCTTTAGTTATCTAATATTTTTAACTAGCCACCCCAAAATTTAGTGGTTTAATACAAGGGTTTTTTTTGTTTGTTTTCTTCATGATTCTTTGCCTGGCTGGACCTAGCTGTGTTATTCTTCTCTCCTTATGTTATTGGCTAGAGTTATTCATGTGGTTGCCTTCATCTGAGCGTTTGGTAGCACGGCTTGGGGTAGATGTCCAAGAAACCTCTTCCCAAATCTGACAGTTCATACTGGCTGTCATCTGGGTTACATGGTTGGCTCCCATGTGGTCTTTCTCCCTCCAGGGATCTATACTCACTTTCTCACAAAGTGGCAGCTGGGTTGCAACAGAATGAAAGCAGAAGTGATCTGGCCCCTTAAAGCCTAGATTCAGAAGTGGCACAGTATCACTTTCATCATGTCCTACTTGTTAAAAGACTTCGGTGGAGTGGGGATAGTCTCCGTTTAGTGAGAAGAGAGACACATTCATATAAGGAATGGATTTTTTGACAGCTATCTTTGGAGATAATCTACCATACATGTGATACCTACTTCTAACATGACGTGTTCACTGGGAAAACAAAGGTTATATGACCATATGTATTGAAATCAGGGAGGCAAAAATGTATTAATGTTTGACAAACTTTTCTTTCTAGTAATCCTATATAAATTGTTTAATAAGTGCTATTCCAAATTGTTTTCTCTTAAGCTTAAAGTAAATCTTCAACTCAGCAGGTTAGTTTTGTATTTTAGGCATTTTTCCAACTTCTCATTTCTTGAAAAATGTCTGCTTTCGGAAAAAAAAATTTGCTAAGGTGCAAAATCAAGAAAATTTATCATCTTTCTCCATTTAGTAGAGTTTTAACTAAGAGAATCAGTTATGAATAATATTTATCCAAACTTAGTAATTAGTTTAAATATCATGAAGTTCAATCTATATTGATTCATTTTTCCTAACAAAATTATATATATATATATGTATATATATATATGTGTATATATATATATATATATCAAATAATCATTAACCATCATCTGATATCACTCATTATACAAAAATCTAATTAAACTGGTCTTGGTTCTGAAGAGTTCTTAATTAAAATATTTAATATCTCAAGCATATTCTACTTTTAAAAATAAAATTCAGAAATTAAACCCATGAAGATGTTTCATCTTCTCCAGTGCTGTATTATTTGGAAAGAAGGTCTTTTTTCTCCAGGAAGCACAGCTAGCCTGAAATCACTCAGCAACAAATTCTGAAGACAGACTATATAAGATGAGTAGGGAGGAAATTTCTGTCTCCAAATGGCCAATGTCTCCCCTCACACATAGGGTAGGATACATCATCATTTGCTGAAAATTTCTGATTGGTCTGATCTGACCAGGCCAGAGGGAATTTATAGATTATGTTTTATTTGACTCCACCCTTCCCAACATCTATGTCTCTTTATTTGGGCAACAATTTTAGACTTCCTATACACAAGAAGTGGTTAGAAGCCATAACATGTGAACTTTTACAAATAAAGATCAACCTGATCTATGCCCTTAAATTATATATGTACTCATATGTATATATATATATATATATGTATATAGATTTTTAAATAGTATTTTATACTATAATAAGATATACTTTTAAAATTATTATGTCAGAATGGAACAATGAATAATTTTCATTACAATTAGAAAAAAAAAGTTTGTCAACTGTGGTAGGGAGAATATTGCTCTATCCACCCAAAAAATGTTCAGTCCTTAATCACTGGAACCTTTGCCAGTTTATCCCACACAGTGAGATAGATTTTACAAAGGTGATTAAAGTTAAGGAACATGAGATAGGAAAATTGTCCTGGATTATCTGAGTGTGCCCAATTTAATCACACGTGTCCTTAAAATTGGACGACCATTCCAAGCGGTGGTCAGAGAAGATATGACTATGGAAGAAGAGCCAGAGAGATGTGATATGAAATGGCTCAACCTGCCATTTCTGGCTTTGAAGATGGAAGACAAGGGATACCAATCAAGGAAAGAGGATAGTCCCCAGAAGCTACAATGAGCAGTGAAATGGATTATATTCTTTCTGTGACTCTCCAAAATAGAACACAGCACTGTCAACATCTTGATTTTAACCCAGTGAGACCCATATTGGACTTCTAACCTACAAAACTGGAAGGTAATAAGTTTGTGATTCCTAGACCCTCACATTTGGAGCATATTTCATTTTGATTATTTATATACAATGCTACTATCATCCAAACCTACAAATACATAAAATATTCAGGTAATACCAACATTGAAACTATTCTTAGATATCTAATCATTTACCTATATTGAAAATCAATCTGTTGATAAATTAATATTATTTAAATAAGTTCAATCTGTAATTATTTAGACTGCATGTGTTTGTAGATATGCTAATACATTTAATTGTATTGTTTCAGAGAACAGTTGACATGACAGTAAGCTTTCTACTCTATGTATTATTTTTTTCCTTCCAGTGGTGATATGGCAGATATTGTCACTAATATTTATATCTACCTCTGTCTTTTCCACACATATCCCAATTTTGAAGCAGGTAGAATTATTTGCCAATTTCAGAGGATGATTAGTAATTGGACTACAACTACCATAGCTATGGCCCTATCCTCTCCACCTGTGCTGGGGCCCATGGTTAGTCTTATGGCAAATGAGACCAAACAAGAAATATTTAGGGGACTTTCATTTCCACAAGAAGAGTTTTGCATCCTACCTTTGTCCGTAGATGAAATTTTGCCATCATGAGCCACAGCAACCCTCTTGTACCTAGAAGGAGATAAAAAAAAAAGCACAAATGCAAAAAGTCTACATGACAAAAACTGTAGATAGAACAATAAAAGAACCTACTTTGAACTTTCTTGGTCTTATTTTTGAATCTTTACTAGACTTTTTATTACATAAGCTATTATCTGATTTTCTGCTATGTACAAACACATATTAACAGGTATAAGTGAGAGGACATTTCTTTAGACATCAGGATAAATACAAGTGATCATAAACAAAGCTTTAAATTAAAAATCCTTGTCTGTCATCATATCTGCCATGGAGTCTGAAGTTTTGATAAATAAATAAATAAATAAATAAATAAATAAATAAATAAAAAAGATCGGTGCTTTAAACATTTGGAATTCTCGAAAGTTTTCCTCCATTATGGGAATGTTTGGGCCAAATCCATTTTATGAATTTTCTGTCACTTTTTTAGAAAATTAAGTATTACTTATTAATGAGCCGCTAGTTAGTATTAATTGATAAATGCAGCCATACAAAGAAAAATACTGTTCAAAAGTGCTCTGTTCAGTTCTTTGAATGAAGATATTTGTGACATGCATCTGACAAAATTCGCAGAGCCTGATGCTGTATGTACATAGTTTGTACTACTACAGTGTAACTTGTAGTTCTCCCCAACCCTGGCCATCATTATCCCTCAAGTCTCCCTCTTTCTGTAAACACCAGCCCAAATCCTTTTCTAGAAGGGGAAAAATCTATTGGGTCGTATTATTGAGTCTCTTAAAATAAGCACATTAAAAAAAATTATTTTTGAGAGAGAGAGAGCAAGTGGGGGAGGAACAGAGAGAGAGAGACACAGAATCCGAAGCAGGCTCCAGGCTCTGAGCTGTCAGCAGAGCCAGACGTGAGGCTGGGACCCAGGACCATAAGATCATGACCTGAGACAAAGTCAGATGCTTAACACACTGAGCCACCCAGGTGCCCCAAAATAAGCATAACTTTAAAGCAACTTCGCATATAGCAGGAGTTTCAAGGGATGCCTGGGTGGCTCAGTTGGTTAAGTGCTCCAGTCTTGGTTTCAGCTCAGGTCACGATCTCACAGTTACGGATAATGAGCCCGGACTGCATCAGACTCTGCACTGACAGCATGGAAACCGCCTATGACTCTTTCTCTCCCTCTCTCTGTCCCTCCCCTGCTTGCACGCTTGGACTCTCTCTCTCCAAATAAAGAAATAAAACTTAAAAAAAAAAAAAAAGAAAGAGTTTCAATTCAAAAAACAAAACAAAAACAAAACAAAAAAGTTGGTCCTTAGAGTTTTCAACAAAATAGCAACTAGGTTGAGTTTATGTGTGGTGGCTTTTTCCTGCTCCTCCTTTTTTGATTTATTCATTTCTTTCTTTCTTTTTTTTTTTCCTTTTTAACTCCAATCTCCGTTCTCCTTCCTTCAACTTTTGGCACTGTTTTCTCTGTCAAAGATGCCAAACCTTCTTTCCCTTCCCCCAAATGCATATTAGTCCCCTCATTTCTGCAACTGATATCATTTAAGAAGAAAATAATTTAAATTCATTCACATTAAAGAATGACTGGCTGATAGGCTCAACTACCCCCATAATTATTTTTATTTTAAAACAAGGAGATTATTAACCTAAATTACACTCATTAGAGAAGCAGCTGGCATATAGGCCTAAGTTTTCATCTAAGCTCTGTCTGTGTGAAACTGACCATGTCACTCATTCACATCAGGATTCACTTTTATCTTTTAAAGACAAGTTTAAATTAGAAAATTGTTACAGCTTCTTAAAAAAAAGTCAATATCCTATGATTCTTTACATGTAGAAAGAAAATTTTGAGTTAGGGGATCCGCGTATTACACCTTTTCTGGGACATGTATATGAATCATCTGAACAAACTGGTTCTATAAATTCTCTCAACTTTCTCCAAAAAAGATGGTAATATTAAAAAAAATAAAAATACATTTTTAAACAGGAAACAAAATTGTCATACCCAACTTTTTCTTCTTGGTAACTAACTTCCCAAAGATTTTTTTTTTTAAGTTATTGCCATGGGGCACCTGTATGGCTCAGTCGGTTGAGCGTCCGACTTCGGCCCAGGTCTTGATATCACGGTTTGTGAGTTCGAGCCCTGCGTCGGGCTCTGTGCTGAGAGCTCAGAGCCTGGAGCCTCCTTCAGGTTCTGTGTCTCCCTCTCTCTCTGCCCCTCCCCCACTCATGCTCTGTCTCTCTCTCTCTGTCAAAAATAAACGTTAAAAAAAATTGTTTAAGGGGCGCCTGGGTGGCGCAGTCAGTTAAGCGTCCGACTTCAGCCAGGTCACGATCTCGCGGTCCGTGAGTTCGAGCCCCGCGTCAGGCTCTGGGCTGATGGCTCAGAGCCTGGAGCCTATTTCCGATTCTGTGTCTCCCTCTCTCTGCCCCTCCCCCATTCATGCTCTGTCTCTCTCTGTCCCAAAAATAAATAAACGTTGAAAAAAAAATTGTTTAAGTTATTGCCATACTGAGAATGAATAAAAGATTTATGAGTGGGATGATATTTAGTTATTGGATTCATTTATTCTTTTTTAAAAAAATAATGTTTATTTTTGGCAGAGAGAGAGAGAGAGAGAGAGAGAGAGAGAGACATAGCATGAGCATGGGAGGGGCAGAAAGAGAGGGAGACACAGAATCCGAAGGAGGCTCCAGGCTGTAAGCACAGAAACCAACATGGGGCTCGAACTCATGGACCATGAGATCATGACCTGAGCCAAAGTCAGAAGCTCAACTGACTGAGCCACCCAAGCACTCCTGGATTCATTTATTCTTTAAGGACAAACTCCAGCACTGTTAGAGCCATTTGACAGGTGTGAAAGATGACAGCTGTAGAAACACACTGTTACAGGAAGCGCCATGCCTGTAGAAGGTATTGGTCCACATAGAAACTTGGGACTTTCACTAGATGTTGGAAGAAATTTAACTGGCTATTGTGTCTTAAGTAAACAATGACACCAATTAAGGCTACCAGGCCTCCTTCAAACAAACTCAACTCGAGTTATAAAAAGGCTACCACACACACACACAAAATTATCTAGATTTTAATTGTCTAGATTTGCTATCCATCTACTATTTGTGATGAAAGGTTACCAGATGAAAAAAAGAGGCAGTAAATTCTAGTTATTGCTCAGGAAATCGCTGTAGCACTTAGTTTTAAATGAAAGTCAAAGTGAAATGCTATTAATAAAAAGGCTCATGACAAGAAAAGTTTATTTTAGAGTGGTATAATACAATTTAGAGGGATACTGGATTCCAGGGTGGGATGTTACACTATTTACAAAGTAGGAAATGACTTGCATTGGGGAAACCTTGAACATAATTGAAATCACTTAGGATGTATGGACAATAGGGAGTCTAATGTTTTTTATGTACTATATCTCCCTCAGGATGCTCTATACTGAATAGCCAAGGGAAAAGTTTTTAAATATCCTTTACATTATGATAGCTAGCTTAGAAGAATAGGAGATAAAAATTTAACCAGACACCAATGAACAGCAAGAGTTGTACTGTGTTCACAAATTTTTATAGCATGGCACATAAGTTTGGAACCACCTTAGTTCTTGCCTAAAACAGAACAATTGACCCTTAATTTTGTGAAGGTTTCCAGTGTGGATGCCAAATTCTTCAAACACCCTTTGGACATAGCCCATGGCATATGTTCATGGTCTATATTTTAAGTCTAGGTTTTCAAGAGTTTTCCTAAGATCTCATTTGCATGACATAAACATTAACATACCCAAAATTTCAATCCAATCTTACTGCACTCAGGATCTTGGTCCAATTCTCTGTAGAGCAAAAGTTAAGATTATCCACTCATTTCAACAAAATTGGAAGATATTTGTGTTAGATGATAAATACTTGATACCCACAACAGGGTATAAATGGGGGGGGGGGAGACATAATGCAAAAACAGGACCATTCTATTTTCGTATACAAAATTTTTTTGGTTTGGATATTTGACATCTATTTATAAGACACAGCCTTTGTGACAGACTATCCCATGTTACCAACCATGTTGAATGCTAAATGTGGCCAAAAATGGGAGGCTTGTTTCCTATATTCACTTTGCAGAACCCACAATGGATATATTTTAAATTTCCAATGAATTCATCCATTCCTTTGGGCATACGGGTAGGCCCTGCCTTTTTATGTTGCAGAGAAGATCTATTTCCATTTGCTTCCCATGAGAGAAATCCTCATGTCCCTATGTCTCCCACCATGCTGTGATTTTTCTCCTGGGCACGGCCTGTACTATTCTGCTGACTCTCAACATTGAACATACCCAGGGTAGCCAGTCCAGAGTGACTTCAGTCTTTTCTTTGCTCACCATGACCTGGTTGTGCTTCAAGATTTCAATTCATTGCAATGGCAGCCAATCAGGTAACATTTAAAGGAAATAAATAATGGACTTCATAAAACTGTAAGCAGCTAATAGGATTCATCTAAAAATATAGGCATTACCACTGGGCCATTATTTTAACCCTATTGCCCGCACATTGAAGAATCTACCATCCAGTTCTCTGCCTGCTTGTGGATATGCCAACACTTTTGGCTTTCCTAATTCTGTTACCCAAAAGTCACAAAGTGTCTTCTCATTAAAGAGCAGAATTTTGTAGCAATTTTCACCTTTGCATTACTAGGTAATTGAGGGCATGTAAACTTTTCTATTAAATGTGGGATTACACAGTTTAAAGTAACCCATCCTTTTCAAAGTTTTACAAAGCATGTTAATAGTCCTTCGTCATTTGATCTTCAAAGCAACGCTATTTCTATCCCTACTTCATTATGTGGAAAGTGAATTTCAAGGAAGAAAACAAGACTGCCTATGGTTACAAAGTTAGTGTCGGAGCCAGGAAAGCAGAGGTCTTTTCTTAGTGAAATGCTCTTTCTAGCACATGGCATTGACCATCAGAGGCATTCAATACTCAATCTTTAGACATGTTAGATTTGTAGCTTTTATCTGACCCTACATATTAGTTCATAATTTCATTCACATCTTTCTCAGTACACTTTATGGGAGAAGTTACTTGCCAACATGCAGTGGTTTCTGGCTTCTTTTCATACTGGCTTGTGAACACAATTATAGCCTGAAGACTGAAGAATTTTCCAGTACTGGTGTTCTTTTCTGAAACGAGTTATGCAGATCCTTTTTATGCATGACTGAATGAGATGAAATGGAAATATGAGATCACCATGCTTCATTCTCTTGTTCAATTTCAGGTCTGTATGTATTTTCTAAGAGCCTACTATGAGTTACACTCTGGGATATGTAATATAAATTTTATATATATTTATATGCATTTAAATATATTTTATATATTACATATAAATTATAATTTTCAGCCAGGACAACTAAAGAAAATACTTGATTCCTTACCAACTCTGGCTGGCCTCAAACACCCTTCTACCTAGCCTTGGGATTTTGCCATCTTTTTCCATAAGGGAAACTTGTGTAACATTTGCTGAAACCAGGTTTACTGATGTTAAATGCTCTGTAAATCCAATAAATATAGTTCAGGAGTTCTGATGTTGATCTTTTTATTCTTCCCTTATCTGGAAAGCTGCAGAGATCACGAGCACTCTGGCATGTGGGGTCAAAAAGCACATTGCCAATCAGTTCCTTCATGTCTGAAGATGCAGTCAGTGGCAAAATAAAATTAAAACTTAGCTCAAGTGTTACCAGCAAGATATAGACACAGGAATCTTAGTTCATGAGAATTGGCTTTTGACCCATTTCTCTTAATAGTCTTAATAGATAGGACTACATGCTTATATGTTAAGGAAAAATGTGCAATTTTTGAGTAATGTCTTTAAAGATTGTGATGGATTGTTTTATACTTTAGGAATATAACTAATAATGGTATGGAGGATAAGTTGGGTAAAATAGAAACAATGAGTTAAGTTAGGACACTGTTGCAATAATCCAAACAGAAGAAAACTAGAACCTGAAAGACTATAGAGGCATTGAGATACTGTGTAGCTAAAAAAATTCAGTAGAATTTTTAGACACAATAAGAGGTTAAATATGGGAAGATATTTCAAGGTTTCTCATTGAGATACTTAATGGAAAATGATGTCCTTAGCATAGACAGCAAGCATATGAAGATCAGTTTGGAAAGAATGTATGTTTAGCTTCCAAAAAGATCAATTTGGTATTGCTCTACAACATTTGTATTGGGGGCAGGGGAGACTAGTATTCCAGAAGGGCCAGGGATAATGATGTGGATGGGGGTCAACAATGTTTAGACCAAATGAAAGTCATAGGCACATAGAGTGATAAGGGGAGATGATGGGCTGAGATTAGAAACCTGAAGAAATAGAACACTTAAAGAGAGAAGCGAGAACCACAAAAGGATTTGCAGAAGTGTTCTGATAGATATGGAAAAGGAGACTGTTTGAAAAAGAGCTGAAAAGAGATTTTTTTTAAATGTCAAATGCTGCCAAATTCATTTAAGGAAAAAAAAATCGCTGGGAAGCAATCTTTGAATCGTAAATATTTTTCAGGCAACTTAAAGACAATTTATTTAGAGTAATGGAAATAGAATTCAGATTGCAGGGCACTGGGGAATGGAAGAAGGAAGTGAAGGCAACTCATAGGAAACTAATCTTTTAGGAAGCTACACCCAAAGGCAAACAAAGGAATGAATATTTATTGCTCTAAAATAAAAATAAGATTATTTGAATTGAAGAGTAAAGATAAAGTACAAAAATAAAAGTCATTGTAGTTATCTAATATTCTGTTTCTTTTACTTTATACTTTTCATAAATGTTATAAAATCAGTTAGAGGCTAGTTTTATAAAAGAAACTCCTACTTTGCAGAGGACAATCTATACCTTACTAAGTATAGATATTAAGCTTGTCAGTTTTGAAGATTAAATTTGCAGAGTTATTCAGGATGAGTAGGCAAATATAAACTAAAATCACTCCAATTATTATTTCCATAGTTTTTAGAAATGTAGCACATACCAGAATACCGACACTACAAAGTGAAGGCAGGTAGATATAGCTATCAAAACAACCATTAAAACTATTGAAATAAAGTAAAATTGAAATAGACATTGTTATGGCAAGATCTCCTGGGTTTATGTGGTTAGCTTAGGAGGTATTTCTTGTTCTTGGTTTAATCAGATCAGTGTAAAATGTCATGGTCAGTACATCAAACATTACTTGGGGTAAAATGAATTTCTATGGGTCTCTAAGAACAACTTGCACTTGTGGTTTTAACATTCACTATTATTTTAACAAACAAAATAATATTTGTAGAGTATTTTATATATCTATATATAGCTATAAATTTCATAGTTGTCCAACAACCCTTTACTCTGCTTCTTTCCAAGGTAATAAATTTCACTCTGGACATATGGTCTCCAGCTAGAGAAAATTCTCCACTCTTCTTTGTGGCTACGTGGGGCCTCTTGACTTCATTTTCCCAATTAAAAGTGAAAAAAAATTTAAAATTGCTTTCCATTCCTTTGCATTATTTTCCATTGCCACAAGATAGAATAGTGATGGGTTTATGACCCAGTTTTGTCATGTTTTGGTTTGAGGTGTAGTTTACAGAGTATAAAATGCATAGATTTTCAGTGGATAATTTTGACAAAATGTATATATATATCACTCAAATCAACATATAGAATATTACTCCTAGTTTCCACGTCACTAATGCAGTCACATGTACTGATATTTCATTTATTCTCATTGCTAGGTAGTCATCTCTTGTGTGACTATCCATATTTACCCAGAATATTTTCATTCTTTCTCCTATTGATGGCAATGTGGGTTGTTTTCAGTTTGGAGCCACTCTAAAAAGAACTGTTATGGATACTCTTTTTAAAATTTGTGTGTGAACAGTTTCTTCAAGTTAAAACCTAAATATAATTATTACTGGGCTATAGGGAAAGTGTATGTTTACCTTGTATTATAGAAACTTCAAAAATAATTTCCAAAGTGGTTGTACAATTTTATACTCCCACCAGTAATATAACTGGACCAGATTTTCACCATGAAGATGAAGATGATGCCCTAAGGGATTGGGAAGCAACTATATGGGAGGAAACTTGGTCCTTGAATAGAGCAATGGTTGCTACTACCTTTGACCACTTGCCTCCTTTCTATTCCACTGGAGTGAGATAAACTAAACAGTGACATACCAAGGAGGTAGAACAATGGGTTCAGTCTCCCCAGTCCAGGCATCATGGCAGGGGGAAGCAGGTACTTTTTTTGGTAGAGAATTTATAAACTAAAATCCAGGTGTTTGGGTCAGCCTGTTTAATTTCTAAAAAGATATCAGTGATAAAGTATTTCTCCATACCATACAGACCCCTTACATGTCCTGCCCTTGGTGTGTCACTGAGAAAAAGGACTGTCTTGCTCAAGCCAGTCTACGTTTTTTAAAACACTTACCTATTCTTGGTCTTCTTCTTGAAAATACCTGGATTTCAGATGTGCATCTTTATATTATTACATACTTTCTTAAAACCATACAAGTATTATACCAACATTGAGTGTTACTATAAAAAAATCAGTTTAGGGTGTATTTTTAAACATTTGAGTTACGAACAACTTAAATCAAGTCATCTATTGCTTACTTTTTGTATTAAATATCCACAATGTTTTATAGAGTTAAAACTTTTATAGGAATTTAGAGATATTTTATCATTAAAAAAACAAACAAATGAAAAAAAAACAACCTGAATTACATGGCAGGATTTCAGGCCATCATCCTGTCTCACATCCTTAAGCAAGGGGGCTCACCCAAGCAACACTTATAGAGCTCCATTTCAAGGTTCATACAATAAACAACCTCTCTGTGAGTCATCTCTCAACCTGTCTGAATAAAGTGAAGTCAATACCAAATAAAACGTCATCCACAGCACTTTGCTTTCTTGACCAATGACTTTGATGATTGGCCTCCTTTAACACCTTTACCTCAACCTTGCAAATGAACATGTCTTCACCTTTTTGAGTCACAACGTTGACTTCCTCCAAATGCAATCCTTCTTCATGACAGACTCACATCCACAGACTAGTGTATTCCCTCTGCATTCACCAGGCATGACACAAACTAGCAATGACATGAATACAAGACAGTAGGTACATGAAAGGTCTCTCTATTCTCTTGAGGTTTGAGTTATCAGACTTTGCTATTTTGGGCACCTCTAATTACGGAGTAAAAATAAATTGCACAAGGGAGTGCCTGGGTGGCTCAGTCCGTTGAGCATCAGACTCTTGATTTCAGTTCAGGTTGTGAACCCAGGATCATGGGATTGAGCCCTGTGTCCAGCTTCATGCTGAGTGTTGAGCCTGCTTAAGATTCCCTGTCTCCCTCTGCCCCTCTCCCCTGCTCATTTTCAAATAAATAAATAAATAAATAAATAAATAAATAAATAAATAAAATAAATAGCACAAGATACCTAAGTGCTTTCAAGAAATGTATTTGGACACACTGTTTTTAAGTTTGTTTATTTATTTCAAGAGACAGAGAGAGTGCACATGCATGCCAGCAGGAGATGGGCAGAGAGAGAGGGAGGGAGAGAATTCTAAGCAGGCTCTGCACTGTCAGCATGGAGCCCTACATGGGGCTGCAATTCACCAACCATGAGATCACAACCCAAGCCAAGTGTCAGGTGCTTAACCAACTGAGCCACCCAGGCACCTCTATTTGGATATAATTCTTGTCCATGTTATGCAAAGACTTCCAGGACCACAGCTGAGGTTGGACAAGTTTCATTTACTATCCATTGTAGAAAGGGAGAATAAACATATTGGGAGATTGTGGGGCATCTCAACAGGAGAGTGTAATAAAGGACTTATAAGATCTGAGCTGGTTTTAGGTGACTCGGAGTAACTTTTTTTAAATTGTTATCTTTTTAAGTTTATTTATTTATTTATTTATTTATTTATTTATTTATTTATTTATTGTGAGAGAGAGAGAGAGACAGAGACAGAGACAGAGACAGGGAGGGGCAGAGAGAGAGAGGGAGAGAGAGAATCCCAAGCAGTTTCTGCACTGTCAGCACACAGCCTGATGCATCACTCAAACTCATGAACTGTGAGATCATGGCCTGAGCCCAAGTCAGACATATAGCGGACCAAGCCACCCAGGTGCCCCAGGCGATGTGGAGGAACTTCTAAGGATGAGGGATTTCATCCTAGAGTGGATCCTGTCATGAACCAACTTCTTGGATATTTTAATAGGTCTTAGCTAGGAGCAAAGACTGAGCAAAGCTAAAGCACTAACTGGTAAAGCAGCAGTCATTCATTCAGATACCAAGATGGAGAGATGGTTGGTCATTTTTATGGCTTAAAGTTCATGCTTTTGCCTGTGTTAAGTCATGATTGTAGAATATTTCTTTTTTAATCAAGACATCATAATCAGTGTGGCCATGTCAAATGTTGATGTTCTGAAAAATGGTTATATTCACCAGGACATCAAGGCCTACCTATGAGTGCCTTCTGTCTAGTCCTTCCTTTTTGGTTTCTTATATCTGCAATGACTTTTGTCCTTCTGTTTTGGTTTCCTAGTGCCGCCATAACAAGCTATCATAAACACACAGGCATAATAAAAAAAAAAAATTGTCTTACATTCCTATAGGTCAGAAGACCAACATAAGTTCAAACTGCCTTTGTTTTAGGCATATCAGTTGAGGTGGAATGGGTGCTTATTCTAATTGTCCATCTCACTACACAGAACAAGTACTTATCAGCATCTGTTCCACTGAGTTACAAAATTAAAATTCTGAATATAATAACATACATGTTTGGAGTCCAAGTTAGGTGTGGTCAACAACCAGATTGTTGCTGGTCAACATAGATCTTTGTGAACTATCATAATGTCAGAATCAAGACATATTTAACAAATTAAAGAGAATTACAGATACCCAAGTCTGGTACAAGCAACAGGTCAGTGAGTAATAAAATATTCAAAAACTGGAGGGCATAGATTTCAAAGAGTAGGACAGATAGTTAAAGCCAACAGACTCAATCATCAATTAAGAGAGACATGGCATTGATGAGCCTAGTGGAAAAGTTTCAGTACTAGGAAGGTCTTTACAACTGAGATTAACCTCTTTCCTGATCCAGTGCCTGGCACATACAATGTAGTAGATGTAATAGAATATCTAATTTAAAGTAAAAACTTACTCTGAAGCTCAGCTAACCTGAGATATGAGGGTGAAAGTAGATAAGTGACATCATCTGTGACCTGTAAACATGTGGTTTATCATGGTAGGAACGCTAGCCAGAGACAAATGCAGACAACACAAATGATATAAAATAACATCAATTTCTCTCAAGCTCAGCATAAAATAAGGGAACCTTGTCCCAGAAGAACTTTTTTTTTTAATTGGGCTCTTATTTTCTATTTCAGTTTCCTTTTTTTTTTTTTTTTCTGAAAAGAAATGAAAAAATATATCGAAGTGACTTCCAGTTTCTGGTCTGTCACGAAATGAGGTTAGAAGTTACCCCTCCATCTTAACAAGTAAAAACCTGAAAAAAATTTTTTTTTTTAAATCAACAACTCCTTTTAGATCCATTATAGAAGTGAGGTCACAAAGCAAATTCTCACCCACAAAATCAGAGACAGGAGGATAGAGAACCACAACTTCCCTGAGCAGAAGAAACCCACAGGCATTAACTTCTTTGAGTGTGTGAATCAGTGCTGGGGTAGGAAGACCTGAACTATAATTGTCACAATGCGGGAGGCTCAGCCATAGACAAGTCTGAGAGTTTAAAACTCCAGGGGATCTAGTCATTGGAGGCCCCTACGCTTCTGTTGAGTTTTACTCCTAGACTTCTACCAGATTTCTGTTTTTGTTTGTTTTAAACAGTGAACACAGGTGAAAAATCCTCTCATGCTTCTGGCGGCAGGAGGAAACAAGGAACCATTTTGAAATATGACAGGGCACTTTGTTCTTAACAAGATCTGTACTCATGAGAAACACTTTTACCAGAAACTAATTTTCTGGGGGTTATATGAAACTAATCTGGGAGAAGGGAAATCCCTAGTCCAGCCCATGCTGACTCTCTTAGGGAGGCACAGGTTCTTCAACTAGAGAGGATTTTCCTCCTCCCACATCTTACCACCACATTACTAAAGACCTATTTACTGTATTTAGCTCCTTTACACACTGTATGCTGTGTGTCCACCTGTTAACAAAACATTAAAGTCCTACTAAACGATAAACAAACAAACAAACAACTCACTTTGAAGAGACAGAACAAGCATCAGACTCAGACCCAGATTTTGCAAGGATGTTGGAATTATCAGACAAGGACTGCACAGCAGCTAGGATTCATACATTAAGGGCTCTGATAGGAAAAGTAGAGATGAAAATTCTAAGAAATAATTAAAAATAAATGCTAAAATACAAAACAAAAACACTACCAGAAGTGACAAATGCCTTTAATAACCTCATTAGTAGACTGAAAATGGCCAAGGAAATAATCTCTGAGCTTGAGGATATGCCAATAAAAACATCCAACACTGAAAGGGAAGGAGAAAAAGACTGCAAAGCAAATAAAACCCCAGAAACAGAACAGAATACGCTAGGGCTGTGTGACAAACAGGTGTAACATACACATAATGCAAACACCAGGAAGAGAAAAAAGAAAGGAACAGAGGTGATATTTGAAGAAACAAGACGATGACAAAGAACTTCCCCCAAATTAATGTCCAGCACCAAAGCACAAATGCAGGATGCTAAGAGAACACCAGCAAAATAAATGCCAAACCAACTCCACCTAGGCCTATCATATTAAAACTGCAGAGAATCATAGGTAAAGACAAATAAGTTAAAGAAACAATGAACTGACCCCAAACATTCTTCCTTGATTTTAGTAGCATCCCTCACCTACTTTAAACTCAATCTATTACTCTCTTCCTCAAACAAGTAGAAGAGATTTTTACTTGAGTCAATTCAACACTTTAGTGTATTTACAATGAAGCATCAGAGAATTTATTTCACAGGACGACTTTGACAGTAAATTTTATTGAAATGAAAGTGGCATTACATTCAAACACACTTGAATTGAACTTCTTGCTCAGCTGAAAATGTGGTTTACACACACACACACACACACACACACACACACACTGGAGTATTACTCGGCAATCAAAAAGAATAAAATCTTGCCATTTGCAACTATGTGGATGGAACTAGAGGGTATTATGCTAAGCAAAATTAGTCAGAGAAAGACAAATATCATATGACTTCACTCATATGAGGACTTTAAGACACAGAACAGATGAACATAAGGGAAAGGAAGCAAAAATGACATAAAAACAGGGAGGGTTACAAAACAGAAGAGACTCATAAATATGGAGAACAAACAGAGGGTTACTGGAGGGGTTTTGGGAGGGGGAATGGGATAAATGGATAAGGGGCATTAAAGAATCTACTCCTGAAATCATTGTTGCACTATACACTAATTTGGGTATAAATTTAAAAAATAAAATTTAAAAAAAATAAATAAATAAATAAATGAATAAATAAATACCTAATTTTATTAAGGCTTAGTTTTGACCTCAAAATGAAAATGATGAAAATGATAGTAGTATTTACTTAGCAGGCAGGGTTATTATGAATATTAGATACTACATGTATAAAAACTAACATAACTTCTACTTAGCAAAATTAGCTGCTCAGTAAGTGATAGGTGCTATAATTATGAGTAGTGGAAAGTTATAGTCATATAGAAGAAGCAGAATAAAAAAATGTTTGCTTGGTATATTATTTTCTAGCCATCTAATACTACCTTGGTTCCATAAAACTCTGTGGAATAAAACCCTATAATTCCAGACCATCTAAAAACAGGGCAGAGACTAATGTCATGAACCCACTCCAATTGGGGCTCTTTCCTATCCCTGATTTCTGTTAGACCTAGTTTCTCTCTAGGTTACAAAAACAACATAATACTTTAGCCTTTCAAAAAAAACCATTTGCTAATCCAATAAGCAAAGGAATAAACATTAAGAGAAGAAGGGAGAAAATTACTGAACAGTCATATATCTGGTCAAAACTTGATTGCAAAACCTTCTTGGCCCCCAAGGCTAGACATTCTTCCTACCTTTGGAAGAAGTGGTTTATCTCCTTGGCCTTTCCTGGAAGTTTTCAAGGTCGGTATCTTCAAAGCAATATGTCTCAATCCCGGATGCACTTTAAAACCAACTGGGGAGGTTTAAATAGACTTCTGTCTGGGCCCTGCCCTAAGTAATTTGGGGTTTAATTGGTCTCCAGTGGGCCTTGGAAGCAACGTTGTTTTCTAAAAGCTCTCCAGGTAATATTAATGAGCCTTCAGCACTGAAAGCCACTGTTTTAAGGCAAACTTTTGCATGGGTTTCAGGCCAATCCTTTGTTTATCCCAAGGCTCATCTTCTGTGCCTTAGGTCGGGATTTAACTTCTCCCTATAGCTGCCACATTTTCTCTTGGGATTTACTTTGGTTTCCTGATGCTAGTTTCTTTACTAAGTTGCTTCTGAATTATTTCTCCCTTTGGTTGTGAGCTGAGCAAATCAACGGTCACTCTATTCCTCAATTATCCACTGATTCTTGGCATCTGGAAATGATTTCTTTCACCTGTTCTCTTCTATACAGGTGCAAACTATGCATTTTTAAATGTTGACTGTTTCTGTTTTTTTTTTTTTTACTGTTTATTTACTATTTTGAAAGAGGGAGAGACAGAGTGTGAGCGGGGGAGGGGCAGAGAGAGAGGGAGACAGAGAATCTGAAGCAGGCTCCAGACTGAGCTGTCAGCACAGAGCTAATCTGGGGCTCCGGCTCACAGAGCGTGAGATCATGACCTGAGCTGAAGTCGGACGTTTAACCGACTGAGCCACCAGGGTGTCCCAAATGTTGACTTTTTAAAAAAAATGCTTATTTATTTTTGAGAGATTGAGGCAGACTGCAAGTGGGGCAGAGAGAGAGGGAGACACAGAATCTGAAGGAGGCTCCAGGCTCTGAGCTGTCAGCACAGAGCCCGACATGGGGCTCAAACCCACAAACTGTGACATCATTGTCTGAGCCAAAGTTAGTCACTTAAGCGACTCAGCCACCCAGGTGTCCCTGACAATTTCTTAAAGAAACATCAGCTAGCTCTGAAACACCGTGTAAGGTGTGCTCCTCTCTTAAAGGAGACACATATTTCAAGCACTATGCATATGTAGGCACTTAGGAAAGGCCTGATAAACCAAATTGGTTTCTTTGCCTATTTTCCCTATTAGGCTGAATTTTTGTGGCTGTGGAGTCCAGCTCACCAGTGCCATTAAAAAAAGTTACCTTTATTCAACATTCTTCATATGACCTGTCTATAATTTAGCTTGAAAATATCATATCATAGTTTCTTATTTTTTAGTTACAGATTAAATGTTTTAAAAGTTAAAATGTGTAAGTTCACTTATTCATTTACCAAACTCCCTTGTTCCTAAGAGCTGAGCCTTCTTGGGTCTCACAGAGGCCCAACATTATGGCCAATAGTTTCCTTCCACATAAATAGCTGAAGGACTTTTACCCCAAATGAAAGCAGGTTGCCTATGAAATAAAAAGTAGCCTTTATTCAAAAATGTTTCCTCATATTTAACTGTAAATATATCATCTCAAGATCACTTTTGGATTAGGTACTTACTTAACACTTCATAAAAATAATACTCATATGTGCCTGAGATTTCTTTGCCCTAATAATTACTCTATCTCTCCCCTTTTCTGTTTGCAAGTTCATTGCAACATAAACACAAAAATCACATTTGAGAAACACTGTGAGCAAAGTCCTAAGAGCCACAAAGAATAAAAATGTAGCTCTCTAGTATGTACTTACTTTGTGATCTGCCTGTGAATAACATCCCCGGCCATTTTTCACAAGGTGGTGAAAGTATGGTTTCCCCTGTGCACAATCTATTATTTTAGGAAACAGCATTGTCATTACAGAAATACGATTAATGTAAAACCATGCTGTGAAAACCAGAACAGAGTGCCATAACAGAAATTTCAATAGCATCATCCTTAATTTGTTTCTGATTTTATATACATCAGAATTTTAATAATTAGATTTTGGGTCATATATTCTACCCTTTTTCTAATCAACTCTAACCCTAGATTTCAGTGATATTTAGATTATTTTAGCTGATAAATGTCACAATTTACGGTTCCCATCTCACAGGAGACTCTAGGGAGAGTCATCATTAACTTTAATAAATTATTGGTTACAGTAGTTCAAAGAGATTTGTGGATGCAAGTTGTTACAAAGCTTTCTCCAAACCATGAAATGAACATTAAGAAGCATTTTTGCCTATTTATATTTCTATTTATGCGTGTGGAATTATTGTGGTTTGTACCCAAAAGGTTACTTTTTTGCTTATAAAAGCTTTTTTAGCAACTGACAACACTACATCTAGGTGTCTTTTAATTTTGCTCCCTGCAAATATAAAATGCTCTTTCTTTTCTCTGAACCACAGAGGTGGCAATAACTGATGTCTGGTGTCTGTGCCATCCTAATCATCTTTACTCAGTTCCCACTCCCTCAATGCCACCCTCCTCCACCAAACACACACACACACACACACACACACACACACACACCCCAGATAGAGTAATAATATAGACAGTCTCTGTTGACCTAAATTAACCACCTACGGACAGTTACCACTGCTGGGTGGCCCAATGGGCATGGGGACTTCCTTCTCTCTGGTAGATTTCCCCTCCTTTTCCCATACCTTTGCCAAGGCCTGTTCCTGTGCATAGGTTTTCTCTCAACTCTTAGCTCTGCACAGTCTTCTAAACCTGGGCTCTGTTCCAAACCCACCTGCCAGCAGGCCCCTACCCCAGAGTGGCCATAGGCTATGCTTACAAGAGCCTGGTCTAGTTTCCCCACACAAACCTAGACAAACTTGCTCCTGCATGAATTATATCCACCCCTTGGCTGATATATGGTGCCTATGAACTGGGCCTGAGTAGTTAACATATCCAAAAGAGGGAGTCAGTGGTGGGAAATAAAGGCAAAAAGAGAGCTGACAATAAAAGTAACTTTTACAAAAGGATTTTATTTTTTCATGACTGGCTATAGTCCAAACTTCCAAAAATCTTTAAAAAGATTTTATGCTACATTTAAAGATAAACCAGTGTTGGAAAAAATTATATTTATAGGCCTGAGATGGGGGTGGGGGAGGAGAGAAAGCCCTGATACAAGCTAAAGGAAACAAAATAGATAAACCAACTCTTGAGTTCAGTTGAAGAAGGAAGGTCACCAGGAACAAGTCCTAGGCTTAGAAGCACTTCAGAGAAAGTACTGCTCCCAGACCTCTTGTCCTCTGCTCTCAAGTCTAGAATGCCTCTAATGCCAGTTTTTAGCACGTAGCATCAGTCTTAGCTCTGCCAGAAGCCTGCCTTGGGGGCTTGGAGAAGGAACGCTAAAGTATTAGAAGATGTAATAACACAGATCCAACACAATAGAGTAAAATATGTTGCTAGACAACTAAGTTAGAAATTTATTTTTGTCCCTCTTATAATGACTATCTTTTATAGGAATTTGAGTAGTGTGTTATGTTTCAAGAACATTGTGACTTGAATTAGCCTCTGCAAACCTGTATTTTTTTGCATATAGCTGATTCTCAAGAAGTCCCAGGTTTGAAGATCTATGGAATGCAGAGAATTGTTTCATTTTCCTTAGAAAGGAGAATTTAACCTCCCCCCCCCCCCACACAATATTTTAATAAATACTTAAAGAATACGGAGGTTTCTTTCTGTGTGAATGAAACATTAGTCACTGAGTACATTTCCTTATTTGGCTGATGATGAAGGTTTTATTTCATTCTATAATAATAGCCTGCCTGTGGGCTATAGGAGAGAAGGATAATAAAGAAAAGGTAAAAGATGAAAATGCCCCAAGATTAAAAAGAGAGACTTTGAGGGGGTCTTTACAGCAGTTTGTTGAGCAATGCAAGACTGTGGACTTTTCCAAGTGCTAAGCTGGTAGAATTGAAATCAGTTGCATTAGCAAAAACAGTGGAAGCAGCAACCACCATCCATTATAAACACCTCTGCAACAACAGTTATTCTGGGCTAGGTTCTGAGATAAGAGTCTTACATACATTGTCCTATTTCACCCTTACTTTAGTCCTATGAGGTAGTTTTTCTCATCCTTATTTTTCATTCAACAATATGTAGACACAAGGTTACTCATTAATTTATCCCAAGTCTCACCACTTATAAACGGCAGAGGTGGAATTTGGGCCTATTTCCAAAGTCCATCTTGTTTTAAGCAAGCACTGCTGCCTTTCAGGGTCCAGGAAGGTACATGAAATATGTGCTTCTGAAAATTTACTTATTTCCATTTTTTTTCCCTGCTCTTATTTTCCAAGTTCCTTTTGGAAAGCTATAATCTTGCTTTAGCTAAATAAAGGGGTAAAGAAGTTTCTTTCTCAATAAAGACAGTGGAGTGTTGTTATTCATCTTTATAGTGGTTTTGCTGCTAACATGCTGTTTGAGTTTTGAAAAATGTATCTTTAGGGCACACGAATTCCTTTTTTTTTTAATTTATTTTTAATGTTTATTTATTTTTGAGAGAGAGAGGCAGATTGTGAGCAGAGGAGGGGCAGAGAGAGAGGGAGACACAGAATTGAAGCAGGGTCCAGGCTCTGAGCTGTCAGCACAGAGCCCAACGCGGGGCTCAAACCCACAAACTGTGAGATCATGACCTGAGCCGAAGTCGGACACTTAACCCAGGCGCCTCACGAATTCCTTATATGTACTGATGAGGCTGGCCTGGAGATCTTGGAAGTCTGTGATGTTCCACGAGGAGAGTCATCTCTCTTAGAACCCTGAAAAGTCAGGGCAACTGGGACTGAAAGGTGAAAACTCCTTGGGCAGGTGATGGAAAACCATCAACGTGCTCCCTTCCCGACTGGAGTTTTCCTTCACAGTTGGTATCCACTTGATTCAACCCCTCAGATCCCAACGGACAAAGTGTTACACAAACATCATCGGTGACACGTCAGGAAGAGGAGGGGGAGAACTATATAAGTAAATAATGTGAGAGTGGAATTGGAAATTTTCTGGCCTTTGGAGTTCCCTTGAGATTGCCGATTTGGACCACACAGGGCTCCCAGGGTTGTAAAACAGCAAACCACAACACGGTGTCCACTTGAAGCCTTTCACCACAGCGCATTGGGCCAGAAGCTGACTAGCCAAAACTCCTGCACAGAACTGCATGGCCAGGGTGGCCTCTAGAAATCCCGACCGCACTCCTCACTCCAGGGTGGGCTCATGAGTCCTCTGGGCTCGCCATTTCCAGAGGCCCCCAGAGGACTTGTATCCATCAATGTCGAATTTTCCGTAAGTATGCTGCAAGATGCACAAAAGGGTACAAAAAAGAAAGCAGAGTGTGTTTTCCATAAAGTTTAGTTTATTCATTTAAAGGACTGCCCTTTATTCTGTTTTCTTTTCCTACTTTTTAAAATGAACATGTCCTTTCTCTTGTGAAATTATAGTGAGCATAAATGGGAGATTGTATATGCAGTTTATTTTATGTTCTCTGCTTGGCAAGCCTGTATCAGGTTTCAAACTCATTTTTGAAATTTCACTGACCTGTGAAATAGGATACAGTGGGACCTGTTGTTTAAAGGCACACAGGTGGGATGAAACTTCCAGGATCGTCCAGCTACACGAATGAGACTGTGAGGTTTCAACCTGCAAGAGGGAAACCCCTGAATGATCTGTACTGTTTGGAGATTTGAGCCATTTTCCCCAGGTCTGTGTTTTTGGATCTCACTTTATTTCTACCATTCTGGGGGTGATTCGACAGGCTTAGAGCAAAGCTCAATTTGTCAAGGGCTGAAAAAATAAAAATAAAAAATGACCAAGACTTATTTATAGATACTCAGATTTAACTTTTAAACCTCTATAAGACAGGATGCTATTCTTTTATTTCTTTTGATGATTGCTCTTGATAGCCACTGTAACCTGATTTTTACTGGATACAGATAATGATATGGGTAGGAACAGGAGGTCAGTGATAACCAAGCCACAATTTCTGAATGCATACTGTGTGCAGAACAGTTATTCATTTATTTTCCCCTAAGACCACAACCGCTGAAATTTGAAAAGGCAGAGAAATGCAGCTTAATGTGATGTGTAAAATGGCAGAAATAACAAGGATTTCAGCATCCCATAAATCTGACTCTTGAATCCTAGCTCAATGATGGCTTTGGACAACAAAGTGAATTTTTTTTTCTCACATGTAACATGAAGCCAACAGTGATAGTCCATGGAGTTATTATGAGAAATGCATAGTATAACAGGTGCAAAGTAGTCTGTTTAACACCTCCTGTAGAGGAGGAACTCAATATTTCACTGGATAACTTTATCAAGTTCATGATTTTTATAAGTAGCAGAGCCGGAGCTCCAGTCTCTGGATCGCAGTCTGTGATCCTTGCTAGATAGCAAGAATAACTGGTTCACTGAGCAGGCTGAGCTCAGTGGGGCATAAGCCTGACATTGTTGTGGTTTTCTCCATTCACTAGCTTTAAATATTCTGTCAAAGATCCCTTTCTCTTCCCTTAATGATATCTCAGGGAGGTTTCATAGCATTAGACTCACAGATATAAAGATGTCCAGTGAATTTAGTCTGGCCAGTTAAAAGTCTCAATATATCCCTTTCAGACTGTGACCTCGTAGGCCCTCAATTGCCACGTCAATATTGGTAAGACTCACTTTTGCAGCCAAATTAGGAAATTCCCTCCCTGCTCTGGCCAGCCTGCTGTGCAAGTGTGAACATTCCAACAATGCTCTGAAGATGAACAGGAGCTAGAGGGTGAGGTTGGACCATAGCTGTACTGTATTCCTGCTAATTTGGCACAGTTCCTGTCCAAATTTATTATTTTTTTTTCTTCTCTACTACTAAAGAACAGGATTGTATTAGTCATCCATTGCTGTGCAACTAATTACCACAAACATAGAGCATGAAAGAAAACACACTTGTATTCCCCAGTTTCTGTGGGTTAGGAATCTTGGCATAACTTAGCTGGAGTCTCTGACAGGGTCTCTCAATGTTGCATGCAACATGTCAGCTGGGTCTGCGATCTCATCCGAAGTTCCATGGGGAGGGGAGATGCTTTTGTTAGCTTTAAGACTGAGGCTTTCAATTTCTTGCTGCCCAACAGCCAGAAGCTCTCCTCATCTCCTAGAGGCTCCCCGCAGTTCCTGGCCACATGGCCCTCCCAACATAAGCAGCCACAACAAGAAGCAGCTTGCTTTTTCAAGGCCAGCAAGGGGTGAGAAAATCCAGCCACATGGGTGCTAGAATCTTACGTAACATATCATGTAGGCACACATGTGTAATCACGTGATCTTATCCACATTGCCACATTCTATTGTTTATAAGCAAGTCACAGGATAGAAGTAAATCGCATACAAGGGGAGACAACCATAAAAGGAAATGAATTTCCTAAGGTGGAACTCATGGGAGAGTCCCCTAGACATTGTAGGCCACATGAGCATATTAGAGGAAATACAGCAATCCCTTATTCCCTTGTGAAAACTTTGAGCTGAAAAGAAATTGAGAGCTCCACAACAATGTCACCAAACTCTACAGAACAATTTTTGTGGAATTAGAAATCACAGAACACTCATAAGAGACTCATAAAAACTGAGAACAAACTGAGGGTTGATGGGGGGTGGGAGGGAGGGTAGGGTAGGTGATGGGTATTGAAGAGGGCATCTTTTGGGATGAGCACTGGGTGTTGTATGGAAACCAATTTGGCAATAAATTTCATATATTAAAAAAAAAAGAAAGAAAAAAGAAATCACAGAACACAATGGGGCGCCTGGGTGGCTCAGTCAGTTAAGCATCCAGCTTCAGCTCAGGTCATGATCTCAGGGTCTGTGAATTCAAGCCTCAGACTCTGTGCTGACAGTTCAGAGCCTGGAGTTTGCTTCACATTTTGTCTCCGCCTCTCTCTGCCCCTCCCCTCCTCGCACTCTGTCTCTCAAAAATAAACTTAAAAATGTTAACAAAAAATATCACAGAACACTAGAGGAACTAGTGACTTTCAGTAAGTAAGTTTATATCCATATTAAACCTTGCTTTTGAGCCCTTTGGAATGTATTTCTCCTTATAGGAAAGGACTTTGTTTCTTTCTTTTTTTTTTAAGTTTATTTATTTATTTTGAGAGAGACAGAGAAAGGAGAGAGTACAACTGAGGGTAGGGCAGAAAGTGAGGGAGAGAGAGAGAACCCCAAGCAGGCTCCATGCTGTCAGCTCAGAGCCCAATGTGGGCCTCTGTCTCACAAACTATGAGATCATGACCTGAGCTGAAATAAAGAGTTGGATGCTTAACCAACTGAGCCACCCAGGTGCCCCAGGAAAGGACTTGTTATCTTAAAGGCATTTTGAATTTTCTAGGTCCCTCCACTAGCAATGGTCATAGTTTGCCAAAATTAACATGGTAGTTTTGTAAAATTCATTACGAGAGTAGATTGTAGTATTTTGTATCAGTACTGGATAGCCATGAATATTTGATAGTTTAATTTGAATACTCAAAGCGAGTGTACAATAAGGAGTAGAGCTAGGGAAGAACACCATAAAGAGGCACAAAGTTCTTAATCATATGAAAGTCATGATCACGAACCAAGGAACATATGCCAGTCATCATAAATATGAAATTAAGTGTAGAAGTGTTCACCCCTTTTTGCAAAAAATAATAGTATTTTCTATGCTAGGGCATTTTTCTCCTTGGGTTACCATTGTAGCAACTACTTACCTGTTCCATCTTAAGCATTTTTCTATTTATTGCCACCACCCTGCCCCCAATCTTATACAGACCAAGTTTTCTTTCTATTTATATTACTAAGACAACACACTTCCTGTAAGATCATTGAATACCCAGAGCTCTTCTGGGTTTAGGGAAGGATTCATGTTTCTGCCTTTTAGAATTTTTTGAAAGGTCTTTTAGATAGGTGCATTTTTCTAATACATAAGTTTACTTAAATAAAAACAAATAAAACTTAATTTTTGTTCATTCACAGCCTTTTTCCATAAATAAAAACAACAGATCAGAAAAATAAAATCACTTTTGCAGAATCATGCACCAATTCTTGGTTAAACAAATGTGTTCTCTGTATTTTATTATGACTTGCTGTATCTAATTTCAAATAAGTTTTTAATTAATTTTTCCATTTCTTATTATATATACTCCTGGCTGCAGATCTTTAAGTCAGGTGGTTTAAAATAAAGATTAAGCTCTTAATACCAAATTTAAACTGTCTTCCTTACTTACCAGTTTATATAAAATAATGCAGTTAAAATACTACACAAATGTTATTCGTTTAACTGTGATAACTTTTTTTCCAAAATGAGGGAATTCTTTGAAATATCTAAGACCTTAAGAAAATAATACTAACAAAACATAAGAATGCAATATGTGAGGATCAAAAAATCAGAGTGCCCTTGCGTTTTCAACATTTATTTTTTGGTTAAAGTGAAAAGTTTGATGTTATGTGTTTTTAATTTGTGTTGCTTCAAATTCTACATTTAGCAACTCAGCTATGACTTCTATGTTAAGTCCAAATATTTTATTTTATTTTATTGTTCAATGATAAAAGGACCTAGGAAATAGCCACTTGAAAGAAGACAGAAGCTACATGGGCATCTGGTTTAATTTACAGCTCTTGTTCATTACCCTCATATGAAAATTTCAGAACACATGTGGCAGATGGCTTCTGAAAAGAAACCTTTAACCCGAACCTGAATTTAATATTCTGAAGTTATGAACTAAAGTTACTTAAAGTTAATAACTTTCTCTACAGCTATCTTTTTAATGTAGTAGAACTCTACTACGTTAACTTTATGTATAACTATCTTTTTAATGTAATAGAACACTCTGGATACTAATTAGAGAAATATAACCATCCAGGGACCTAAAAAAAAATGTAAGTTTTACCTGATTTGGCTTCCACCCAAATTCATTATTTTTCCCTGAGCTATATGTCATCAATATAAAAATTAAAGAACAAAGTAAATCACAAGTCACTGTATTCTGGTAACAAACAGTTTTAAGAGAAAAATTAGGGCAAGAAAAAGGAATGATACCTACCCAAATTCCTAGCTACTTCCAAACATAGTGAGGGAAAAATGCCAGTGGTGTGGGTGGCCAGAAGTGCTCCCAGCCAGGTGCTCGATGCAATATGTTCTATAGTGTATTGTACAGCCCCCAAATTATATGACTTTCTATAATAGAGATTTACATCCTACAAAGTCTAGTTAAATCCCCGATCCAGCTATTCAGTTATATAGAAATCAATTAGTTGGATGGGTAGATGGATGACAGAAAAGATGGACATTTACACAAGTATCCATATATATGCATATACGCACGAACACATATGTGTCGTGTCAGTTTGTCAATTGGTGAATGGTAGCCTGCAAGAATACTGTATTAAAAATTAATTAACTAATTAACAGAAAAAAAACCCTCCCTGCTATAGTTTAGTGTTGTATCCAAAATCCATCCTGTGTAAACAGATCTTAGTATATATTTATCTTTAAATATGCATCTTATGTATAATTCTGTATAGATGTGTTTTATGTAGTAAGATGTGTTTTCAGAATAAATCAAATCAAATGCATTTGATATATTGCAGAAGAAAACACTATTCTGTTTGATCATCTGTGTTCATCTTTGGAGGGAAATAGTAAATACAATCACAGGAGATTTAAAATATTCTTATTTTAAAGTTGTTCATAATTGAAACGCTGAATCATAAATATCTATGCTACTGCCACCCCATGACTATTTTCCAAAGCAACAACAGCTCCTCACAACTCACATGATTACAACAGTAGTTTTAAAGTTCTAACGTGACCCCACAGCTCTGGCCACAGCTTGTTCATTTAGGACTGGGAACTGGACACAGGTTGAACCAATTAATCTATGCTCAGAGTTTAGAACTTTAAATTTACAGAGTTAGCATCTAGTGGGCTTTCTTCTGCCATTTGAGATGGAAGTCCATTTGCAGTGACAGAGAATAAAAACAATGCATGAAGAGAAGAAAGAAGAAAAAGGGTCATTCTTGGTCCGTATTTCTTAGTCTCAGCTGCAACCCTGTATGTTCTCCATGAACATGTTCCACCCTTCCTCAGATTCCATTAGGAAATAAATTCTCCCTTTTCCAAAATGCACTTTAGATGTATCTCTGTTATTTGCAACCAAAGAATCATAAAAGACAATGATATTTTCTACTTGGAAACAATGGCCTTGCTATTTTGTCAGTGCAATTCCTGTTTATCCTCTAAAGCTTAGCTGCAACCACCATTTATCTACAAAGTCTTTTCCAAACTGCTACGTGTGGATTAATTTGATTTTCTAGGTGCCAGATCCTGAACCGTTCCTATAATTCCTATGACTACTCAGTGCTGCAATTGCTTCTTTGTTTTTCATTATCTCATCTAGATATATTGAAACAGGGACCACATTTATTGCACCCACTGTTGTTTTCTCAATGCATAACATACTACCACACACAAAAAGACAATAAGTAGTTATTGAACTATTTAAGTAACTATAAGAACTATTAAGTAAAAAATAAGAAATATGATGTTTAATTTCATATTTATATGTTTCTTCCAATTCATGATTTTTAATATATCAGTTAATATTTTATTTTTTGTAGTATATTTTTTAAACATTTATTTATTTATTTTTATTTAGGGAGAGAGCAAGAGAGTAAGGAGGGTAGGGGCAGAGAGAGAGAGGGAAACACAAAATCTGAAGCAGGCTCCAGGCTCTGAGCTGTGAGCACAGAGCCCGATGCGTGGCTCAAACTCATGGACCCCCAGAACATGACCTGAGCCAAAAGTCAGGCACGTAACAGACTGAGCCACCCAGACGCCCCTATCAGTTAAAATTTTAGCTCAAAGCATCACTGCCAAATGACTGATGTGTATTATGCTATTACTAATAAAGCCAGCATTCCAAGTAGAAATGTATGATGTTAACTTTATATATAGCTGTTTTAAATACTGCCTTTCTTATAGATGGTGCAATTGAAAAATGCTATTAATAGAGCTCTGTAGTACAGTCTTAGTTTTTATTTACTAAATCAATTGTCTTTAAACAGCATTGCCTATATGGGTGAGAATGCAAATTTCCTTTGTCTGATATTTTATTTGTCTGAAAACCAAAACAGAATTTGTGCCTCCTAAGTGTTGGGGAGTTAGCTGAAAAAAAAAAAAGTTTTATGCTTTGTTTTCCAAGAAAAACAACCCTCTTTTTTTTCTTTTTTTCCTTCTTCTTCTTCTTCTTCTTTTTTTTTTTTTTATAAATTGAACAAAGCACACTCAGTTCACATGAAACTAACAGTTGTTCTCAACACCCGGGAGGAGCTGCCCTTTCAGTGAACAGTTTGTCTTGATCTGAAGCCAAGGAAAACACTGGTCCTTAAAAACCTTTGCCTCAAATAGTTCATATTTTTAGAACCTCTTGGGGGGTCTTTCAATAGTGTTTTAGTATACTATTTGAGCATTGTTTATGGTGATCCTTGGAAAATATCTTTATAAACAAAGGGTTGCAAAGGATGCTTCTCAGTGGTGTAATCTAATAAAATGTTGAGTGTCAGGGTATTTTCTAATACCACCTGCATTTCTACATACCTGTGTGTATGTAATGGTTTGATTTTTTTCTTCTTTGGTTCACTATTAGTTATTCACAAAGTGTAATTAGACATTTATGTTTAGGCAAAGAATAAAAAGCCTGTTATGATTTTTCAAATGTAATATTCTATATTAAGCAAGCAGAGGTATGAGTTTAATATAGACTACCTAGATTTATTCACACTTGCCTAAACTGTACACTTCTTACTTTTGTTACCCTGGCACAAGTTCTTACATATACATTACTTGTCTTCTGCCAATTTCCACAGGGATACTATAAAAATGTGAATTCAGTCTACAAATCACGTTAATATGTTTAGAAAAATTGAATTGTGTATATCAATGAAATGTAGGCCTGTGTGGCCTATTTGCACAGAATGGATTTAAGATATAATGCTAAAACTATAGCAGGGAGGGTATTTTTCTGTTTATTTATTTATTTTGTTTCTCCCAGCTTTTTTTTAAGTATAATACTGCTTCCGGGCCACTATTCAGTAACTGACAGATTAAGGCTATTATGCCTGAGTAACCTCTTCTCTTTAGATTTTGGACCAAAACCACTTCTTGGCAAAATTTCATGCTCCCATTAGAGGGGAAGAGTGGGAACCCCATGTCCCATGTACCACAGATGAACCATTCCCACAACCACCCTTCCCTAATTCACAGCCTCTCCATCAGCCCCTGCCACAGACCCTAAGAATTTCTCTCAGTAAGTCCTTATCTGTGTCCATGACAGTTACCACACAGACCAAGACTCCCAGGTCAAACCTAATCCACTGGATTCTAATCCACATAAGACTCTTTTTTTTTTCTTTTTTTTACTCTCTCACTCTTCCCCAGTTACTAAAGCCCTTTCAGTGTGCCTTCTATAACTCAAGATCAAACTTCAGCAAAATTTCCTCTAAACTCAAATTCTTCTCCAAGCCATGTATTTTCTTTAATGTTCCAAGGAAAGCATTTATCCCCACTGAGGACACTGATTTTCTTGTAGCCCTCTCAAATGGTAGCTGTTTTTCTCCAATGGTTTCTGTACCACTAGGCACAAGAATTGGACAGGTGTTTTCTTACTACTCTCTCCAATTCCAGATTTTGGATTTCATATATCCTACTATGTTTTATGGTTTACTACACCAATCCCAAGTCTATACTTTGAAAATTGTAGATCCTTGGCCCATTGTCACTCATTCCATTGTTAGTTTTCTCGTAATTCTCAGTGAACTCAAATTTATGGAATGATCAAAGTCTTGAAATCCCATTTACTTGACTTTTTCCCCTCTCATATTCTCTATCAGGCCATAGCCACTCAATCACAAGCATGTGATTATTTTTTTGAACATGTCATTATGGATAACTGTAATTGCTTCATAGTATCCATCTCAACTAATGTACCAACAAACTCAATCTTTTCAATTCACCATTTCATATGCCAAACACCAGCTCCCAAATTCCATTTGTCCTACAAGGACAATCTTTGAATACCACAAATTTTTCAATATCCTCACCTTTATCTTGTCCTTGCTTTCTCACATTTAATTAGTTGGCCAATCATTGTAATTACTCCTTTGATTATACTCTCAATTTCCTTTTCCCTGTTCTGCTTTTGATACTTGTGTGGCTAAATAATAGCCCTGGTTAAATCTAGCTCTCCATGCACTACATGCCCGGACCCATGCTGGTGAGCACAGTGGAGAAAAGTAACACAAAACAAAACGAAATAAAATTAAAGCATGAATAAATCATGCAAAATAATGCTAGTTTAAATATATAGCCACTGATCTCTAATATTTCCAGGAAATATACAAGTTCTTAGTCCATTCCCTCAATTTCTCTGTTAGCTATCTTAGAGCTTCTCCTCTCAAGCCTCTACAATCCTCACTCTTACTAATTCTCCTGTGTGCGAATCTGAGTTCTCCACAGCCACAGAAACAATAGCATACACGTGTGGATATTTATTATAAGAAATTAAAGATTATGCAGTTATGGGGGTTGAGAAGTCCCACGATCTGCAGTCAATAAGCTGGAGACCCAGAAGGGCTGATGGTATTGTAGTCCTAGTCCTTGTCTGAGTCTGAAAGCAGAAGACAGAGGATTCTTTCTCACTCAGCGTTTTATTCTATTCATTCAGGCCCTCAGTGGATTAGATGAGACTCACCCACATTGGGGAAGGCAATATGCTTTACTCAGTCTACCAATTCAAATGTTAATTGCATCCAGAAACACCCTTAATGACACATGCAGAAATAATAGTTAACTAATTTCTTGGAACCCCAAGATCCAGTCAAGTTGATATATAAAATTAACCACATTTTGTTTCCTCCTTCAATGAGGAAACAGAAGCAAATAGAAAGAACCCCTATAAACCTCTACCTCAACATTCACTCACCAACCATATGTTGTGCCAGAAAACTCTGCCTTTATTTTTGTCACTGTTGGATGCTGTGTGGGCTGTAAACTCAGGCAAACCTTTGCCTTTGTGCAGTAAATCATACCCACCCCCTGCCTTCTGAAAGGCAGCACTTCAGCAATTTTCTCTGCTTTTTTCCTAAGTCAAGTTTTTTTGTCTCTAAAGTGGATCATTATCATCCTCATTCAAACACACACTTATTTCTCTCTTAAACAATAAAACAAAAAAACTAAACTCCTTTAACATCGTTTCCACCCCAGTATATGAAATTCCAATCTTTTCTGTTCTTTAAAACTTTTTTTTTTTTTTTTTTTTTTTCAACGTTTATTTATTTTTGGGACAGAGAGAGACAGAGCATGAACGGGGGAGGGGCAGAGAGAGAGGGAGACACAGAATCGGAAGCAGGCTCCAGGCTCTGAGCCATCAGCCCAGAGCCTGACGCGGGGCTCGAACTCACGGACCGCAAGATCGTGACCTGGCTGAAGTCGGACGCTTAACCGACTGCGCCACCCAGGCGCCCCATTTCTGTTCTTTAAAGGCAAAGTTGTTAATCACCATCTCTAGTTTCTTCCCTTCCATTCTCACTTAAATCTATTCCATTAAGATTTTCCCCTGCTTCCTCACTGACTGTGCTTTGCATAGCTTAATCCAATAGTCAGTCCTCCTTTCCTGCTAGGTGCACCACTGAACACAACTAATCACTCCAGTCCTGAAATATTTGTTCTACTCATCCTCCAGGGTACCCCACATGCCTGGCTTTTCTTCTACCTGAATTTGTACTCTTTAAATATGATGAGGAAGAAACTCAAGGTATAATTCATCCTGAAGCAAATTGTTTTTTAGCTGTGAACTTGTGAAGCCAATGTATTGATATGATTTCAAAATGCAATGGCAGGACAGGCACAGAATGGACATTCCCATCTGAAAAGGAAGAAATAGGAAACAAGAAAGAAATAACAGGTCCCAGCAAGTCCAAAACCCATAAATCAAATTCCATTAGATCCTAGAGCTTAAAAATAGTCCTCTTGGCCTTGATGCCCCACCCTCGACGCCCACCGGAGTGGTGGTCCTGCCCCTGTGCCCTTGCTGGGCAGGATCCACCAAGGTTTTGGGCAGCCTGCACCTGTGCCCCCACTCTGTGCCTAGTCTCTGCCCCTTTGGTAGTTCTCTACCTAGGCCTTTTACCTCTCTGGATTCCTCCTTCCAGGAGGACTCATCCTTTGAAATCTAGGTGGAGACAGCAATGGCCCCATGGCTTGGTTAGGTGCATCCCACACTTCAGCTGGAGAGACCAAGAGGTGCAACCCATAGTGTGCAAAGTGGAGTCTATTTGTGAGGCAGGTGAGCAGGGTATGCCTAGGTCCCTAAGGAAATAGTAGCACCTCCTTTATTTTCTTCCATTATCTTGAATAAGAACTCCTGGCTTCTATTGAAATGGCTGACTAATCTCCGTATCAAATGGTGTTTTGTTCACATCCTTAGTGTTCTCTCCCAAAAGCCCTTTCTCATTTTTTTACACTATACATAGGCTGAGAGTTTTCTAAATCTTTAATTTCTGCTTCCTTTTTGATTAACAATTCATCTTTAGGTAATTTTTCTCTTTTTGCATTCTACTGTAAGTAGCGAGGAGGGCCCAAGCTGCAACTTCAAAACTTTGCTCAGAAATAGCTTCAGACAAGTATCTATTTCATTGCTTTCAAGTCCTACTTCCACAAAACATTAGGACACAGGCACAATTCAGCTAAGTTCTTTGCCACTTAATAACAGAGATGATCTTTCCTCCATTGTGCAATAACACATTCTTCATTTCTTCTGAGAACTCATCAGAATGCTTTACTGTCCATATTTCTATTGACAATCTGCTCAGGATTACTTAAAAATTCTCTAGTAAGATTGAGGCTTTCTCTACAGTTCTCTTTTCTCTCTGAGCCAGAATTGCCCTTGACAATGTGTACAATGCAATGTAGGCTTTTTCTAATATGAAACTGAAAACTTTATCAGCCCAGTTTCAAACTGGCTTCCACTCTTTTAGGTAGTTGTTAGAACAGCACCCTATTCTCAGTACCAATTTTTGTTTTAGTCTGCTTAGGGTGCTAGAACAGAATACCATAGACTGAGTGGTTATGAACAATAGAAATTTATTTCTCACAGTTCTGGAGGCTGAGAAGTATAAGATCCAGGCACCAGTAGATCTGATGTCTAGTGACAGCTTACTTCTTGGCCATAGATGGACATCCTTCCACTCTGTTCTCACATGGTGGAAGGGGGGAGAGAGCTTTGGGGCCTCTTTTATAAGGACACTATTCCTTTATGAGACCTCTGCCCTCATGACCTAATCACTTCCCTAATGTCCCACCTCCAAACACCATCACATTAAGGGAATAGGTCTCAACACATGAATTTTGAGATAACACATACCATCAGTCTGTAGCACTCATTCCCAGCCTCAGTTGCTGATACTCTCTTATGTGACCAACTCTCTTATGTGAGGGGGAACTCTAGGGCCCGGTAATTCAATTTCTTCTTTGTTTTATCTCTACTCATTCCCTGGATTATCTTATCTGATTTCATTATTTTAAATAGCATCAACATGTTGGTAACCCCAAATATATATTTCACCTAAACCTCAAAACTTATGTATCCAAAAGCCTACTAGACTTTCCACTTGAATGTTTCAGTCATCTGAAATTTAATATGCCTGGTGTTGAACTTTGGTATCTTATTCCAACATGTTCCTCTTACAATGTTTCCTTAGTTACCGGCAACTTTATTCTTTAAAGTGCTCAGGCCACAAACCTGAGAGTCATCCTTGATTCTCCTCTTCTATTCCCCATATATTCAAAGATAACTATCTCCTCCTCCTTCCACTTTCTCCAACTTTCCAAAATTCACCATCTCTTGCCTAAATTCTAACAAAGGCTTCCTGAATCATCTCCTTGTTTTTCCACTTGCCCTTTTCAAAATAATGTCAATGAAACCTGCTCAAAATCCTCGGTTGACTTCCCAATTCACTCAGAGTAAAAGGTAAACTGCTGATCATCACCCATAAGACCTTATGTGATAAGGATATCTACATGGCTAGCTTTCTTATTTCCATCAGTCTCTAGTCAGAAATTACCTTCCAAAGGTGCCCTTCTTTGGTCATCCCAAATTAGAGTGTTGACCTTCTTCCCCATCTCTCCAGAGTCCTAAGCACTTACTCTCTACTTACTCTGTACTTACTTCTCTCCTAAGCACTTATCACTATCTAAAATACTCCATGTATTTACTTATCTATTGTGTTTCTTATCTATCTTCCCCAGCAGAAATAAAGGCTCCAGAAGGGTAGGATTTTGTGCATTTTGTTGGCTATTTCATCCCCATCATCTAAAACCACAGTGGCTATTCGATGAATGACCTATTAAATGAGAGTGAATAGCAAATGTTAAGACAGTACCTACTGGAAAGAAATGCAAGAGACTCATATTATTCCATTTTATTGCAATCTTCCATTTAGAATTCTATGACTCAATAGCTTAGGAAGCTTCTATCATATGAAAACTCTACAGGTCAGTGTTTTTCACATGTTTAATGGAGTAAAGGAGTCACTGCTTATTAAAACTACAGACTATTTTGCCCTGTCCCCAAAAGAGTCTGCTTCAGTAGGTCTTTGAAAGACCCACTGGGATTTGCATTTTTAACAAGTGCCTTGTTGGTTTTAATATAGTTCTTTAAGCAGCTGCTGTAGGTTCAGAAGTGGTTCAAACAGAGTGACTTATGTAAATGCAGAGTGCAGAAAAAAAATTCTTCATCATAGTTAACATGCTGAGTTAAAGAAAATGGATCTGGTCTACATTTCTGGTATGCATTCTTCTCAGGAGAGAGTTTAAAGTAGAACAGCAATTTGCAAAACATACTACAAAAACTCAGTTTGTATTCATCCTCAGGGGATACGAAGATTTGGCCTTTAAAAGTAAGATCTGTGCCAAAGCTTTCATAGAAAAGCAATTGTTTCTTTAAAACTTTTATTTATGAGCACTATGAAAAACTTCAACTCACTGGCTACAGAAAAGATTACTTGGTTTCTGGTGCCCATGAAGAACTAATTCTCGTCAGATGTGCAGCATTCCATTTATAGAGAATAATTCATTTATCTTGGATCAATAAAGATCTGAAATCATAAGAATCATCATAATTGAGCATAATCAATTGAGCATATGACTTTTAATTTTAGTTTGGGTCATGATCTCATGGTTGTGGGATTGAGCCCTGCATCAGGCTCTACACTGGGCATGAAGCCTGCTTGATATACTCTCCCTCTCTCTCTCTCTGCCCCTCTCCCCCACTTGTATGCTCTCTCTTTCTCTCTCAAAATAAATAAATAAACATTTAAAAAATATACTGTGACACTCAGTTCTTCTCATTGCTACCTGATTTCCCATGGACTTCTGCCTGTAGCAAAGATATTGTCTGTGTGTGTGTGTGTGTGTGTGTGTGTGTGTGTGTTCTGTTCTGAGATAATTATCTAACTCTGATAGATGACATTGTAATAGATGCCTCATCAGCATTCAGATCTGTTCTCTAGCTTGAAAAGAAACAGAGTAAAGAAAAGACTTCTTAATTACACTCTGTTCCCACTCATTAATTGACCTTTCTTTCAAATCACCATAAATCAACTAATGTGGTACACATCGCAGATAAATTAACAAATGCCCACATAACATAGTGTGTCTATCAAGAAAAATTCAGCCATTTGTAATCAGTTCTGTTTACCACCAGCATTTGAGGGTTAAATCCTATTAATACTGCAAATAGAAAACAGATTTATTATTTTTCTTGCTAGTTATAATTGCGATGATCCAAAAGAAATCATCTCTTTCTCCCAAAGTCCAAAGTCAGTATCCAGTTCTTCAATAAGTTCTCTTAGTCTTGGGGTGCCTGGGTGGCTCACTTGGTTAAGCATCTGACTCTCAATTCCAGTTCAGGTCATGATCTCAGTTTTGTGAGTTCGAGACCCATATTGTGCTCCACACATAGACTGTGTAGAGGCTGCTTGGAATTTTCCCTCTCTCTCTCTCTGCCCCTCCCCTGCTCACACTCTCTCTTTCTCTGTCTTAAAAAAAAAGTTCCCTTAGTCTCATTTCAAATACAAGAATGAGATCAAAGAGAGACTAGGAGGGTCTTCTACTTCAGTGTTTTTGTTTTTTAAGCAGCTCCAACATTCTGAACTTAGCAGAAATGCAAGGTGAGACATAAACTAGTTTAATATTCCCATTTCATTTCAAGGGTGATTTCTGGAACTCAGCACAGAAGGAATCTGTTTTGAGACTAAGAGTACTTTAAGGTACCAGAATCTACCTGCCGAGATTGGAGTCATTGGCTATTAGTTGACATAAATTGATTTTTTAAAAAATTAATAAAAATAAACACTCTGTCTCTTGGATTTAATAAAACTCCCATGAGATATGGGCAAGAGAGAAGAAAGTCAGTGGGAAGAACACACTCAACACGAATGAGATTCTCCATGTAGGTGCCTCTGCCCTATTCTCCTTGCCTTGTCCAGGACATAGGAGAAGGCTGAACGTAGAGAGGTCAGTAAGCTATTTCCTGTTGCCTTGGGGAGACTGAGAACTATCCCATTTGAACAAATTAACAAATAAAGACAGTTTTTGTTCCTATTACATAAACTTAAATATGGAGTTAATATTTTGTCATTAAATGATTAATACTCTTATATTTTTAAACATACATACTGAAATATTTAGTGATGAAAATAGGATGTAATGATCTTTTTAAACAGTTTAGCTAAAAAGTATTAGAATGAGATATGACAAAATGTGAATCACTGTTAACCTAGGTTTAAAGAGGTTATTTTAGTCTATTCTCTTCCTTCATATAGTAATTATATTAAAAGTACAGGGGTAGGAAAGTTTTCCCTCCTACCCTTCTAGGTTCTTTTGGTTGGTATAATAAGTAAAGTGACAAAAAACAGATTAACAGGGGCGCCTGGGTGGCGCAGTCGGTTGAGCGTCCGACTTCAGCCAGGTCACGATCTCGCGGTCCGTGAGTTCGAGCCCCGCGTCGGGCTCTGGGCTGATGGCTCAGAGCCTGGAGCCTGTTTCCAATTCTGTGTCTCCCTCTCTCTCTGCCCCTCGCCCATTCATGCTCTGTCTCTCTCTGTCCCAAAAATAAATAAACGTTGAAAAAAAAAATTTAAAAAAAAAATAATTAAAAAAAAAAAAAACAGATTAACAGAAGAAAAACAAACAAATTTTGTACATAGGGAAATTCCTTAAAAATATGAGACCCAAAGGGCAATCAGGTAATTGAGGTTTATTAATATGCTGAAGGAATGTTGAAGGAGAGGTAAAAGAACTTTTCCTGAATTTGCTGGGTTTTGATTGGCTTTAACTCAAAATAATTCTTACAGCAAAGATATATTTTGGGGTGGCAAAATCTGCTCTCCTTCCAAAGCATGAAAAAAACAATACAAAACAAGACAGCAATATTTAGATCACAGTCTCCACTTGTGTAGAAGAGTATTTTATTCCACGTAAACATGCCTGTATGTACTTGGCTGCTCTTTTGCTTTGAGTAAAATGATTTGGTGCTTTGACAAGTTCTGTGATGAAGCAAACTTTTATGTTTTCCAGAAGATGGTGGGTTTATATAACTATATAACTATATATAACTATATATATATATAATTCTATTTACCTTAGCTCTTAGTCATATCAAGTTTTACCTTCTCTATAGTGTATTAGAAGATCAATTTTTACCAGAAAAAAATGAATATTATTCTCTGAATCTTTTATTTTAAATTTATTTATTTATTTATTTATTTATTTATTTATTTATTTATTTTTTGAGAGAGAGAGAGAGAGAGAATAAGCAGGGGAGGGGCAGAGAAAGAAGGAGATAGATAGAATCCCAAGAAAGCTCTACACTGGCATGTGGGCTAGATCTCACGGACCATGAGATCATGATCTGAGCTGAAATCAAGAGTTGGATACTTAATTGGCTGAGCCATCAAAGAATGGGCCCCCCCCTATTCTTTGATTACTTACACATTTTCATTTCCTCTCATCTTTAGCTCATTGGATAAATACCTAGTTTATTTAGCTCATGCATCTAATCTCCTGAACTCTAATATCAGTGACCACAAGAAAATATACCAATTTTATTTTAAATATGCAACTTATTTCTCTATAGAGCAATATGAAATTAATAGTTATATCTTTATGATGAAAATATACACATAAGAGTAGAATAGTACAGTTTGAACAATCTGCACAACATGAACAACAGAATTCAGCAGGTATGAACTGGAGAGGAGAGGTGAACTTGGGGAGTGAGAAGACACGGAAAGGGAGGTGCTTTTGTGGGCGAAGAGAGGACGGAGCCGGGGGGTGAGGAAATCGGGAAAAGCACCCATCCCCAAAAGCAGTCGGAAGGAAATCAGAAAATTGGAAACAGTCACAGGGACTAAACTAAAAAGGGAGAAAAGAGAGGATTTAAATTCCATTAAGACTTTAAACAAGGGGAGTGCCAAAGCTGCGACTCCGCAGCTTCATACCTGGCGGCGCTCTGGTGGGGAAAGTGAATCCCCAGAAACAGAGTGGGGTCTGGGAGGTTCTCCAGCCACACAGGGAAAAGCAGTTCCACTGCTGGAAGGACATTTGGTAGAGACTGTTGAAGCCACCTTGTCCCAGCAGACCACACAAAACAGCCACATTCGCTGGTGCTGGAACAAGGTCATAAAGGGTGAAGCCTGGTGCCAGATGTGTCTTGTGATTTTCCATAATCCCTGAAAAGCTGCTGCTACAATGTCTCTCAAACTTTTTCTGGAGTGGGCTGCACCTGGCCACAGTTTGGGGCACTGGCAGCAGCAGGGTCCAGCAAGCGTTCCTGGGTGCAGCCAACATTCGGCCATTGCTCATTCGGCCATTGCTCAGTGAGACCCTCCCACAGAGGGGTGGAACGGGTCAAAGCCACAGTCCTTCAGAAGTAAGGGGCTGGGGAAAACAGCCGCATCTGAGATAAAACTTGGGAGATAGGTACTGCCTGGGGCCTGGTCACTAACAGTGGAAAAGCAGAGAGTGGACGAAAGCTGAAAACAGAAGATGGGTGCACGATTGCTGATTGGGGAAAACAGAGTTCTGAGACTAGAGACTGGGTAGCTGGGTGATGCCATTTTCACTGCTCCTGTGCATGTGCATACGCACCTACGAGCACCACAACACTCCACCCCAGTAGGCTAGCAGGGCCATCTAGTGGAGAACAGAGCCTTTACACTGAGTCCCACCCAACTGGGCAACTTCACTCTTCAAGAAGAAAAGTCTCACTGCCTGCTTAGTTTATGGACTTCATAGTCTGACATAGTGCTTCATAGTCTGACTTCTAGGGGAAAACAAAGTAATTTCAGTAGCATTTGAATCTGTTAGCAGGTCCATCTATTCAATTTTTATTTTTTTTTAATTCTCTTTTTCACTTCTTTTCTTTTTCTTGAATACAGAAAGAGAAAAATTTCATTTTTATTTTCAATTTCTATTAAAAATATTTTTCTTTAATTTTTAACTATATTTTTTACTATTGTGTAAATTTTTTCAAATTCTATTTTACTTCCATCATTTTTTAGTCTATTTCAGTGTATACACTTTTTCAAATTTTCAAACAATTTCCTTTTTTTCTTTTTCTTTTTTCTCTTTTTCATTTATTTTCCTTTTCTTGAATGCAGAAAAAGGAAAAACTTCATTTTTACTTTAAATTTCTATTAAAAATATTTGTCTTTAATTTTTTTTACTATATTTTTGCTTTTATGTAAATTTTATCAAGTTCTATTTTACTTCCATCATTTTATTTTAGTCTACTACAGTGCATTCACTTTTTCAAATTTCCAATGATTTCCTTTTTTTCCTCTTTTTTTCTCTTTTTCATGTATTTTCTTTTTCTTGAATACAGAAAGAGAAAAAAATCATTTTTATTTTTAATTTTTATTAAAAATATTTTTAATTTTTTCTAGTATATTCTTTATTTTTGTGTAATTTTGTGTAATTTGTATAATTTTTGTGAAATAATTCAAATTCTATTTTACTCCCATCATCTCATTTTATCTACTTCAGTGCATTCATTTTTACAAATTATCAAACAATTTACTTTTTTCCCCCATTCCCTTTTTTTCTCTATTTTGTCAAACAACTTTCAACACCCAGACCAAAACACACCTAGGATCTAGCATCATCTATTCGATTTGTGTGTGTGTGTGTGTGTGTGTGTGTTTAATTTTTAATTTTAATATTTTTTAATTTTATTTTTTTTAATTTCATCTTTTCTATCTCATTAATTCATTTTCTCCCTTCAAAACGACAAAACAAAGGAATTAACCCCAGAAGAAAGAGCACAAAAAAATGACAGCCAGGGATTTAACCAACACAGATACAAGCAAGATGTCTGAACCAGAATTTAGAATCACGATAATAAGAATACTAGCTGGAGTCAAAAATAGATTAGAATCCCTTTCTGCAGAGATAAAAGAAGTAAAAAAATAGCCAGAATGAAATTACAAATTCTGTAACTGAGCTGCAATCATGGATGGATGTTGTGGCAGCAAGGATGGATGAGGCAGAACAGAGAATCAGCGACATAGAAGACAAACTTATAGAGAATAACGAAGCAGAAAAAAGGGAGATTAATGCAAAAGAGCACGATTTAAGAATTAGAGAAATTAGTGACTCATTAAAAAGTAACAACATCAGAACCATAGTGGTCCCAGAAGAGGAGGAGAGAGAAATAGGGGTAGAAGGGTTATGTGAGCAAATCGTAGAAGAAAACTTTCTTAACCTGGGGAAACACCCAGACATCAAAATCCAGGAAGCACAGAGGACTCCCATTAGATTCAACAAAAACCGACCATCAACAAGGCATATCATAGTCAAATTCACAAAATACTCAGGCAAGGAGAGAATCATGAAAACAGCAAGGGAAGAAAAGTCCTTAATCTACAAGGGAAGACAGATCAGGTTTGCAGCAGATCTATCCACAGAAACTTGGCAGGCCAGAAAGGAGTGGCAGGATATATTCAGTGTGCTGAATCAGAAAAATGTGTAGCCAAGAATTCTTTATCCAGCAAGGCTGTCATTCAAAATAGAAGGATGGATAAAAAGTTTCCCAGACAAACAAAAATTAAAGGAGTTTGTTGGGGCGCCTGGGTGGCGCAGTCGGTTAAGCATCCGACTTCAGCCAGGTCACGATCTCGTGGTCCGTGAGTTCGAGCCCCACGTCGGGCTCTGGGCTGATGGCTCAGAGCCTGGAGCCTGTTTCCGATTCTGTGTCTCCCTCTCTCTCTGCCCCTCCCCCGTTCATGCTCTGTCTCTCTCTGTCCCAAAAATAAATAAACGTTGAAAAAAAAATTAAAAAAAAAAAAAAAAGGAGTTTGTGACCACTAAACCAGCCCTGCAAGAAATTTTAAGGGGGACTCTCTGAGGGGACAAAAGATGAAAATAAATTCCAACTCTACAAGCATCGTAATCTCAATAAATTCATATCTTTCAGTACTCACTGTAAATGTCAATAGACTCAATGCTCCAATCAAAAGAAATAGGGTAACAGAATGGATAAGAAAACAAGATCCATCAATATGCTGTTTACAAGAGACACACTTTAGTCCTACAGACACCTTCAGATTGAAAGTAAGGGGATGGATAACGATCTATTATGCTAATGGTTAACAAAAGAAAGCCAGAGTAGCCATATATGTATCCAACAATCTAGACTTTAAAATAAAGAATGTAACAAGAGATGCAGAGGGGAATTATATCATAATCAAAGGGTCTATCCACCAAGAAGCCCTATGAATTGTAAACATTTATGTGCCAAATGTGAAAGCACCCAAATATATAAATCAATTAATCACAAACAACAGAAACTCATCGATAGTAATACCATAATAGAGACTTTGACATCCCACTCACAGCAATGGACAGATCATCTAATCAAAAACTTAACAAGGAAACAATGGCTTTGAATGACACACTGGACCAGATGGACTTAACAGATACATTCAGAACATTTCATCCTAAAGCAGCCAGAATATACAGTCTTCTCCAGTGCATGTGGACCATTCTCCAGAATAGACCATATACTGGGACACAAATCAGCCCTAAGTAAGTACAAAAAGCTCGAGATCATACTGTGCATATTTTCAGACCACAATGCTATGAAACTCGAAATCAACCACAAGAAAAAATTTGGAAAGGTAACAAATACTTGGAGACTAAAAACATCCTACTAAAGAATGAATGGGATAACCAAGAAGTTAAAGAGGAAATAAAAAAGTATATGGAAGTCAATGAAAATGGTAACACCCCAGCCCTAAACCTCTGGGACACAGCAAAGGCAGTCATTAAGAGGAAAGTATATAGCAATCCAGGCCTTCCTAAAGAAGGAAGAAAGATCTCAGATACACAACCTAACCTTATGCCTTAAAGAGCTGGAAAAAGAACAGCAAATAAAACCCAAAACCAGCAGAAGACAGGAAATAATAAAGATTAGAGCAGAAATTAATGCTATCAAAAGCAAAACAAAAACAAACAACAAACAAACAAACAAACGAAAAAAACCAGTAGAACAGATCAATGAATCCAGAAGCTGGTTCTTTGAAAGAATTAACATAATTGACAAACCACTAGCCAGTTTGATCAAAAAGAAAAAGGAAGAGACCCAAATAAATAAAACCAACAATGCAGAGGAGAGATCACAATCAACACAGCAGAAATAAAAAAAAAATAATAAGAGAAATTTATGAGCAATTATATGCCAATAAAATGGGCAATCTGGAAGAAATGGACAAATTCCTAGAAACATATACACTACCAAAACTGAAACAGGAAGAAATAGAAAATTTGAACAGACCCATAACCAGTAAGGAAATGGAATTAGTAATCAAAAATCTGCCAAAACACGAGTTCAGGGCCAGATGGCTTTCCAGGGGAATTCTACCAAACATTGAAGGAAGAGTTAACACCTATTTTCTTGAAGGTGTTCCAAAAAATAGAAATGGAAGGAAAACTTTCAAACTCTTTCTATGAAGCCAGCATTACCTTGATTCCAAAACCAGACAGAGACCCCACCAAAAAAGAGAACTATAGACCAATTTCCCTGATGAACATGGATGCAAAAATCCTCAACAAGATATTAGCCAACCGGTTCCAACAATACATTAAAAAAATTACTCAACACGACCAAGTGGGATTTACACCTGGGACACAGGGTTGGTTCGGTATCCACAAAACATTTAATGTGATTCATCACATCAATAAAAGAAAGGACAAGAACCGTATGATCCTCTCAATAGATGCAGAGAAAGCATTTGACAACACACAGCATCCCTTCTTGATAAAAACCCTCAAGAAAGTAGGGATAGAAGGATCATACCTCGAGATCATAAAAGCCATATATGAATGGCCCAATGCTAATATCATCCTCAATGGGGAAAAACTGAGAGGTTTCTGCCTAAGGTCAGGAACAAGAGAGGGATGTCTACTCTCACCACTGTTATTCAACATAGGATTGGAAGTCTTGGCCTGTACAATCAGACAACACAAAGAAATAAAAGGCATCCAAATCAGCCAGGAGGAGGTCAAACTTTCACTCTTCACAGATGGCATGATACTCTATATGGAAAACTCAAACTATTCCACCAAAAAACTGCTAGAACTGATTCATGAATTCAGCAAAGTTGCAGGATATAAAATCAATGCACAGAAATTGGTTGCATTCCTATACACCAACAATGAAACGACAGAAAGAGAAATCAAGGAATCAATCTATTTACAGTGACACAAAAAAAAAAAACCCATAATATACCTAGGAATAAATCTAATCAAAGAGGTGAAAAATCTATACACTGAAAACTTAGAAAGCTTATGAAAGGAATTGAAGAAAACACAAAAAAAATGGAAGAAGATTCCATGCTCCTGGATAGGAAGAACAAATATTGTTAAAATGTCATACTACCCAAAGCAATCTACATGTTCAATGCAATTCCTATCAAAATAACACCAGCATTCTTCACAGAGCTAGAACAAATAATCCTAAAATTTGCATGGAGCCAGAAAAGACCCCGAATAGCCAAAGCAATCTCGAAAAAGAAACCCAAAGCAGGAGGCATCACAATCCCAGGCTTCCAGCTATACTACAAAGCTGTAATTATCAAGACAGTATGGTACTGGCAAAAGAACAGACACTCAGATCCATGGACCAGAATAGAGAACCCAGAAATGGACCCACGAACGTGTGGCCAACTGATCTTTGACAAAGAAGGAAAGAATATCCAATGGAATAAAGACAGTCTATTCAGCAAGTGGTGCTGGGAAAACTGGACAGCAACATGCAAAAGAATGAACCTGGACCACTTTCTTACACTATACACAAAAATAAACTCAAAATGGATGAAAGACCTCAATGTAAGACAGGAAGCCATCAAAATCCTCGAGGAGAAAACAGGCAAAACCTCTTGGATCTTGGCTGCAGCAACTTCTTAACACATCTCCAGAGGCAAGGGAAACAAATGCAAAAATGAACCATTGGGACCTCAACAAAATAAAAACCTTCTGCACAGTGAAGGAAACAATCAGCAAAACTAAAAGGCAACTGACAGAATGGGAGAAGATATTTACAAATGATGTATCAGATAAAGGGTTAACATCCAGAATCTGTAAAGAACTTATCAAACTCAACACACAGAAAACAAATAATCCAGTGAAGAAATTGGCAAAAGACATGAATAGACACTTCTCCAAAGAAGACATCCAGATGGCCAACTGACACATGAAAAAATGCTCAACATCACTCATCACCAGGGAAATACAAATCAAAATCACAATGACATACCACATTATACCTGTCAGAATGGCTAACATTAACAACTCTGGAAACAACAGATGTTCGTGAGGATGGGGAGAAAGAGGATCTGTTTTGCATTGTTGGTGGGAATGCAAGCTGGGGCAACCACTCTGCAAAACAGTATGGAGGTTCCTTAAAGAACTGAAAACAGAACTACCCTATGACCCAGCAATTGCACTACTAGGCATTTATCCAAGTGATACAAGTGTGCTGTTTCCAAGGGACACATGCACCCCCATGTTTATAGCAGCACTATCAACAATAGCCAAAGTATTGAAAGAGCCCAAATGTCCATCGATGGATGAATGGCTAAAGAAAATATGGTATGCATATACAATGGAGTATTACTCAGCAATCAAAAAGAATGAAATCTTGCCATTTGCAGCTACGTGGATGGAACTACAGGGTATTATGCTAAGTGAAATTAGTCAGAGAAAGACAAAAATCATATGACTTTACTCATATGAGGACTTTGGGAGATAAAACAGATGAACATAGGGAAGGGAAACAAAAATTATATAAAAACAGGGAGAGGGACAAAACATAAGAGACTCTTAAATATGGAGAACAAACAGAGGGTTACTGGAGTTGTGGGAGGGGGGATGGGCTAAATGGGTAAGGGGCATTAAGGAATCTACTCCTGAAATCATTTTTTCACTATATGCTAACTAATTTGGATGTACATTAAAAAAAATTAAAAATAAAATTAAAAAAAGAAATAATACAGGTTGTTGAATTAGAGAGCTCATTTATATAGTTGTATTTTTATTTTACTTTATTTTTAATTTTTGTTAATGTTTATTTTTGAGAGAGAGAGAAAAGGGGAGGGGGCAGAGAGAAAGGGAGACAGAATCTGAATGTGTATTTTTATTAAGGATGCACACATTCATATTCATCGAAATCCCTAATTAACCAATATTGTTTGATACAGTTTCCAGATATTAAGAAATTGTATGATTATTAGCCAGAGTTAAAAAATTCAAGTGAAAAAAAAAAGTGACTAGGTCAAATTAATTACAAAAAGTCCTGGGTATACTTGCACATATTTACATTTATAAAGAAAGTAACGCCCATGAGCATTAAACAAAAATAGGTTGACATTGCCTCTGAGGGGGAGCAAAATATAGGGCATCCAAATCTGCTACTTTGGCATGTGAATTATTTTGACCTGAAGGTAATCGACTCAAAAACATTTTTACCTCTCCCTTAACAACAACAAAGAATTTAGATAGGGGCCTTGACCCACAAAGAAGCTATTACCAGGGACAACTTTTTATCTGAAAGACTTATCTGTATGGCAGGGCAAACACCTAATTCCCAAACATCTGCCCTATTTATTGTCCTGTGAACTACTCTCTTCCCCTTTGAAGTGCTAGGCTTCTATCTCCTTCCTTAGCTTAGGATGGCATGTAAGTCTTAACTGACCAACTTTTCCTTGGGTCTCATATTTTTATGGGATATATATATATATATATATATATATATATATATACTTAAATTTCTTTTTCTCCCATTAATTTGCTGTATGTCAATTTAATTAATAGTCCATCCAAAATAACCTAGAAAGGTAGAGGAAAATGTTTTCTTTCCTACACCTCAATATAATTTAAAGTAAAAGCCATATGTTTTTTTCTCATCCAGACTTAATCGTGTATACTTTAGTGAGGGGATACACAGAAACGCATTAGAGGTTAGAGTTCCAGAATAATTCAGAATTGTATTTGTCAAATACTTCTAAATTGGAGTTATCTTGAAAGATTTAGAGAATAAGATGTGCTGTTCAGCAGCACACATCATTTATGGTTTAAACAGGACCAATGACAGTACATTAGGCTGAGGATGAGGAGACATTAAAGTCTTAAACACACTCCCTTGAAGAGGGGGAAAGGTTGCTTGTAGTAAATTGTTAACTTTAAATATTTTATAGCTGAATCCAAAGAACAACTTAAAAATCAACTTTAAAAAGTAACAGGATTTTTTCATAGGCTTTTCCATAAATATCTTAAAATGCTGTGGAACTCTAGTTTTTCCTCCACAAAGAAAGGAAACACCTGTCACCATGAACAAAATAGTATCTAATTCTCACACTGTCTGTTTCTCTGAAAAAATTTTCCAACACATAAGTCAAATATATCCTAAATTTTCAATGGGAAAATGAGTTTCTCTGAAGCAAAAAAAGGATTTTTTTAATGTCATGTATGCCAATTCTAACACATGCTTTTAAAACATTGTAAGTAATTTTAAAATCAAATAGGTTTTAAATTTCCACTCACCCATTCATATCCATGCAAATATATCTTGCTCATAAGTACTTACAGTTTTATCCATCTGATCTTTCTATCTTTATAAATAATTAAGGGTACAGTTGGGAGCTAAAATAAAATGAACAATCTTTAGTCCAAATGTGGGTTATTGAACATTTCAAAGTATTATGTCCATCACATATGGCTATAATTGATTATAATGGTGCTATTCACAGTTAACACTTTGCTACCACTTCCATGCTTCAAGAGGTTTATATCTCAGCTATAAACATTTGCTCCATATTGAACTAGATGTTGAAGATATCAGCCTTTGAGAAATCACTTTTGAAATTGAAAAAAGAACAATCAAAAAAAAAAAAAAGAAAGAAAAGGAACAATCATCCTAGACATTTTTCTTATAACATTATATCTTTACAAAGTAATCAATATGTTTGAATAAAACATTTTTTAATTATGTGAGGAATTTTTAAAGCAAGATTTCGCTGTGACATTACTGCATCAGAAAAAATGTGATATAAATGCAGAAATTACTTTTTCTGTGTGTTTTCTCAGGTTTTAGTTCTCTATACAATCCTGGAACAGATATGAGTATATATAATTTATAGCCACAGTACACCTAAAGCTATTTGATTCTTTAAGGTTACCTTATATCTAATTTGCTCAAAGAGATTTTCTTATTAATTACATATTGGCTTTCTAGGTATACACATTCAACAAACATTTAAGATCATTAAGGTTCAATATTGGTGATAAAAGTTGAAGAAAACAGTTTCTTTATTTGTTTAGGAGATGGACAAATAAACCTTAATGCCTGGTGTGTGTAAGAACCTCAGTAAATGTCTGTTACACACACACACACACACACACGCAATATGTATATATATATGCATATATAGAGAGTACTCTGTGGAACTACTTGTTAAAGTATGATACAGATATCAAATAATAAATAATTTTAATAGTATTTTTTTAACTTTATTCATTTGAGAGAGAAGAGAGAGAGAGAGAGAGAGAGAGAGACCACAGGAGTGGCAGAGAGAGAGAGAGAGAGAGAGAGAATCCCAAGCTGACTCTGCACTGTCAGAGCCCAACATGGGGCTTGAACCATAAGATCTGTAAGAAACGTAAGATCATGACCTCAGGCAAAATCAAGAGTCAGATGCTTAACCAACTGAGCCAGCCAGGTGCCCCAAATAATAAATAATTTTAAAGTTTTACAAAAGTTTTTTGTAAAGTTTAGATATTTCAAAATTATTTATATTTACAGTTTTTGACACAGTTTCTAAGGTTAATCCATAAACCAAAGGTGGCAAAATCAAATGTTCACAGGAACTATGTATTTAACAAAATCTGTGATCTAAAACAAGGAAGAGTCTGGAGCTGAGGGTACCAGTGTAGAGGTTTCTGAGTAAACTTGATAATACTTGTCCTAATCAAATTCATTTTTAATCTAAAATATTTTTAAACTTCATTTATGCCAAACCAAACAGGTCCACATAGCTGGTTTGGCCCAACTGCTCACACCAAGGCTTAAATATCTATTAAGTTCAATGCTTTTGGATGTTTTACATGAAATTTGCCCTCAATTTTAGTCTTTCTCTTTGCTTTTTTCCAGTAGTTGTTCTCTGCAATTTATTTATAGGGAACTATATCCATTTGCCAGTTTAAACTGAACATTTATTTTTAATGTAATTGCTGAGGGAATTAAAAAGGTGATGTTAAAATGTGAGTCTTAATAGACATCCAGATGTGGCCTTATTAATAATAGTAATTTATTTAAATGTTCATGGTGGATGGCTCAGAAATTCAATTTAGTTAGTTCACTTAAATCTACCATATTCTGGGACCTAAATGAAATTAACCACATTCAAAAGAAACCAATAGAAATAAGAATAGCTAGTACTTATTGGTCACCTAATATGGAGCCAGGTACTATAATAATTATTTTAAAAACAGTACTTCAAATGCATATAACAAAGTTAGTAATCTTAACCACTTTTAAGTGTATAGTTCAGTACTGTTAAATACATTCTTATTGTGTATCCAATCTCCAAAACACATTTCATTTGGCAGAACTGAAACTCTGTATGACTCGTTTTCCTCTTCCCCCACCCCGGGCAACCATTGTCCTCCTTTTTTGCTTCTGTGAGTTTGGCTATATCTCATATCAACTTAAAAAATAAAATAGCCAGTTATTTTACTAGCAAATAAGTTTACTCAGGGACAGCAGAGGAATTGCAACTTGAAACAAGCAAACCAGGGGGAACCAAAGTCAAGTCCAAAGAGATAAAGGAAACATCAGCTTTAATTAGGTTCTAGAAGGACCATGGGCAGGGTTGTCTTGAGCAAAAGTTTATTGAAGAGCACGAGTTTGAAGTTGTGGCAGTTTATCAATTGCTACAAGCTGTGGTAGGGAAGGCTCTTCCTTTTCATAAAAGCAGGAGATAAAATTCCTATGTGAATAAAATGTCTTTTCTTGTCAAATAATTTTTACCTTCGTTCTTCGTACTAGCTATATACACTGCAATGAACATATGTGTGTGAGAACTACTCTTTCAGGATTCCCAAGTCCCATTTTAAAGAAGGTTTCCTTTAATTTATTTTCACACTCATAAGTGAAAGTATGAGTACTGAGTTATTTCACTTAGCATAATGTCCTCAAGATTCATCCGTGTTGTCCCACATGGCAGAATTTCCTTTTTAAGGCTGAATAATATTCCACTGTGTGTTTATATACAACATTTTGCTTAACCATCCATCTATGGATGGATACAAGTTGCTTCCATCTTGTGGCTATTGTGAATAACGCTGCTGTGGAAGGGTACCAGAACATGCCACCTGCAGATGTGTATTTTTGGCATATGAATTTTGGGGAGAGCAATTTTTTTTTTTTTGACACGCAGTAGACCTAGGAGAAGCTCTGGAAACAGAGAAATTAACCTTTAGTGAGGTAAATTTACATTTATAAAGAACATGTCCATTTGTGTGTCTCCCTCTCTGTACCAGGAAGAGAAAGATAACTAAGGCACATAAAACAAACAAATAAAACCAAAAACAAGCAAACCCAAACTCTTAATGGAGAAGATGTGGATTTAAATCTGCATAACAAATCTTACTTTTTGTTTAGCACTTTTTCTGGTGACCTCTCTATAACTGGCTTCCCCATACCCTTCTCTTTGTTTTTGTTTTTGTTTTTTTTTCTTTTCAAATTTGTATTTATCTTCTATTTAACTTTTCTCTCTTTAGTCTTTAGCTGAAGAGGGTATTTAAGCCTGAACTCTAAATGAGAGTTACTCATTTTTCTCTGGGGGTCTCCCTTGTATGTATGAGGTACACATGTTAATAAACTTGTGTGCTTTTCTTTTGTTAATCTGTCTATGCTACAGCTGAGAATGAAGAAAGATAGAAGATATCTTTTTTTTTTTCCCCCACACACTATGGACAGGAGTATACAAATATCTCTTTGAGACCCTGCTCTCATTTATTTTGGGTATATATGGAGGAATGGAATTGATAAATCATACAGTAATTCTATTTTGAATATTTTGAGAAGTACACAATTTTACATTACCATCAATTTTAATATAATAATTCAAGCCTGTTATCCTTCTACAACAATTGAGAGATTGAGGCACAAACTAGGAAACAGCTTTCAAATTTAGTAAAGGAAAATTCCAGGATGAACTGGGCTACTTAAGAATGGCGATATCAGATTCTCTGTGCACTTGAGTTCAAATCCCAGGTCAGCTTCTGAGGACTAAGAACCATTGAACTCAATACAGAGGATCCTGAATTGTCAGTTTGCTTAGTTGTAAGTGAGAACCACCACATATGGTAGTGGTTATGAATGGATTATATAAAACTGTTTATGAAAGATATTTACACATTGGGAAAGAAATTATGTTTTCCTTTACCTTTTTTAAGTTCTTGGGATGCCTGTGTGATTCAGTCGGTTAAGCATCCAACTTCAGCTCAGGTCATGATCTCACAGTTCATCAGTTTGGGTTGACTGTGTGATTCAGTCGGTTAAGCATCCAACTTCAGCTCAGGTCATGATCTCACAGTTCATCAGTTTGAGCCCTGCATCAGGCTCTTGCTGTCAGCACAGAGCTTTCTTCAGATCCTCTGTTCCCACCCCACCCCCACTTGCACCAGCGAGCACTAGCACTCTCTCTCTCTCTCAAAAATAAATAAACATTAAGTTCTTGACTGGAATCACTATAACAAAAGACATATTAACAAAAGAAAAGCATACAAATATATTTAATACAAGTTTTACACAACACAGGAAACTTCATAAGGAAATGAAGTTCCAAAGAAATGGTTAAACTTGAGTATTTTTGTGCTAGGTCTGATGAAGAGTAGAGAGTTGTGGAAACATATGACCGGACAAAGGGTCTGAGGTAGTGTAGTGAACTGGGGGAAACTTGGCAAGGCCTGTTCCTTCAGATTCTGCTCTGTGTCCTTTAGTCTTAGGAGATAAGGATGCCCCTTTACCTTGAGGTATCAACAGGCACCTTCCACATAAGAATCCAAAGACCTGCTTCAGCGGATGCTCAAAAAGTCCTTCCTGGACCTGCCGTTTCTCAATTTATTCAATTTAAAGCATCCAATGCACTTATGTGCCGTATTTTGGGGTTGCATGTCCTAAACCTTTCATATAAAGCATTCATTATTTCATCAATGCTTATTATATACTAAGCATTCAACAATTGAGTCCTGAGTATACACATTAGGCTCCTTGATCACTTTTGCTGTTTGCTATAGATTCTGTCATTGGCTAACTTAAAGTATTTTGTGTTGACTCTAGTTATACTCCAAAATCAACATCATTCTCTAGATGTTCTGTATCCATGATTGGTTCCTATTATGTTGATTTGGGCTCTAATTGTTCCGTAATAATGATGAAGGATTTTTTTTTTTGCAATGTTAAAAATTGTCCTGCATGTATTAACTATTGGTGGAATTTCTTCCTCCTTGTTTTATTCCCCAAAATAGCAACCTGGTTTTTAAGACAATAGGTGCTGTTTCAATAGGCTTTACATGAATGGTCACTCAGGATTTTATGTTGTACTTTGAACTTTAGAATAGTGCAAGTGACCTTGAGGTTCACAAGTTAGATGGTTAAAGCAATGAAGCAGGAGAAACAAAGTGTTTATCCACCTTCATTCTCAGGTATAATATCTTTCCAGCCTGACCCGAATCAAAAACAGAACTGGAAATTATTAAGGCAGTGTGGAGAAGCACTTGGGAGTCTTATAACCTTCTTTGCAACCTCCCCCCCCACCCCCTGCTCAAGCTTGTGGCCATGCTTTAGCAGCATCGCTTACACCCTAAGGGAAGAAACACAAGGAAAATACTCAGGTTCTCAACAAATGGAAGCATGTGCTAATCTGCAGACTTTATTTTCATCCATTCACTTATTTTGAGCCTAGCCAATTTTAAAACTTGTCTAGTGATGCAAACCACTTGCTATAAATAAGGAAAAATGTTACCACACTGATTTCTAGGTTTTCTCATAAATGTGTTTAGGGGAACATAGATTTATCATTATATTTGTAGGCTACGAGAACAAAATATATATTATGTGAATAGTAAACTACCCCAAGAGAAGGGTGTTTGAAAGTGAAATATGGCAGTGTCTCAAGTCAAGGGGTTATTGCTAATCTAATTTAACCAGAGGTACTCAGACCTAATTCAAGCAAGAAACAGCCAAACATGAATGAAAATCAGAATGGAATGCAACCTCTCCTTTAATGCCACTCAGGGCAGATCAGAAAAGGGCAAGGATAAACAGAGATATGCAAGGGATTTTTAGTAGGAGACAGAGATCCCTCAAGAGAGAAGGCAGGAAACTATAGTACCGCACAAATACAAATTTTAAGTTTTTTTTTAAGGGAAACCACGCAAAAAATATGTACTAATATTTTGCAAAATGTACTTTGAATCCTTTTTAAATTATTGATGGGATTCAGGACATGTTATCCCAAAATTATGGTACCTTGGCACACTGAATATCTTAAACTGGGGGATTTTGAGATAATAGCAGAAGTAGGAAAGTTTCTCTGACCTTTCTCTCTGCCTCACTCTTCTTCCCTGAAACAGGTCATAAAACACCTATGTGACAGGTATCTTGCCTGTACCAAGAGGATGGAAGACATTCTAATCACCAGAGATGGGGAATTTGGGGCTGAAAAAAACTATACAAACAAACACTTGTTAAATGAACCCTTATCTTCCTAGTTACTTATTCAACATTTTCTTCTACTCTTAGCCCCAACTCCTCTGTCTTATCAATTCTTCACAAGTTTATTATTTCTTTGCCTAAAATGTAGAACAGCTTCCTGATCTGGGCCCTTCTGAGACCTTATTCTCTTATGAAGGTTCCCATGTACCTGAGGAAATCCAGTAAAATTTGTATGTTTTTTCCTGTTAATCTACCTTTGTCAGTTTAATTTTCAGACCCAGGCAAGGACATTAAGAATATTGAGGAGAACTTTTTTCCCCCTACATAAATGGCCAAGGAGAACAGGAAAAAGTGTTCAACATTATTAGTCATTAGAGAAATGCAAATTAAAACCACAGTACAATAATATTATTATGCTTCTTATAATTCAGGTGGTTCCTACAAAAAAAAATTATCAATGCCAAAATATTTGTGAGGAGTTGGACAACCAGGACTTGCATACATTGCTGGCAAAGATGTAAAATCCATACAGCAATTGCTTATTTTCTATTTGCATAAGACATATTTTGATTTGAGGAAAACTGATATAGTGTCCAAAATAAACATGTGTGAAAACAATATGGGTCAACATAAAGAAAACTGGTAAATTATGTATCATTAATTTTATTTTTTTTAAATCTAATTTAATGTTACAGTCTGAAACTCCTCCTTCCAGTTTACAATGAGGCATTCTACTCAAAACAGATTTAAATGTGATATGATAATGCAGACTCTATATCAATAAATATTATGATGGGGTTTGAGGTATACAATCCCAGAATTTGACATTTTGTCATGTTGAGTATTTTAAGCTGAAGGAGTTTGAGAAAACAGCAGAATCAGGAAGGTCACTCTGACATTCCTTCTGCCTTCTCCCCTGAGACAAGTCATAAAACCTTCATGTGAGAGATGCTCTCCCTCTACCCAGAGGAAAGGAATATCCTTACCTCTGAAGACAAAGGGATGCTAAGGAAAATGGCAACAAATAGGCATTGCTAAGTTTTCTCCAGTTTACTACATTACCTCATACTCCCTAACCTATTGTATTTACCCATAACTGTCCATTCATCATCAAACATAGCACAAATACATTCAGATCTAGCTCTTTCTTTGGGTCTTCATTTTCTTATGAAGTTTCCTATGTCATGTAAAACTTACATTAAATGAATATATATGCCTTTCTCCTGTTAGTCTGACTTTGTCAGTTTAATTTTCAGACCTTACCACGGACCCTAAGAGGATCAAGGAAAACTTTTTTCCTCCCCTATGGTTTCTTAAATTTTGAATTTATCGCCCCGGAATTATTCAAATTGTTAAATTTGAATTTTTACTAAACTTGCTATAGAACATCGACCACTTTCTCATTGATACCCACTGTAGGGAGAGCTTTCTGGGTGCTCTCCTGAGTGATTAGTGCTGAAAATCTGAGCAAATATCAAAAAGACATGTTATTACCCATTCTCCCCATAAGCTTATAATCTGGTTGAAGAGGCAATTATCTGGAATGCCACTATTGGATTAATTCTTAGGCTTAAGGTGTTTTCTCCAGGGGAAACCTGTTAAAAATACATTTTGAGATGTGGGAACACATGGGATAATTAGAAAGCCCTAAGTGGTATGTTTCACATCAATAGAGGCTTGGCTATTTCCTATATTCTCTTTGGGTATTGGGAAGGATCCAGTGAAAGACAATTTGAGAGAAGTGGCTTACGTTTTCATTGTTGGATAGAAAAGGAAACCATTAACTATATTTTCAGATCCTTAAGAAAAAGGAAAAGAAAAGTGAAATAAGCAGAGAATTAGTATTTATCTATCATCAATTATATGTAAAGATTTTACATGCACCACTAATAAGCTTGCATATTTTTAAGTTCATTTGGCTAGAAAAGGAAGACATGACATTGATTTCTTGTTTCTATTGTTCCCACCACGTAATAAATTTTGCCAAAAGTGCAGCTACTCTGGAAAACGGTATGGAGGTTCCTCAAAAAATTAAAAATAGAAGTACCCTATGACCCAGCAATTGAACTACTAGGTATTTATCCAAGGAATACAGGTATTCTGTTTATAGCAGCACTATCAACAATAACCAAAGTATAGAGAGAGCCCAAGTGTCCATTGATGGATGAATAGATAAAGAAGATGGATGTGGTACATATATAGAATGGAGTATTACTCATCAATCAAGAAGAATAAAATCTTGCCATTTGCAAATACGTGGCTAGAACTAGAGGGTATTATGCTAAGTGAAATCAGTCAGAGAAAGACAAAAATCATATGACTTCACTTATATGAGGACTTTAAGAGACAAAACAGATGAACATAAGGGAAGGGAAACAAAAATAATATAAAAACAGGGAGGGGGACAAAACATAAGAGACTCTTTAATACGGAGAACAAATAGAGGGTTACTGGAGGGGTTGTGAGAGGGGGGATAGGCTAAATGGGTAAGGGACATTAAGGAATCTACTCCTGAAATCATTGTTGCACTATATGCTAACTAACTTGGATGTAAATTTAAAAAAAAAGAAATAAAAAGGCTAAAAACCAATAAATAAATAAATAAATAAATAAATAAATAAATAAATAACTTGATTAATTAATTAATTTTGCCAAGGTCTATATTTTCCATCTGTATTCAGGAAATTAAAATCTTAGTGTTGGAGACTGGTGAACTATAGGAAGTGCTCAGTATGGCTTCTTGAAAGACTATAAATTTAAAGAGGCACCTCTTTATTTGATGAAAACAAACAAAAAAGGAAATCAAAGAAACTGAGATGTAATATGGGAAAAAAATACTATTAGTTCCTTGTTGGATCAGATTATATGCCTTTCATTTATTTGTTAACTTTGTCTCTAAATCAATATATATATTTTTTTCCACTAAAATTTATATTTCAGCAATTTAAAAGTAATTTCCTAAACAATGACAGAATTGAGATTGACCCCATGTATACCTATATCACACTAAGGTGAAAAGAAAATCCTATGTTTTGGTAGGTAAATCTGTGTTACCATCTAGTGTAAAATATTAGAACCACAGACACAAACTCCTTGAGTCCTGAAGAGGAGCTCATTCATGAGGGCAAAAAAAAAAAAAAAAATGCAACACATCACACAATGATAATGTCACAGGCAAGGAATACAACTTCTCTTAGGATACTGTGGTTGAATTGCATTTAATCAGAGGTCTAGATACAAGGATGGAATATAATAAAGCTTTATAAAAGCATTCTTGTGTTTAATGCCTTATCAAGATGTTAAGTAATTCTACCATCAAACCTGGGTGGGCCATGGTTTGTTATTTTTATTCAAATTGTAGACAATAGTTTATAAATATTCTTCCTAAATTAGCATTGGAAAACCACTAAACCTAAGAAACATTGATACACAGAAAACAATGGAGGTATTGAAAATAGAATGGACTATGACTTGGATACAAGTTCAGGAATGGTTCTCATGGGGAGAAGAGAACACTGTAAATATAGAATGATAGTCTCAGCCTTTCTCTGAGTGTTTCCTCATAATTGGATGCTAACTCCCCATTCTAGCAACTCTTTTCAATCGACACATGGGAACCCTGATAAAAGGCAAAAATATCAGTAGGTAGGTTGTGCCACAGAAACCCATGAATGCAGATTCCTTTGCATCAGGAGAGAACATAAGGGAGTAAAATAGGGGACAGGTGCACTAGCCATCTATCTTACACACACTTTCTGAGCATCCATCATATGCCAGTTTTTCTGCTAGTTACAAGAGCTACAGTGAGTAAATAAAGGTCCAATGGGGAGGAATTAACTTATAATGGAAGTCCATAATAAGTGACATCACAGAGACCCACACAAAATCTTGTTGAGTAAGGAATAAAGACTAAATAACTGACAATGGGGATCAGGAAAATCTTCATGGATGAGAGACCAATTGAACTTGACATTGAATTATGAGTAGAGGCCTACCAAATGTTTGAGAAGCTCAAATGCCTAGGAACACCAGAAAATTCTTTTTTAAAAACAGTAAGAAGCTGCAGACCTTCTAATGAAGGTAAGCTTGTGTGTGATGTTATAGTAAAAGATTCTAAGAAGCCGGAGAGTGATAAATGATGGGCAATAGGTAGAACAATGGAGATCACAAACAGAGAAAATAATTAGGAAATCTATTTAAAACACATACTATCGACTCACTAGATGCTATGTTTCTGTATTTTGTAATTATATTTGGCATCAGCTTAAAGAAATCAACTACCAAAAGTTAAATTCCATGAGAGCATTTTGTCTATTTTTATTACTGCTGGATTCCCCAGTGATTGAAAAAGTACCTGGCACATAGTTGCAGATAAATAAACATGTAAATATTTGTAAATTGAAGTTTAAAACAATTTAGTAAACATTTATTGAGCACTTGCTGTGTGCTGGCACTGTGACAGGATATGTTATGTTGTTGTTTTTTTATTCAAGAAGATTAAATTATACACAAGTGATAACTTAAATAGTGAGAAACAGGCTTTCTCAAACGACTGGGAAATCTACCAGAACAGCAATGTCAATATGGCAGTCACTAAGCATCTCTAGCTACTGAGCAGATGAAATGTGTCTAATCTAACTTGAGATATGCTCTATGCATAAAATACACTCCAGAATTTAAAGGTTTGGTACAAACAAAAAAAGAATGCAAAAGTATCTCATTGAAAAATTTTGTATTGATTGCATATTGAAATGATATTTTAAATACATTGTGCTAAATAAAATATATCATTAAAATTAAGTCATGTCTTTTTTGGTTACTAAAAATATAAAATTACATATGTAGGTCACTTTGTATTTCTGTTGGACAGTACTTTCTTAGAAAATCAAGAAGAAAACTATTTTTTAATGTATGAATTGAAAAGCCTCTATGCATTAATTTCTCAGATGATATAAATTTTGAGTACTAAGATGTGGGATGAGTTTGCTAAACAATTTGAACTCACTTCGGTGAGCTGTGCGATGAAAAAACACTACCCATTTCTAGGCAGTAACCTAATCCAATGCTTTATAATTCATGTGCAGATAAAGAGAACCAAAACTGATTCTCCACAGAGCCTAGATTCCTTGCTGACTGGAGGAAAGTAAGAAACTTTCAACAGTTCCTCTGACAGGCATTCAGATTTGACCTACTGCTCCAGCTTATTCATGGAATCATGGAATCTTTGTGAGGAGTTCACTCTCTGGATGGAGTATAATAATACATTCACTGAAAATGGCAGAATTTTGGAGTTTCATCTCTGTATCTAGTCAAAGAGTTTCGAAATGTCCCTGTCAGAGCTATATAATCATGACCCAGTATGTCCTTCCTGCCTGGAAATACTTTACCATCAGCCAACTCTGCTGCTAGAGATTCTCAGAATACTATTGGAGGTGTGTGCCCCCATGTGAAATAGCAGTATTGTGAAAATTCAACTTGGAAATTTTGTGTGTTATGAGACCAGGAAACAAATATATTAGGAAGAAATTGATGCTGGAGCATGGACAACAGCAGGGCTTTCTGGGCAGTGTTATCCTGGGCTGGGGAAGATATGAAAGAGTTTTGTTTGGAGAGAACAAGATGCAGTTTAAGGACCATGTAGGCACCAGGCATTAGGAATACAGGAGGAATCAGAAATCCAGGAAATTGCAACATAAAATGAGAACAAATTGGTGGATAACCTGACTTTTAAAACTCTTTCTGCCAGTGCCAAAGCTGAGTTCACACGTGGACAAGATTTAATATAAATTTCAGGCAGTGGAATGACTATTGGTGTGTTGTAGTCATTACTAATGTTTGCCAAATATTCCCAGTCCTTTCCACTTTCTAGCACATAACGACATTTTACTTCCTGGCCATCTTGTGGTTTGACGGGAGCATGGGATTAATTATATCCAACAAGTCATGTGTGGAGGTGATATAAGTCCCTTCTGAGAGCGTTCTATTATCAGTGCAAAATTGCCAATGCTATGTGGGATAAGACCTATAATTAACTGAGTCACAATGTTAAAATACCTTTAACAAAGTAAGTGGAAACTGGCCAGAATTAACCGTTCCAAATAACTTACTTATTGTAGGGTTTTTTGACATAAGGAACTGCTGTAGAATATTAAAAACAAAAAAACAAAAAAACAAAAAAAAACCCAAAAAACAAAAAACAAAAAACCTACCCCAATCTACAAGACTTAAATTATTTAGTCTACACACAGACACACACACACACACACACACACACACACACACATACACTTTTGGGCTAGGAGTAAAGGGAACACAGGGCCTTAATCTCTAGACTTTGTTCCCTTTTATTCCAAGCCCCCAACCAGTGATACACAGTTTTCTGATAGTATGAAAGTTTTCTCTTTCTCTGGCAGCTGCCTACACTGTCAATGTGGATTGTATTCGGTATGAAGGCTCTTATCTCTGTGGTGGCCAGAGATTTGAACTCTTTGAAATATTAGAAGAATGAGGGGACGACATTCAACTCTCCAGTAGGAGCAAGAACCAGCAAGCTATGGAAGTTCAAGGTTTCTATATCTGTAATGAGAACTCCCACTTCTGAGATTGGTTCCTATAGGATTTGTTTTGTTTGTTCCCTTGCTATTATTGGTTAAATACAAAATAGTCAATGTGATGTTTTAGTCCCGGATGTAATTCAAGTATATACTGGCTTTTCAACCCTACCCATTTGGTGGTAGATTTTATTGACAATCAAATTAGACAATACTCATATGTTGATGCTATGAAAATACCTAAAACTTAAGGCACATTTTAACACTTGTGCACGCCGAAAATACTTCCAGAGCTTTCTTTTACCTCTGATGGGCTGGCTGCTAAGATTCAAGATGGTGGCTTCTCCATCAACTTTGTTTTCTGATTAACCAGCAAAGAGTGGAAAAAAAGAGAAGAATGTCAAACATGGAATTACTTTTCTGGATCATAATCTTAGTTATATTATTTACTAGCTATGTCACCATAGGCAAGCAAACTATCTTCTCTAAAATAAGGCTAATAATAACCTAACTGAAGGCCATGAAGAAGAAATGAGATTAAATAAAAGAGAGTCTCCAGATGAATGATAATTCACAAAAAAAGCAGTTAGCATTGCAATTATATACTGAAACTTCCCTAAATTCTCTTTTATTGTAAAAACCCTGTATAGCTAATAGCATGTGACCAATGGTAAAGTCAAGGCAAAGTCAAAGATGGTCCTTTAGCTTTCCAAGGTAGATGGGCGCTGACATCAAATGTAATAGAGATTATAGAAGAAGAGATTTTACTGCTATTGTTTCAGAGAATAGAGTGATTTGCATGACTAATTTAGAAAAATGCAGGCATCTTTTTTCTTAAATCATCCACATAGACTTTAGAAATTTCTCATTTGCCCAAAGGAATTGGGCTCAATCTCCTTTTCTTTTCCAGTCCATAAACACCCATATTAACTTCACATGCACATCTAAATGAGGTAGAATATTCTCTCCTAGCCTTATCAGTCCTTCTGATATAAGTACTTAGAATTATTCGCCACTCTTTCCCCCCTCACAATAGATGTTAGAGTTTAAATTCCCAGGACTCAATGTATTTTGCCTCCATTTCTTTCTCTCTCCCAAGGCTGCATAGCAACAATATAGGATCCTGCTCTGGCATCTGCTTTACTCTGTTTTGTTTTGTTTCTTTCGATACTACTAGATTCCTATTTTTGTATTTATTCTTCACCCAGGAGAAGATCACTCCTTGAGTCAGTAAATAGATTGTATGTGTTGGTGCCAGATCTGTCATACACGTGATTGTTCTTTCTCTTACATTTCACCTCTCTCAGCATCATTGCTGTCAACCTCCGTTTGAGCAATGCATAGCTACTGTCTCCTGATACTTGGACGCAGTAAGCTATGGAAGTAACTATGTGAAGTAACATTTTAATTAGCATTTGGAGAGGATTTACATCTGTGAATGTAAAGAAAAATGTTCAATCTAGTTTCCAGGGGCTTTTTCATTCATTCTTCAAACAATTATAGTTTAGGGGCACCTAGGTGGCCCAGTTGGTTAAGCGTCCAACTTTGGCTTAGGTCATGATCTCATGGCTCGTGATTTCGGGCCCCACATCAGGCTCTGCTGACAGCTTGGAGCCTGGAGCCTGCTTTGGATTCTGTGTCTCCCTCTCTCTCTGCCCCTCCCCAACTCACGTTCTATCTCTCTCTCTCTCAAAAATAAACATTAAAAATAACACTGGTAAATAACAATTATAGTTTACTTACTCAATACCTACACTATAGGAGGCATCTAAGGGGAAATAAAATATATCAAGTTGTGTCTCAATTTGCAGTCTAGTTGACGAAAAAGGAATGTATCTATCAGCTATTTGTTTTGTTTTTCTAAAATGTTTCAATTCCCATTGCTTTTACCTAGAGATAAAATGGATTTGGCAACTGCCTCATCTATTTGGACTATGTAGAGTTCTATCTAAAAACAAAGTAAGATTTCAGTGAAGCACTTTTTAATAGCAATTTTGAAAGTAAAAATCCATACTAATTTCCTTAAATGTTTACTTGATTTTGTTTGAGTAGCAATCCGATTTAAGATGTTTGTCAGTCTAATTTGTAGTTAAAAAAAAACCTACTCATATAACTTCTTATGTTCAGAATATCAATATATAAATGAATAACTGAGGGAATTCACAAAGAATTTGAACAAAAAAACACTTAGACTTATTAATTATATTCCCAGCTTAAAGTTACTTCAGTTCTCAACTTAATTGTCCTGTGGAGACCTATCCTTTATTGCCTTTATATACACCACACACACACACTCTTACACAAACACACCGTGTACATACATATTTTAATTTAGTCCAATAGGAAACTATTATTCACCAAAAGCTTTATTTGATTTCCATACTTTAAAAAACCTCCTCAGATCTATTTCCCTGCTGTCCTATTTTCTTTCAGCTCTATCCTGAAGAAAGCCTCTCTCTGTGATTTGAAACATTTCCCAGTGTCTATTGCAGTGGCTAATTTTTCATCTTATTAATACCAATAATATGATGCATTCGAGCACACTGCAGTGTTTTGATAAGATTCCATGGGGGTCTAGCCTTTTCCAGCTATACAAAAACGTTCAAAAAATAAAGCATCAGGGCAAAAATATATGCCCCGCTGACCATTTGTACCAAAGGAGATTAGAACACAGGGTGGAAGCCTGTTCTATAGAAGCATTTTCTGAAGACAGGAGCCATGCAGAGGGCTTCATTAACTTCCAAACACTTCAAAATGAAAAATGGGAGGAAAGTATCTGGGGAAGACTGGACAACAAGACATCACATTAAACAGCATACCCATTATGATAAGTAAAGGGGATGTTTGGTTTAGAGAGTATTGATTTCAATTCCCATTTCAATAAAATGAGAAAAAAAAATGGTAGTTTCAAGAGGGGAAATTAAAGTATTATACTTTCATCAGACATTGGTCACTCTGAGTTTTCTTACTCATCCCTTCCATATCCTTCAGGCTCAACACCAAGAAGAGAAGAAAAAAATACTGGTTCTACAGGGAAATCGATAAAGGAATAAAAGAATTTATATTGTTCATCCTAAAATTCCAGGAAAAATTATAACTATAACAATTTCATCATGTAACATTTTTCAGATATGAGAAATTATAGTGAGCCTTGGAGCATATATAGGTTTTAGGAAATTGTGAAATTTTGGTATACCTTAATATATCTTCAGCAATTTAGCATTTCTGATTGAGTGCTAAATGTCTAATTCGGTCTTATGAAGTAATGCTATAAACTATTGGAAGAGTATTTTTTTTAATGTGTTAGAAGATGTAAGCTAAACAATTAATAATTTCACTAACATTTTATTATAAAGGAGTAATATCCCAACTGTAGAAAAGAATAATATTCTGTTTCCTACCACATTTACTATGACAAAGGGTATTATGAAATCTCTGCCCTGGGAACTGCCTGAAAGTCATTTCTCCTGTCCACATTTTGGCTGTCTTATACTAATTAAAGTAAATAAAAGATATTATGGTCCAAATATAATAATAATAATAATAATAATAATAACGAATAAAAACAAAAAAACACAAAAACTCAAAAAGTCTTAGAAACAATTAAGTGACTAATATCAATTTTTGTAAAAATCAAAAATCAACTTTTTACTATTATTTTAGGCCAAATGGCTAAATTTTAGATCTCAATTCTCTGCTTCATTTATTTCTGTTGGTGACAGAGGTTTTGAATGTGTTGGGAAAGATTTGATCACTATCCCAACTATCCACACATCAAAGAGACCTCTGTATGTGTGTCCTCAGTATTTCTTTTGGCACTATTTATACCAGAGATTTTATTGCACAGAAAAGGTTGTGTCACAGAGTCATTCAAAACTGAATCAGATTTCCTTTCTACTCTTATTAGTGAAAATTACCTACATCATACAGTTAATATAATTGATAACCTAAAAGCTATATGTGAAATGTTATTAATAAAACAAATAATTTATTTAAATATGCTCAACTAAACATTGAATGGATTTGCTTCATTACAATCCAAAAAAGAAAAATGTGGCAAAAATGAAATGCTTGAAGTTATTACCTATCCCCTTTCAACATGTTAGGTGAATTTTGACAATGGAGAAATTCAGACTTGCAATTCAGTTAAGTGAAAAACTAAGACAATGATTTTGGAGTAGTTAAAAATACTGTACAATTACAGTTTTTTTAGGAATCCTCTTATAAAATCAAAATGCAAATGCAATCACAGCATTCTCTCTTATGATGGGAGCATAGATCAAATGATTTGAATATAGAAATATAACATGTACAATTTTTATAAATGTGCTTTTCCTACCCCTCAGTTCTTGGGTCTACTACCATGGGGCAAAATTAAGGTCCATATTCAATTCACTCTACCTGCTACATTTTGTGAATGGATTGAATGAAAGAAAATAAAATATAACAATGTAGAAAATGGTAATATTTCTGATGAGCTACCAATATGTTTTTGTTCAGTTCAACTTTTTAATTAAATTGTTGACACATTGAGACTGTCATTTGGCAAAAAAAAGTGTATCAACAGGTAGGTCAAACAGAGGGCCATGGGAAACATGTGCAGTCATTAGATCACACTGAAAAGACAACTTTCTGGAAAAACTATAAACAAAGGAAATAAAATAATTCAACATTTTCCATTGAGCTTGAAGGTTATAAATCTGCTCATAATTAGTTAAAGTAATTGTGAGCAAAGACTTGAATGCATTATGACAATTATACGGTGCTTTAAAAATGTAGAATCAGATAATTTTGACAGCTGCTTTACATCAACTGCTGAGACACTTAAGTTGAAAGTATTCCCAAAAGAAGAAGAAGCAATATTCCACGGAGTTGCACGCAAGATGGAAGCCCTCTGAACTACCTGAAGGGTTTAGGGTAGGTTTAGCCCTTCTAGTCTCTGACTGTGTCTACAAAAGCAAACCGAAGTGGAAATATAAAGCAATTATCCTGATTAACCAAGCAAAAAATAACTCCCTGCAAGTCAGAAACAGGCAATTGTTGAGGCATGAATTATCCAGAGTGACTACTATCTATGTTGATTGAATTCATCAGGTAACAATGTACCACCTTATCTTTTTTGTATAGACAATAAAAAAAAAGTAATATTTGTGAAGTATATCTAACATCAAACTTTGTGCCTGTATCTCCCTTCAGAACATGGTGCTGAATAAAAGGTTTATTCCAGAAGTTCAAGTACACATTAGACTAAGATGAAGATGGAGGAAAATTTCAATATTTTGAAATGAGAAGTCTATGGTTCTTATGAGTACATAGTCTCCATAAGCACCCCGGGCCAGAAAGATACAAAGAGGGAGACTATTATGGATAATTCAGATAATCATTTCAACCTCAGAGACCTCACCCTTGTATAGGGGAGCCTGGACAAATAAAGAGTGTACAGAGATGAATAGATAAAAATCAATTCAGATTTTTAATAGGTGATACTAAAACTAAATGAATGGTTGAGATAGCAGGTGACTTACATTATAGTACTCGGTCAAGACTTCCATATGGAGATGTATCAAATAACTATTTTTGCATCAGCTGCTTAAAACAACACAGTTATTATCTCATGATTTCTTTATGTCAAGCATTTTATATCAACTTAGCTTTATCCTCTGCCTTGGGGTTTCTCACAAGACTGTAATTAAGGTATCTGTCAAAGCTAAGGTTTCATCTGGAAGTTCAACCGGGGAAGGATCCTCTTCCACGCCCTGTTATGTGATTGTTGGCCAGATTCAGTTCTGTGTCAGTTACTGGACTGAAGACTTCAGTAGATGGCTATTGGTCAGGGGTCTGTTTCAGGTCCTTGCCATGTGGACTTATCAACATGACAATTTGTTTCAACAAAACTAGCAAGGGTAAGAGTATTCTAGCAAGATGGAAGTCACAATCTTTGCAATCTAATGATGGAAGTGACATCTTCTCTAGGTTGAGATATCATACTGGTTAGAAGAAAGTTATTAAAGAGGAGGCTCTTTATACCAAGGCTACAAATACCAGGAGACAGTGTCCCCAACATTTGGGGCCATATTAGATAATATCTACCAAAGAAATGTCAAGAGAAAACCAAGGGAAAAGTATGTCCCAGTCAAAACGAAATGCTGAGGGCCCAAAGTGATAAAGTCTTTAAGTGTTCAAGAAACTGAAAGAAGATAAAGAGAAACTTATGAGTGATGAGGAGATTGTTAAAAGATGAAGCACAGTTAGATCAGGTAAGTCCTCATAGATAGGCTAAGTAGCTTCATTTAATTCTAAGTGTAAGAAAATCTATTCATGGTTCCTTGGCAGAGAAGTCACATGATTTCACTTACTCTAAGCAGCTAACTGAACCTGTTGTGTGGGGAATGAAAAAGATATCATAGTAGTGGTGGTGACCAGATGATAATAGAGGTAAGACAATTGACAGTGGCAACAGAGGAAATATAACACATTCAAGACATATTTTAGAGGTAGAGCCAACATGGCTTGAATGTGAAGGGTGAGAAAAAGGGATAATTTAATGACTGCTAAATTTCTGGCTTAAACAACAGAGTTGGGAGCATGACTGTACCAATGACTGAGATGAACAAGACTGTGGAGCGGGAATAGGAAAACACTCTGAAGAGAAAGAAATCCAAGCTTAATTTGTTAAATTTGAGATATCTTTGAGAATTTAAGTGGAAATATCAAATAGGCAATTGGAAATAAACATCTGGAGCTCAGGGAAAAGATTGGGCTAAATATGCAGTTACACGAGATTAATGAAGTTTGGTCATAGCCAAGCACTCTAAAACATGTGCACCAATAAAGAATACTATATTTAGGTTTGAGCCCCATTCTGCCATCAAATAGTCGTGTGTTTTTAGGCTAGCCATGCTATCATTTTAACCCTTTGCTTTGTCAGTTGTACATACGTGTATGATTTAACATGTGAAATGTAAACTATATAACATCTCCAGAAATTATTATTAACTATGTGACCTTGGCTAAATTATGTAGCTTCTCTAAACTTTATTTCTCTCCTAGGAAATGTGAACAGATAGCATCCTTTGAGATCTCAGGTCCCTTCCAGCTTCAAAATTCTCTCTATGACTGAAATATAGAGAATATTCACAATTACACAGAATGATGTTCTATTTTTTAAAAACATTTCATGGACGCCTGGGTGGCTTAGTCAGTTAAGAATCCAACTTGGGCTCAGGTCATGATCTCAGAGTTTGTGAGTTCAAGTCCCACATCAGGCTCTCTGCTGTCAGCACAGTCCACTTCAGACCTTCTGTCTCCTGCTGTCTGTGCCTTGCCTGCTCTCTCTCTCTCTCAAAATAAATAAACTTAAAAAAAATTAAAAAATAAATAAGAAATTTAAAAAATATATCAAAATGAAGAGTTAATTTAGCTTCTAATTAGTGCACTGGATATAGTATGCGTGTACCTTCAAATATTTTAATATAATCATCATTTTATGGAAAGACTCAGGACTGAAGTAAATATAGTCTGCAAAATTTTAATACATTACTTTAGCAAAATATATATTCAGCATTAGAGAGCAACTAATTTCAAGATTTCCTTACCATCTTCATGCACACAATAATACACAATCAGAATATATTTAATAAATTCTGCAAAAGAGGTAAGTGAAAAGAAATCATCTTTTTTTCATTTTACAGCGGGCCAAAAGAATCCAACCCTTCCATTTAAAAACAAAAATTATTGTATTGGCCTAAATTATCTAAATTGGCTATTTCTTTTCTTTAGCATTTACCTTTGTTGCTTTCTTTATCAAACCCAGTCTTGATTAGCCCTATTATGATTATAGAGTTAATGTGCCTTTTACCAAAATTAACCTTATTGTAAAATAGACAATCATCTTAACAATATTTGCATATCTGTTTAGTATGAGAAGTTGCAAGTTGAAATGTTCATGACTTTTCAAAAAGCAACAAATTCATTATCTAAGCATTATAATTCACATTGTAATATATAAACATTAGCAACTGCTTAAGCTATTAAGCAAATACTCTGATTTGAATTTAATTTCTTTTTGTTTCCTTCATCACAATGCTTCGTTTGCCACAATAGTTCTTATATATGTAGATTTTTTTTCCTTAGGCAATTAAAATGTAGTTATTTTTAGGGAATAATTAAAAAATCTCCACAATGAAAATCCATACTTGTTCACCCTCAATGACTCCTTAAGCATTTTTTTTTGTTTGTACTTTTAGTATGATAAATAAGACAGAATCTAAAAATCTTTTTCCTCATTTCATCTCTCTTATGCCCATAGCAATTTGTTACACTTGTTTGCTAAAGTGATAACAATAGATAAGATTAAAATTAATAGATGGGGTGCCTGGGTGGCTCAGTCAGTTGAGCATCCGACATCAGCTCAGGTCACGATCTCGCAGTTTGTGGGTTCAAGCCCCACATCTGGCTCTGTGCTGACAGCTCACAGGCTGAAGCTGCTTCAGATTCTGTGTCTCCCTCTCTCTCTGCCCCTCCCCCTCTCACACTCTGTCTCTCTCTAAAAAGTAAATAAACATTAAAAAAAAAAAGATTAGAATTAATAGATAAGGCTTGCCTCTATTACCCCAGGACATAGTACTATTACTACCATAGAAACATTAGGTATGGACTCATAGGCGTAAAGTGAGAGTCCACCTATGTTAGCCTCCTTCTCCCAACACTTTGAACTATCCTAATAAAGCTTTTAGAGAAAGAGGGGATTGGTTTTTCATTATTGTTAGCCAAGAAACCATTACCAAAAAACCCAAGCAATTTATCTCATACTTCCATCAAATTTTAATTAAAATGATAAAAACATAAAGGTGATATCAAAAGTGTGAGGTAAAAAACAATACTCAATTATCTACTTTGTATGATTTGAGATTCTCATGGAATGTTCATCCTTGGCTATGTCTCTACCTTGGAAGGCAGATATGAGTACAAAGTTACAGTGGTAGTTGGTGGGGAGGGGAGTCAAAATTTTCTTTATTGTACTTTGGTTTGTATTACCTGGTAAAACCTTCTTTCTCCATGAGAACACTTCTGTGGCTTATAGAAACCATGTATGCAGATGGGCATATGAATTAGAGGAGCAGACTCATGAGGAAATGTTGGAATGTTAGTATTCAATACTTGTGAGCCTCTAGCTTAAATGTTCTTTGTAATTTAGTACAAGTTTTCAACTTGCACTTGCCTTAGTGCCTCAGTTTTAAACTATGAAATTAATTTCCCCCTCATATTAGAACTGTCCATCAGCAAACTGAATTCTTGCCTCTGAATTTTTTTCATTAGTGTTCTTCCCAAAAGTTAGAGCTGCTCATGGCATCCTCCCTATGCTGATCTTTCAAATACTTTGTCATCACAGCTTCTGGACCTTCAATTACTTTTATGTCTTGCTACTAAGCAACAAAGCCACAATTGGACTCTAGTATCATTGTGAATTTTTCCTCCTCCAGAATCTTCAACTTAAACCTCTCCTACAATCTCTCGTACTTTCAATACTGCCTTTATTTCACATTTTACCGGAGAACCAGTGGTCTGTTCAATTGGGAAACATGTTGAAATTATGGTAGTAACTTGCATTATTTATTTGATAATTTCTTCCTCTCCTTTTATTGGCCCTCGTCTGGAACCCACATTATTCGGCTATTAGGCCAGGTCTTTTACATTTATTTGCCTTCTGTCTTTTGGTTTCTTAGTCTCTTTCATTTTCAGTATACTTTCTGAGAGTTTTCTTTAACTTTCCATTCTATCTCTCTGGAAAGTTATTAATTTTTTGCACTCATATTTTTAATTCCCAAAAGGTGTTTTTGTTTTTTAAGTCACTTGTTAGTTTTCTTTTTTTGTATACCATATTTCTTTTCTCCCTAAATTTATAAATGAAAGTATTTTTTCCTCGAGTTTCTTATTGCATAGTCTCTCTTAAGGTTGCTTTTTCTGCTCAAATACTTTGTAACACACTGAACATCAGATTCTTTCCTTAATTATCTGATGTTTTCGACTGCCTGATCATATATGTAAGTACAGCAGTAAAACAATGTTTGGAAACTTTGCTTGTGCTGAGTGGGTTGAGGGGTAGGCTTATTGAGTATAGTTCTTCACTGTAGACTGAATTTTTTGAGCCATTTCAAAGTAGAACATTTGATTTTAGGGGTGCCTGGGTGGCTCAGTGGGTTAAGTGTCTGACTTTGTCTCAGGTCATGATCTCACAGTTGATTCAGTTCATGAGGTTGAGCCCCTCATTGGGCTCTCTGCTCTCAGTGCAGAGCCCGCTTCAGATCCTCTGTCCCCTCTCTCTGTGTCACTCCCTTTCTCTCTCAAAAATAAATACACATTTTTAAAAAGAACATTTGATTTTAGTTTTATATTTTTTTAACTTAGGCTGATCAGAATCCCTACAGAAAGCTCAAAAATATCTATCTGTGGGGTCCGTTCCAATTGTCATGTGGTGGAAGATGAGTGAGGGGTACTCTCAGTTTATAAACTTTGAATCCATCATTTTCAGTCAAGTGCCTCTTTCCTCAACTGTGCTTGGTGCCTCTGGTTTAGCCACTCCAGAGAATGAACTACAGCTTTAGTGTTTTGCTGGCTTAAACAGGAGAAGTTGCGGAAAAGTAGAAAGGGATTGGGTGGTCTGGCAACTTCTTGGTCTCCTAATGCTACTGAGATTAGACCCAACACTTCTGCTTTGTTTCTCTATTGTAAATTGATTGCTTCGAGGCTTTCTTAACCATTGGCTAGGTTTCTGCTTTCTCAAGACTGCTGTATCATTCACCAGTTACTCAACCATCTGCTTTCTGGTTGCATTATGTTTTTGCTTGTTTTCTTTGTTTGCATTGTCTTTTTCTTATAGATTTAGGTCTTTAAAATATTCACTTAGTGTTATTTTAATGGAGTTTTGAGGATGAGCAAAACTAAATAAGGGTGTCTATCTTTCATCTTTACAAGAAATTCAAATTTGTTTATCAACTTGATGATGACATTCATCTTCTTGACTATTTTACTCTCCCAATCATAGAAGTTCTAGCTACCATCCCAAACTTCAAGCCATTACTAGCCATTTCAGTGAGGCTCAATGTAGCAATTAAAATCTTCCACATCATCAATTTACTTCCATTTGTAAATTATCAATTTCATAAGCTAGAATGCTTTATTCCTTCCCCAGGTTTCTATCCCAATCTGTTTTGCTCTTGTCACAAAATATTGCTAGACAAAGTCATAAAACCATATAATCAAATTTTATTCCAAACCTGTAATTACAATAGGGTTTCTTTACTTACTCAGAACTCATTTTGCTGTATACTCAAGGTCCTAAATCAGCAGCAAAATTTTTCCTGGTCTCCTAACACTGTGAAAACCACTCTGATCATAACTTCATTGCTCTAAATAAGTGGTGACAATGCAAAACAAGTTCCCACATTTCTTCTCTCTACTTCAATGCTACTTCTTCAACCATCATTTCTTCTACCTTATTATCTTCAAAGTACAGCAGATTTTCATATTCATTCTAATGCCACTATGTGCCAAAAGTAAATTTTATCCCACTTTGTCTTGTTCTGGTTCCAATTATTAAGTCTTCTTCAAGTATAGCTCCAGTTATCTGATTTCTGTCCTTCTCCTGGTCCAGGATCCAATTCCTGATCATACATTGCATTTAGCTGTTATGTGTTTCTAGTCATCTTTAATTTGAGAGTGTTCTTCCATCTTTCTTGTCTTTCATAATCTTGAGATCGTTAATAAGCCCTGGACAGTTATTTTGTAAAGTGTCTCTTGGGTTTGTATGATATTTCTTCACAAGTAAATTCAGATTACACATTTTGGGCAAGAATACAACAAAACTGATGTGCCCTTCTCAAAGCATCATACCAGGAGACCCATACATATCCAGTTACTGGTGATTTATTTTAAAATGTCCATATGCAAATATTGTATTCTTTGCAAGTGTTTATACTTATGATACAAAAAGTCAGTTGGAACATCTACAAGAGGATATGCAGTTTTTAAAAATTCTTTTTTAAATTTTTTTTAATGTTTATTTATTTTTGAGAGAGAGAGAGAGCATGCGTGCATGCGTGCGCACAAGTTGGGGAGGGGCAGAGAGAGGGGGACAGAAGATCCAAAGAAGGTTCAGTGCTGACAGCAGGAGCCTAGTGTGGGGCTTGAACTCATGAACTGAGATCATGACCTAAGCCAAAGTCAGATCCTCAAACAACTGAGCCACCCAGGTGCTCCTTAAAATGTTTTAAGAACATTTATATAGACAAGCTTATTGAGATGTTGAATTATGAGAAACAGTGAAATTGGATGTGGGAAGATATGTAATCAAGAGAGATTTATTTTTTAATTATGAGAGACATTAGAACATATCTGCTTGCTAATGGGAAGAATCCAATAAAAGGCAGAAAATGCAATATTATTTCAATCACAACTTTTAAGAAAGAGGATTGTCTATCAGTATGGTACAGCTACATAGTAGAATCCTACACAACCTTTTTAAATGCTTATATTATAAACATTTATGAAATTTTTGATATAGAATGTTGTTTATTATTTTCTGTTTAAATTATCAAAATTTAAAATAACATGTAGAATATACTTCTAAAGTGTGTATGTCTATTTTCTTAGATTAACCTCTAGGAGGCTATGATTCTAAATGCTACCAAGTCTAAAATTGAATCTTTCTGCTTGATTGACATATATTTTTACCAGGGAATTTGTATTCTAATTTTAAGAATTCAAAATAAAAAGCAAAGCCTCAATGTTCATTAAAATTAATTGAATAGTTAGGCTATATGGGGAGATATGCCTAAATGACTTCAATGTTCCACTAAAAATACAGCTATTTTTTTAAATAGTGAGCTTTCTCTTTCCTCTAAAAAATATTAAATATTTGGATAAATTGTGGAATTTTCACTTTTAAATGTAAGTTTACGTAGAAGCAATGATCAATAGACTGAGTTTTTAATTAAATATTACTGTATATTTATCAGGTGCAAGGTATATTTCCAGGTACTAAGAATACAAAGATGAATGCCACATGGTTAGTCCTAAATGGAAGTTCAGACTTACATTACACACTATGCTGCAATAGGAAAAGATGCTCAAATAGGCTTATAATAACAATAATAAATATAACAATCCACTTGGATTTCACGTATATTACCTTACTTCTGGTGATAACCCTAACCAGCAAGTATGAAAATAATACTTATATTTGTCAATCACAAAACACTTTATAAAATAACTTTTTAGGGCTCATCAATTGGCTCAGAATTATAAAAGACAAAGCCTGAGGAACTCTCTCAGATTAAATAGTTCAGAGAGTTCAAGGGTTTTTCTTAACTTCACAGGCTAGTAAGTATTATGGCCAAAATTTTAACTGAGATTTTCAAATTAAGTCACACACACATATTTAATTAATATTTTACCTTTTTACTGGAAACTGGTTACTCTTCACTTGGTTGAATGACAAATTATTTGGAAAGTTAGTTATACACCAAATAATCAGGCTGATGTTGGTAGATTTTTTTCTTTGTATCTTCAACATGAAAGTTTTAAATGTCAACATGAAATATCTAACATTTTAATAGTCAGAAATAAATATGTGAAATTATTTTTCTTGCCCTTTCATTTTTAATATTAGATTTTGTGGCTCCATTATGTCATGGATGTACAATCATCATAAGTCCTATAATATTTTCTTGTATTATTTGTTTGTTAATCCATCAGCTATTTGAGGGCAGAGATTACTTCAAATTAATTTCCCCAACCTCATTCTCTAGATTACTCTCTGGCATGTATCATGTGCTTAAAACTTGTTTGTTAAACAGTTGAGTGGATGGATGCCTTGGACCATAACATTATTACATACAAGAAACTAAAGGCATAATGAATTCCATTATGTCTAGTTAGTCTCCAAATTATATGCTTTATAAAAGAGAAACTAAAACTTATGTTTCTTGAGAAATTTTGCTTGACTTAGCATTGAGATTTTTATTTCGTCTCTCATTGTGTTTAATAATTTTATTCTTTTTTTTCACCAGTACTTCTTGGGTAAAAGGTTAATAATTATAAATGTTTTAAATATTGAAAAATTATATTATAATATAGATATAAATGTATATCACAGTCAAATCATAATTCTGAAATAGGCTGACCACAATTGAAACTGAGTTTAGTCTTCAAAATCTCTTTGAACACCATATTTACAATGGGATAATAACGTAGCTGTGAGCATATTTCTATGGATTCACATGATATACTCTTTACCTAATTGGCAATTGAAAATGCAGTTACAAATATAGGTCCATGGAGATCGTAGTTTTGGAAACCCACTGCAAAATATAACCCTTAATTACCTTCATTGCTAAAAAGGCAACCCTATCAATGCCAACGTATATTTTTCTCCATAAGTAAAGCCTAGAAAAAGCAATTGTATTGACCTAGAAGTAGTATGTGTCTATGAGGCCAGAAAATAATTTTTTTTTTCAAAGGTGTGTTCAGGGAACAGAGAAGAGATTAAATTTAAAACTCCTTTTAAATGGTTCATGGAACGGCATTAATAGCTAGTCCAAAGGGATTTATGCTAATCTACTTTCTTGGCTAAAACTAAGGATTTAATGAAAGTGATTTCTATAACGGGTGGATAAAATAGAGTTTATTCTTATAAGTTGTTTTGGTTGGAAATACTGCTATAGGTGATGTTACATAATATATCAACTCTCTTATAGCATATTTTCATAATAGAAGTGAAGAAACAAGTATATTTGCTTACAGAGTCACAGGAAAATCAGTTTTTAGGTTAAAAAAATACCACAGGCAGAAGTGGGCTAGTTTGATACCCCTTCTTCTCTATACCATATGAGAATTACAGGCCCCAGGCCATTTTTCCCAGGCCTTAGTAAAATACTTCTTACTGTATCTAGTTGTGAAAATTGAGTAAAATTTTAGATAACTCGAATGAAGGTACCTGTTCACATCTGCTTCAATTCAGTAACCCTGTTGAATCCCTTTCTTATTTTCCTGAATTCTGCTCCAACCCAGTGTCCTTTTTATTCTTGAATCATGCTGTGCTCTGATCTATCTCAGCATTTCAGCAAAGCTACTCTTTCTGCCTGGAATTTGTTCACCAAGTTTTGTGTCCTTGATTCCCCTACCTTCATGTCTCAGATTAAATGTTATCTCCTTATTAATTTAGGCCACTCTGCATATATTAGGTATTGTCCCCTTGTGGTTAACTTTATCATCAGGTCTTCAACTTTTCCAGGATGACTCTTCACACTTCATACTGATTTATTTCTTTGTGTGTATTATGCGTTCCTTTTCATACCTCCTTTTAACACCCCAGGGACTAGACTAGAACCATATTTGACATGTAGTTGGTGAGTAATAAATATTTATACATTTAAGGACTTGGATTGCTTAAAGCCTTTTTGGGGTTTTCTTTTGGCAGTAGTACAATTTAGAAGGAGGAATCAAACCATAAAAGTAAAGTAAAAAGATGAAATCTAAAGTGCCCCATTCTGTCCATGTCCAAAGTGTGTGGTTCAACTCCTCCTCTTACACAGCGTACACATTATATTAAATATGCTGACAGCTGACTCCTGTGATAATGATCTTGGGATATATAATTTATTCAGGTGAAAAATATTAATTATAATCTGTATACCATTACACCTTTAAGCTCCCATGCTTCACATAAACACATACATTGCAAATAGCATGGATCACCCCTTTTGTGAAGAACTTAGTGCATAGTAGATGTTCAGCAATATTTCACGAGTGAATGCCTTAACAGATAAATTATAGAATTTAAGCCTGGGAAGCAAGCAAATACGTTTCAGAAAATTTCTAACCGCAAGGATTGAAGCAAAATTTATTTCTGGTTAGCTTAATCAGTTGGGAATACATTTCACTATGTCTGTCTTAGAATATACTGTAGAGGTAGTATTGTGATTTTCAGTGATGTCTTAGTTATGCAGCTCAGTGCATTTAAAGCAGAAAAGCTAATGCAACGTCACCAGAAGGAAGTTCCCACTGTGGTTCAGTGAAAGAAGGTATATTGAGTCCAGCTGCATTCAGTTTGAAACCCAGTTCTGGAGGGGCGCCTGGGTGGCTCAGTTGGTTGAGCACCTGACTTCGGCTCAGGTCATGATCTCACAGTTTGTAAATTCTAGCCCTGCGTCAGGCTCTTTGCTGACATCTCAGAGCCTGGAGCCTGCTTTGGATTCTGTGTCTCCCTCTCTCTCTCCCCTTCCCCTGCTCATGCTGTCTCTCTCTCTGTTCAAAAATAAATAAACATTAAAAAAAAGAAAAAAAGAAATCCGGTTCTGGAAATATTGGTTGGGTCCCTGGGCAAGTTACTGAGAGCCTCTGAGGCAGAATTTGCTCATTTTCAAAATGGAGATAATAACACACCTGATGCAGCTGATTACTTAGAAATTGCCTCAAAATCTCAATAGCTCCTGGATGGCTCTCTATAAGGGTAAGACTAGTGACTTGTGAATATTGCCGAGACCTACACACTAAGGGAATGTGGAAGTTTAATGAGATGATTAATGGATAACAACTTTATGACAAATATTTGCTGATTTTAAAACTAATGTTTTATTAAAATGGTACTGAAGTAATATCATAACAAGTACTAGTTCAGGTTAAAAATGTAAATCTCCAAGTGAACCAGTAAATAACTACATATTGCAATCATCTTCTGAAATTGCGGTACAACAGTTATGTCATATCTAAGAAGCAAAGGATAGATGCCACCTTGGTGCATAATAACACCAAATCACATGGAACGCCTGGGTGGCTCAGTGTGTTGAGCATCCGACTTTGGCTCAGGTCATGATTTCATGGTTTGTGAGTTCGAGCCCATGTCAGGCTCTGTGCTGACAGCTCGGAGCCTGGAGCCTGCTTCAGATTCTGCGTCTCCATCTCTCTCTGCCCCTCCCCCACTTGTGCTCTGTCTCCTCTCTCAAAAATAAGTAAATATTAAAAAACTTTTAAATAAAAATAATACTAACTCACATGATGGGATTTTGAAGATTGAAATACAAGGTTTTATCCCCTAAAATATGCTTATCACCGACTGCTGCTGTGAGTTTAATCCCCCAATATTGCCTTGAGAAACCACTAGAGTTTTGTCATTATAATGCAAATTAAGGATTTGTAAGGTTAAAGCATGTGGAATTGCTCTTCTATGTAATATATATATATATATATATATATACACACACACATATATATGTGTATGTACACATATATATGTGTATATATAGGTATATATATATGTATGTATGTGTATATATATACATATATACATATATATATGTATATATATGTACAAATATATATATATATATACACACACAATTTAGTATGGTTCAACTGTTCTATTTCATCCATAATCAGGCATTGACATTTTACATGAAATTATATATAAGATTATCTTTCGAGTAGGAAATAAAGGAATGGTATGCCATGAGGAGGGAATGAATGGGTGGGAAAAGGAAGTTCCAGGCTCAGATAATGGGATTACTTCATCACGGCACCAGCATGCAATCACTAAGCAAACAGTAAAATAACAGGATAACTTGGGTTTGGATGAGTTACAAAGAGGAGCAAAAGAAAGGTAAGTTTTTAAGAATGGGAACCAAGAAAACAGACTACTAGTCTCTATAGGTTTGTGGTGATTAGACCTTAGTGAGACATGACATTCATGGTGCTGTTCACTGCAGACTGATGCATTTATCTTTGAAGAGTTCTATCAGATAAAAAGTGCTAAGGAGAATGCCAGGAGTTCTTTAGCCCTAGGATATATATTGAGATAAAACTGACATACAACGTTGTATAAGTTGAAGGTATAAAATGTGTTGAGTTGATTGCAATATGATTACTACTGTAACATTAGCTGATACCTCTATCATGCCATATAATTATCATTACTTTTTGTGGTTAGAACATTTAATATCTAGTCTCTTAGCAGTTTTAAAGTTTATAATATAGTATTGTTGACTATAATCACTGTGCATTAGATTTCCAGGGTTTACTCATCTCCTAGTAACCTCTTGCTAGTTTTACAACCAAGGACTGTCTTTCTCTAGCACCTGGGAACAAGCCTTTAAAATGAATCATCCGAAAGATAGTGCCTCTCTCTCCCAGTCTCTCTGAGGGGGTGGGAGCCAAATTTCAATTAACTATAATTAGCAAACACAAATAGCCTAATCACATTAACCAACTTCACCCCTAAATTCTCCACTAGCTCACCTCAATGCTTAATCACTCTCCTGCCTTTTGTTTCCATAGAGTTGAATGTTAATCTCTCTCACATATTTCAGTTGTCTGAATGTCTATAGTAATAGTCTTTAATATATATATTAAAAAGTGCTAAAGAGAATGCCATGGTATATATATGCCATACACACACACATATACACACACACACACAGTTGATTCAAAAAGAAATGGCACACCTGTCAGAATGGTTAAAGTTAACAACTCAGGAAACATTAGATGTTGGCAAGGATGTGGAGAAAGGGAAACAATTTTGCACTATTGGTGGGATTGCAAACTGATGCAACTACTCTGAGAAATAGTATAGAGGTTTCTCAAAAAGTTAAAAATAGAACTACCTTAAGACCCAGAAATTGCACTACTAGGTATTATCCAAAGGATACAAAAATGCTGATGCGAAGGGGGTATGTGCACCCCAATGTTTATAGCAGCGCTATCAACGATAGCCAAATTATGGAAAGAGCCCAAATGTCCATAGACTGACAAATGGATAAAGAAGGTGTGGCTTATGTATACAATAGAATATTACTTGGTGATCAAAAAGAATGAAATCTTGCTATTTGCCACAACATGGATGGAACTAGAGTATATTATTGTAAGTGAAATAAGTCAGAAAAAGACAAAAATCACATGATTTCACTCATAGGTGGAATTTAAGAAACAAAACAGATGAATACAGGGGAAGGGAAGGAAAAATGAAATAAGATGAAAACAGAGAGGGAGGCAAAGCATAAGAGACTCTTAAATACAGAGGGTTGCTAGAAGGGAGGTGGGTGAGGGCAATGGGCTAAATGGGGCATGGGCATTGAGGAGGGCACTTGGGATGAGCACTGGGTGTTGTATATAAGTGATGAATCACTAGATGTTACCCCTGAAACCAGTACTACACTATCTGTTAACTAATTTGAATTTACATTAAAAATTTTTTTTTAATTAAAAAAAATGGCAACTTTTGCCTATTGAGAGTTCCTGGAAATAACAAGCTATAGGTAAGATTAATGATTCAGATTTGCATGAAAAAAAAAATTTAAGCACATTGAAGATTTGATTTCTTTCCTCCACTTAATTTCCCGAGGCTTTCCTGTTCTGGTTATTTGGGGAAAAATACAGAACTTTCAATACACATTTTAAAACTGGGCGAAAAACTCCTGGACTCAAATTAATCATAACAATAAAATTCAAGTAAGCCAAATTTGAATCGTGTTCTTCAGTTTAGTAATAATTCAGCACATCATGTCTTTAAAAAACACAATTTTTACAATGTTTTTATTTTTTCTGTGAGAGTTATCAATAAGAATACCTTTCTTTCATTCCAGCCACACATCCTTCTGTCCTGCCACTGCTGAATTTGAAGGCTAGAGGGTATACACATCTGCCCTGGCAAATATAATCAGTGTTTCCTCCACAAACACAGACTCCCATGACAACCAAACAGAAAGGGAAAAAGAGAGAGAAACCAAGGATATTAAATTTCTCTTAGACCCACCACCTGATTCTCATTTGACCCACTGTCTGGGTCTTATTAAGCCCACCCTGATCTCTTTTATTCCCATAGCCTTTTTATAAGCTGGGCATTTGGAATCTTAGTCCTCATAGTTTTCCGTGTTACTGAACAACAATCCTAGGAAAGCAAGAGAACATTTGCAAAGCCATTTTATTTCCATCATTTTTAGGTTGTTGGGTTCCTTTGCAGAGGCTATCAACTCAGGCTGGGTAAGGACACCTGTCCACCCAAGCAAGCCTGAGATTACTAACTCATTTCACATGGGTCACCAAACTGATATCAAATAGCAGTAGCTCTTGTTTATTACTAGCTTAGATCAGACTCAAACTGGAGGCTCAAAGCTAAAAGGCTTAACCTCAGGCCCCTTCACCCTGGGTCACTCCCAATCTGTCTCTGGGGCACTTTTAATTAATGGCAGAGTGAAAAGGATTATAAATTCCAGAATTCCCATATACTATCCCTTATGGATGCCCAACTCACTGACAGCTAAGAAGGCTTTCCACTAACACATATTTGTTCATATGATTGTATCTGCACAAACCAAATTAAGTGGAGACAGGAGGAGGGAACTATCTTGAAAATTTAGGCTAAAATAGAAATACTTCAACTGAAGCTTGGGAATTTACCTTTTTGATATTGGAGAAATCTGCCAGATGATGTCCTTGCATTAAATTTAACTTTGCACGTGCTGATGCCAAAGGGCAAAGAAGAGTAGAAAGTGCAGGTGATTATGCAGACTGTTAAAATCCAGGCATCCAATAGTGAGAGAGGAAAAAAAAAAAAAAAAGAGAGAGAGAAGAGAAAGCCCTTAAGCAGCCAGGTTGATCTAATTCAGGAATTAGCCAACTACAATGCTGGTTTATGGTATAAATATAGTTAAGATTACTGTAAAGTGGGAAAACAGTATTGTGAGACACTAATTTTGCACATTTCCTATGTTTTCTGATAGAATACTTCAAGGTTAAGGAAAGTTCTAGGACAATTGAATATCCCTTCTGAATCATGTACTTCTATTGGCCATGTTCATGATATTTATGGCTTTGTTTTAAACTGGAGAAATATGGTATTTGGGATCACTTGTGTAGGACACAATGAATATTCCTTATTTCTGGAAATAGGTGCCTGAATTAAGTGTACTAATAACATGCACCAACCACATTGCTAAGCCTTCCCCATACTAGGTTCTTTCACATATTAAATTTCATCTTTTCAGCAATTTTATGAGGGCAGTATAATTATATCTATTGTATAAATAAAGAAACTGAGATTTTTATAAGAATATTAATTCTTTGGTATATATATTACATATTTATATATTTGGTATGTGTATATAATATCAACTATATTATTTATATATTATATCCATATCTATATCATCTATCTACATCTGTATCATCTATCTATATCTATATATAGAACCATCTGTTATACCGGTGGTTATGCAAAAAAGATATTCTCAAGTCCTAACCCTCTGTACCCATGAATGTGACCTTATTTAAAAATAGGGTCTTTGCAAGTTTAATCAAGGTAAGATGATGTCACTGGGCTGGGTTTAATCCAATATAATGAATGTCCGTATAAAAAGAGGGAAATTTGGACACAGACATAGAAGTCCAGGGAGAGTGCCATGTGAAGATGGAGGCAGATTGGAGTGATGCAAATACAGGCAAAGGAATGCCAAGTAGTGCTGGCCATCACCAGAAGCTAGGAGAGAGGCAGGAAACAGGTTGTTTCTCAGAGCTCTCAGTAGGAACCATCTTGCTTTTGAGCTTCTGGGTTCCACAGTGTTTCTATTGTTTTAAGCCACTAGTTTGTGGTACTTAGTTATGGAAGCCCTAGGAAACCAATATATCACTTGATAGACAAGAGAGAAAATTATAGTAGAGAAGTTAATTTTTTATATTAAGCAAGTTCAGATGATGCTGGTGTATGTTTTATGCTTCTTTAGGTAAACAGCGGTAGAATATTTCCAACAGAAAAAGATAATACCTGGGTTAGAAAGAGGCCCTTACAAAGTTATATTATGCATTCCATTCTAAAAATTCTGACCATATAACTGCCTTATTGAAAAAAGATAAATAAATAGGGGTGTCTGCGTGGCTCAGTTGGTTAAACGTCTGACTTCGGCTCAGGTCATGATCTCTCGGTTTGAGGGTTTGAGCCCCACGTTGGGCTCTGTGCTGACAGCTCAGAGCCTGGAGCCTGCTTCAGGTTGTGTCTCCCTCTCTCTCTGCCCCTCTTCTGCTCACACTGTCTCCTTCTCAAAAATAAACATTAAAAATAAATAAATAAATAATAAATTTCAATAAGGGAGATCCTATTACCTATAGAATGGACTCCTAACTTCTCAAACTGGCAGTGCCTTGCATGAAATAGACTCTTAAAAATGTCTAATAATTAGACATATGGATTCTCCTTCTTTCCTGGGTTTATCTTGCCCTGCTTCTATACAGCCACCCAACAGTGTAGCTAAGTAGAATTCCTGTCTATTTGCCTAAACATACCTTCTTCTTTCCCACTTTCTTTCCTTTACCTATGCTAGAGCCATCATATCAAAGGACTGCTCATCTTCCCTCTTCACTCCCTCAACCTATTTAAACCCTACTAGGCATCAAGACTATGTGATAATTCTTGTGTTAATCCTTTACTAATTACGACGACTTTGGGATTCAGCTACTCCTCTTCTCCATAGAAATTTGTGGGTCTCTTGTGGCTTTTCCAGATGTGTGATTTGCCATACACTACTGTGTTTATCTTATCTTCATTACTGTTTCAGAACTCTCTTGGATCAGGCAGTATTCCTACTCATCTTTTATGCTTTGCCCCTAACTCCAGCCCCTAGCATAATGCCTTATACAGTTTGTCCTCTATAAATGTTTGCTGAATTGATTTTAAGTTTGAATTAAGCAGCACATGATCTCTTAGGTTGAAAAATCACATTGCAGATGGCATGCTTGTATTGCTCAATATTGGTGCACCAATGGAGCAAGGCATATGCTGCAAATTCTTCATCTAAATGGTAGGAACTAGCAAAGGAAAGGTTGTTCAGAAAAGGTTATCTACCATCAAAAGTAACAAGAGAAACAGGCAAATGCTATAGAATTTTTTTTCCAGCTTATTCTATCCATCTAGTGGCAATTCATTTATCTGGTTAGCATAACTGCTAGATTCCAGTGTTAGATTCAAAATAAAGCTAATTTGCATTGGCATAGTGACTTAACTCACTGGTGTATTATTACTATGTAAGCAGGTGTACATGCGACTACAAATAAATGCTTGCTGATGGAATCCCAGCAGGGCTTCTGATGAGTTTTCATTTTGTTGAACCTTACCCAGGAAATTACTGTGTAAAAAGCTTTGCTATTAGTTCTTTGCCTGAAATATCGTTTAGCTACACCTGGCCAAATTCATGGCAATTATACTAACTATACAAAAAGGACATTCCAAAATTCTCATCAGCCTTTTATATCCATTTTCTCAAATTTAATACTGAAATAATAAAAAGACAAAATACTCATACTCAAATCCCTAACAGCATGCATTAAGAGACACTTAGTATTTAAGAGTAAAAAAAAAAAAACTTTTATAAAAAGAGGATAATGTAAGTCAATCTTTCTTTTAAAATAGAATCCACACTATAAATGATCAATTCCAAAGCTTCCAGCCACTGTTTACTAATGAAATGTACAACATAAACATTATGCATGTTAACTGCAGCCCTAAATATGCTTAGGTGGAAATACTAAAAATTGTCATACTGTATCATGCGATACATTAAAAAGCTGAGAATGAAATATTGGGGTTCTTGGTGCCACAGCATATGACCATATAGGTCAAATCTGTATCTTAACAAGCTATGTGACATGATCAAACCAACCCACCATGTCTCCATAGCTGTGTTATAATGAATTTTGTTATGCTTATTAAAATGCATCAGTAGACTTTGGTTTTAAACATATTTTAGTCAACAAACATTCTCACTTTATTTTAAAATGAGAAATGAGACAAACTTCCTCATATAAGAAGATCATCAGAAATATAAGGCAATGCATGCCAAATGGCAAAATGCTTGCTACCGATGATCAGTGCTGCATCCATAATCAACGGTGGAGAGGGACTTCTAAGAGGGGAAGACATTGGGCACGTTCCATAAGACAGAATGACTGTATATGCTGATTCGAATGGAAGAATTCTACTTCATGCCTTCATACCTAGTATGCTAATTAATATGACCCACTGTCACTCTCAAAAGTGTTTCGATTTATTTATTTTTTATTTTTTTTAACGTTTATTTATTTTTGAGACAGAGAGAGACACAGCATGAACGGGGACGGCTCAGAGAGAGGGAGTCACAGAATCTCAAACAGGCTCCAGGCTCTGAGCTGTCAGCACAGAGCCATACGTGGGGCTCGAACTCAGGACCGTGAGATCTTGACCTGAGCCGAAGTGGGACGCTTAACCGTCTGAGCCACCCAAGCGCTCCGAAAATGTTTCGATTTAAATGATAATTATATGTTCATTCTACCACAGAAGAAAATATGAAAGTTTGGACTTGAAAGAAAGGTGTAATTCAAATAAGCAGAAGTGAGTATCTCTGGAAATCTAAGACAGGTACGCAGTATATGAAGAGGAACAAAAATGAAGCACAGAAATCAATAGGCTTCATTTGAGCATTTTATGCAATAGGGACTTCTCTGTATTGGGAACTGCAAATAAAGGTGTACTGGTGATCTGCACTTTTCAATGTTGTCCTCCTAGCTTTTGCCTAAGGAAACAATAGAGATTTTTCCCAGAGTATGTTTTCATGACTATTTCTCTATTCTGAATGTTTCTGGGGATCTGGGGACACACCACAATCCCACACAGTATCAACTATCTTCTGCCAAGGTAGTCAGATTTCACACAAAAAAATAAAAAATGAAAAAAAAAAGAAAAAAGAAAAGAAAAAAAGAAAGAAAAACTATAAAAACAAGATGCTCAGCTAAATTCAGATTTCCTGTCATCAATGAACAAAATTTTTTTGCATAATAACGTCCAAGATATTGGGTGGAACAAAAAAACATATGTATGTTTTTACTATGTCACAATTATCATATGAGATACACTCACATTTTAAAAAAATTGCTATTTGTCTGAAATTCAAATTTGATTGAACCTGCAACTGTAGTCCTGCCTCATTTTAGCCTTGAGGGATTTCCCTTGACTCTTTCTTTGGTTGATGAAACTCCAACCCTTGGCTTAGGAGACCGGTTTCCTCTACTCTCAAAGGTAATTTCTGTTTTGAGCTTAGGAGGTTTGTATGAAGAATTTTACAATTATTTAGTGATGTTTTCCTCAACTATGTACTTAGGTATAAGTTTATTTTTTATATGCTATGAGTTAAAACTCAAATCTCAATTTTTTACTTAAATTAGTCTTCTATGGAAACTAACAATAAAGGGGTTGAGTTCTCTCTTAACAGGAGTTCAGTCAATACTCTTTCTCTCATCATTGTCAACTCCAAAATGTAAGACAATATGTACAACCACATTGGATCACATACCATTTACTGAACTCCTGCATTTCCTCAGTACCCATTCAGCATGGCCATGAGACGCATTATTCACATTATACAAGTGAGGAAACAAGGCACTTTCGAGATGTATTTCAAAGGCTCCATAACTAGTTCGTGGTAATGGTATTAACTTTTGAACTCAGAACCCATGAGGCCACATTAGCCAATTTATTTATACTGTAATATAGCTGTTTCCAACAGAGCAATGAACATTTCTTGTCATTATTTTTAAATGGCTCTCATAATTTCCTCAAATGCAAATGAAATGTATTGCTGCTTTCTGATTACATACACGAATATCATCCTCAGGTCTGTTCTCTTTTGATTAATATAATAAAAATAAAAATAACAGCAACAACATGTAACACTTGTGTCCAGCATCATGTTGAGCATCTTACATGTTATATTTTACTCAATGTTATAAACTGTCATTGAATGATTTTATTCAGTAATCAAGAATTCCTTAGACCATTTGAACCTTGAAAAATGACATTATAGATTTACAATCTTCTGACACATGGACATAACCTTTTGACAGATACCACAGGAGATAGACTTTTACATCTTAATGTTGTCTATTTGATGGACATATGGCTCTATATCAAGGAACAGACTTTGAAGCCTGAAAAAGAACAATTCTCAACAATGGAAAAAAGGACAATCTCTCCGTACATAAAAGTCAATACCAAAAAATATTCAAACGTGGAGGCATCAAACCTGCTGTTGGTAATTCTAGATACTTAAAAAAGACCTATTTTAATGTTATAGGTAACAGGAATCCTAGAAACTCAATGAACAAATAACAAACAGCAGCAGCTGATCACAGAAATTGCTAAAAACTTGCAGTCTTTTTTTCAAAGAACAAGCTCTGATCCAACGTCAGTTACCCTCGAGCCCTGCAAGAATTTCACAACTTCACAGAGACTTCTCTTCCAGTGTGGCTGCCTGCCCATCTGCAGAGACAGGCAGGTATTTTCCCACCATTCTGAGCCAGTGTGGGTGTCACCATGTCCTTTGTGACCAACACCAAACCCAAAAGACCCATTTCAAATCTCCTCTTTGTTCCAGTCTTTAATCTGAATGGCTGATCTTAATCAAGTGCAACAGATTATATAGGAAGTGTAATGACCAATAAATTATTTCACTAGTCAAGCAGGACTCACCGCACATTTACAACAATACAACAATAATGATTGAAGGGAGTAACCTCTTTACACTTAGACCAACAGCCGAGCCACACTGTTATAACAGTACTTACACCAATTATATGCACATGCAATGACAAGAAGACAATGTTCTCCCATGTACATTAGAGAATGAAATTAGAAGAAAATTATATGGGCTATTTTCTATTGCAGGTAGTGAAATCTCAGGATGACCAAAAAGTGACATAAAAATGAATAGCATTTATTGACATATTTGTCAATAATAGAGTGGCCCAAATAAATGAGAAGAGTATGGAACAAATAAGGAGAAAGCCAAACATAAACACCTTTTCACTAAATTATTTCTATATAGAATTTCTAATTTTAGAATTTATGAAACAGAGCATGACTTCATTTTATAAAAATTGAGATCTTGAATAAAGAATTTTTAAGCTGCAGCACATTTGTACATAACATAGCAGAATTCTATTCTGCATTATAAAGACTTAAACAAAACATAGAGTCCTGTAGAAGTAGGGGATCTATGATCTGAATTTTGCAAGACGCCATTCAATTTCTTCAAATACCAGAGGCCCTGAATACCTCTCTTTGGAATGGTATGAAATGGTTGTACTGCTAGAATCTTCTAGCTTTTTCCCTTTACTTTCTGGTCTTACTCTCAAGCTCCCCATCCCTGAAAGTGGTCCCTATCCATCTGGGATAGTGGTGACTATCCATCTGGGATGTTGTCAAGAGTATTTCTGCCCTGGTTGAGTGGAATTAGACATCTTTTAAGTTTCTTTCAAATTCCAAGGGCCTATAACTTTATTGTGACTTTGCTCTAAATAATGGATGTTTTTGCCAAAGCACATTGAGACTTTGGCTACACAATGCAGATGAGTAAATGAACTGTTTGTCTTCATAAAATAACAGCTTCATGGAATCTTTCCCCAAAGAGGACATTTACCTATACTTTCAATGTCTCCATGGTCAGGATGTTCCATGACTATGTTAATTCCAATTTTAGAGAAAGCTGCTCCATGGAGCTTTTTTAAACATTTAGTTTTAACTTGTCAAGTCCAGTCTGAAATGTGTAAATTGTATAATTCTTTGATTTTCATTCCAAATTAAGTATGGTAGCAGATGTGAATCTTGGTCTGTGTACTCAAGTGTTTAATACATAACAGATTTATTTTATTCTTTCTATGAATATAAAGGCTCACATAAAATTCAAGCTCCCCTTTATGGTTGTGCAAAGCTTCCTTGGCTTCACATAGCTTTAAAGCATAACAACAACCACACCACCATGCTTATCGTGATTCATCTGTCGGCAGTGGTGGGATTACAATGCCCTTTGTCCCTGCTGATTTCTTCTGGTGATTTGGCTGCTTTTATGCTTGTGGCATGAGCTTTTTTTATAATGCTGGTAAACCCTATCCCTAAGGCTCTGCTTCCTAATGCACCCAAACACATAGCAATGCCCAGTGCAGTTATCTAAGGGCTGACTATCTCGTTAGAGGACTATCGCCAGTTGGAGCATGAGTCTCTGCTACTAGTGAAACCAGTGTGGCTATCGGATTCTTCACAGTTTACAGAAAGCCTCTCCTCTCGCTATCCACAGTTTCCTTCTTCTCCCCTCCTCTCCAAGAGATCTGGCATAATCCCTTCAACAGGGAGAAGAATTAATTTCAAGCAGCTTCCTTTTTTCTGTTCTGCCTCAAGCCTTCCACGCCTAGTAACTTGCTTGAAAAGGAAAAAAAAGAAATAGAGAAAAGACAAATATAAACTAACCTCGCAAGAACTAATTGTACACCAGTACCATTTTACCTCCCTTACCTCTAATGAGCATGTGTTATTTTCCTACAAAGAACGTAATAGATCATTCTATTCATTCATCTTTCACCAGATACTTCTCTCTGCCATCTATACAGCTAATACAGGAATATCCGTGTCAGTGTTTATTGATAATAAACCAGTGCTAGGTATTCATCCTCTAAGAGCGAGGGGAGAGCAAAGACTTAGTAGTTCTCTTTCTACAACAATTATATTTACTCCTCTCTAAAACTGTTAATTTTTTAAGTATAAACCTTAATTCTTTTTAAGTTTATTTATTTATTTTGAAATAGAGAGAGCAAGCATGAGCAGGACAGGGAAGAGATAGAAAAGAGAGAGAATCCCAAGGAGGCTCTGTGCTGTCAGTACAGAGCCTGACATGAGGCTTGATCCCTTGAACTGTGAGATCTTGACCTGAGCTGAAATCAACTCAGACATTTAGCTGACTAAGCCACCTAGCCGCCCCAACACTTCCTTAATTTGATGAAAGATTTCTGTGATAATAGTCTACCCTATTAAAGAAGGAATGAGAACAGAATAAATGTTGGTCAACACCATTTCAAGTTTCTTATGTAAGCAATAACATTTCTTGACCATTGATACACTTCAATTTAACCACTAGATTAAACTTCTCCAAAAGAACTTTGTAACTATTATAAGAATCACTGTTTTGTAAATTGACTGAGTCTCTCAAGCATACACAAAATGTATTTTAAATATTCACAGAGTGGTTTTCTCTTCAGATCAGATTATTAAAACTTTGGTTAAGTTAAATTTCCGGATTCACTCTCAATTGCTGAAAAATGTCTAGTTACCCACATATGAAGCCTCATATAGATACAAGGGACACAAAAATTGAGAAGGAAGAAAGAAAACAAAAGTTTTTCAGTATAAAAAAAAACATTTTGGGAACTATTTTTTCTCACCAACAACATTTATTAGATTCCATTTTGTATAAAGTCCTACATGAAAAATGGTGATGAAATCTTATTCATGAGTGTATACTCTAAATACTGTTGTAGTAAAATATAGATATCACTGATAAGAGCAAATATTTACCCAGAAGCCTACCCAGAATCATCTAAACAATGGAATTATTGTAATAGATATTTTGAAAAAATAACCATGTATTTTTAAAAGTAGACTAATCCAAAAATTGAGGAATAATTTGAAACAATGTACAATAATCCACTGGGTTGCAAGTGACTAGGGTGTGATATCTTGGCAGCCGGAATCTAGTGGACAAGATAGGACGTTTTTATCTTAATAGACTATAGTAACGGTACTAATGGCATTCTCACCGATAACATACAGATTTTGATGGTTCTTCATTTATATATTTTATCAAGTAATAAAAATTTTAAAGAGTTGAATTTCTAGCCTTGTTAGATCTAGTATGTTCTTTCAATCATTTCATCTTTTGGACTTCAGTTATTCAAATTCCAAAGAACTATTATTCCAAATTAATTCAGGTGATAAGTATGCAAATTAAACAGTCAGCTATATAATATAAATCTACATGTTTGATATTGAGAAACATATATTATGTAGTATGTGATATAATACAAATGCATCCAAAACATATATGATTCATAAAACACTCTGGTCTGCAGATGTATTCATAAAACAAATGAGTACAAATAGGGTGCAACTGACCTGCCATTGATAGAACATTCACATTGTTATTTTCTTTGTAGTTTCAATATTGAACATACCCTGACTTTGCAAGTCTTTTCATTGCAGACACATTAGAAACACATCATTTGGAGGGATCGAGTGAGAATAAAAACCAGGTAATGTTATTTGGCTTAGAAGTATCAAAAGAGACTGTAAAGATTGATAGATTAGGTATGTTTCAAACAGAAGAGTGAATACAGACGCACCGCCTGGCAGAGAGAGGAATCTGGATCTGCCGTGATACCACTATTTATTGTAGTAATGATCAACTTGTAAAACTGGACATCCACTATAGTTTTGTCCATCCTTTTCTCTAACATGAGAAAACTGATGCAGAGGGAAGTTAATTGACTCATTTGAAGTCCATAGTGAACTTGATAGAACCAGGCCTGCAACTCTTATTACGTAAATTCTGAGGTCTGTTTGTTTTTTTTATTTGTTGAACGTGTATTTTATTTTTGAGAGAGAGAGAACATAAGTGCACATGAGTTGGGGAGGAGAATAGAGAAGGAAACCAAGAATCTGAAGCAGGCTCCTCCCTGTGAGCTCAGAGCCTGATGTAAGACTCAAATCTAGAACCTGGAGACAAGGACCTGAGCCCAAATCAAGAATTCATTGCTTACCGTCTGAGCCACCCAGGTGCCCCCTAGGTCTGTTTGAATTACAGGAAGGACCTTAACAACATACATCATGGCAGTGAAACATTTTGTGCATATTAGACACTTGAATGCATTAAAGGTATGCATTAAATATTAATTTTCTGAGAACTATTCATAAAATGGAAGGAAAAAATCATCATTTATTGACAATGGGAACATTTTTTCATGGAATTTCAGAGTAGTGAACACCAAAACAAAATTTCTCTTTTCAATCCTGTCTCTCCCAGTGTTCACGGTCTCACAACTTCATTTTTTTCTATACACTGAAGTACTTATTTTATTCTTGTCTCCCTTTTTTTTTCCATTCACTCAATTAGCAAAACAAGAGGTAATTCAGATTCTTAAGGTGAACATTGTTTCATTTTCCTTTGTTCAAAAGCACTTATACTGACACCTTTCAAAGTCTGTTCCTCTTATTTGAGACTCCCCTGTGCTCCTTCTTTGTCTTTTATGAGGAAATTTCCTGAGAGTTGGTCTGTGCTGTGAAACAAAGCCCGGGCAGCTGTGGATGCCACAGCAATGCCAAACAGCCGATGCCAGCGGTCTCCTCCTCGCTGCTGGTTTTGTGTTTGTTTGTTTGTTTGTTTGTGCTGAAATGGCCAGAAGGAACCTACCAGGAGCCCACCAGGAATGCCTGAGCCCTCAACTTCATTCTCAACACTAGTATAAAAAAAAAAAACAAAACATGCAACTGCGCCGTAGACAGCCCCCACAAGCCACAGCGGTTCCTACTGCGCAGCTCCGAACCGTTTGAAATATTCCTGTTGGGTTGCATTTTACACAACACTACCACGATACATGGAAGACATTTAGATGTGTCTGAGGCAAGGGAAGTAGATACAGTGATGAGGAATTAGAAACAGGAGCACTAACAGCCTTGAAGAAATTCCCTTAGATCAGAAACGTAAAAAAAAAAAAAAAAAAAAAAAAAAAAAAATCAATTAATAAATCAGTCAGTCAGTCTTCCATGCAGATCCTTGTAAAGAAAAGGAGGCTATTTTGTCAAAATAATAATCATGTTTTCTAAGGGCCGTCCTGCTAAAAATACAGCTTCTCCAGAGAAGCAGCTACACGCACCCTTTAAATAGCTCCATTTGGCTTGCATCGTTGCTTGTCCTTATCTTAACTGAATAAGAACTGTCTAATATCCCTCTAAATGAAAGTAATTTTTGGACTCAGTCACAGTGCACATTTGACAATCCTTTCCAGATGTGATTATGTGGAACTCTCTCTCACATTTACAATGGAATGGGCAAAGGGGGTTTGGAGATGTTACATAGAAAATCACTTTTCCAGCCCTTGGGGATTGAAATAAGAGGGTGGTCCATATGACATTGAATATAGGTGAGTCGCATGCTGAGCTTTGAAAAGAGAACCATTCTCCTGGGCTGTGAATAGGAGCCCTGCATCCCCCTTTGAGGCTAACCGATACCCTGTGATGAAAACCACTGTATAAATGCAATACGCCTTTGTTCACAGCACCGGCAGGTGTTGTTAAAGCCTTCTGTCCTAGCTCTGACAATGTTCCAGAAACCTGACCTGCCACAACCCTGTTATTCCCACAATAGAAAACCCTTACAGAATAGTTAATTGTGCCAGATTGTGCAATTCTATTGTGATACTTAATAGGGAAGGACAACAGATTCTTATGGTTTGATTTTATACTGATAGACTAGATAAATGGACGTGTCTGGGTATGTGTGTGTGTCTATATATTATATTTCCACACACACACATACTCACATAATTCCCATGATAATGCCACACTCAGACTTCTGTCTCAAAAGGCAGTGGCTTTGAGATGTTATCACGAGATTGCAGTACAGTTTGAGGAGAATGTTCTGAGTTAGCCATGACTGTGAAGTATCCAACTTACCCAAGATCCAAGACCACTAAGTTTTTATCTCTGTCAACATTCAGAGCTTTTTTGTACAATTGAATTAATCATGCCAACAACTGCGTGTCCAGGTTTTTCACTTTCATCAATACCATATTGGAACATAGTATCAAGCTGTTCCTTGAAATGGTTGAAAACACACTGGCTGCAAAAATTAGGTGATATGTGATAGACACAGTTTAGGGAAAATGGAGAATTAAGACAATAATTTGGAAAATGTAGGAAAGTAAAGACTTCCAAAGCAAAAAGGCAAGAAAGAAATAAAAAAAAAAATAGCAATTTGATTATTTTCCAGAAAATTGCTAGACTGCTCATGACCCAGTCTAGAATGTTTCTCTTGAGCTTTACTGTTTGAATAGCTGTAGCAAGGGAAGCTGTGCAAAGTTTGGATTTCACTGACCACCTAGGCTATGATTTCAGAACCAGAAAGGTCTGGGTTCAAAGCATTATTCTATGAGTTAGTATATATGTGACCCCTGATCAGTTTCTTATCTGCTTTAAGTCTCAGTGTATACATCAGATTCCCATAAGTGTGTTTTGGATACTTGTGCTTAGCTTGGTGCCTGGTGCATCAAATGACAAATTGTGGCTATGAAACTATTTTCGGAGAATTCCACTCTAATGTGAGTGTTGTACATAAAGAACTCCTTGGGTACATCTTAATGCATTTTTTACCATTTTTATTCATGTGCTTTTATACAAATGATTTTTCATTCTAGAATAAAGATAGTTTGATTTTTTTATCAATAAGGAGAGATTATTAGTTTGCTTTAACAGAGACAAACATGGCAATAACAAATAAGGTAGAACTTCTCTCTTACATAAAAGGTGAAGTCAGGCTGACTAGGGAGTGAAAGTGGCTCTTGGCTTTATGAGACCACTGGGGTCTTCAGACTCCTAGACTATCACCCTCATCCATGTGATGGAAGGAATCACCATCTCCCTGTCTGTGGTCTGGCCAGCAGAAAGGAAGAAGAGGTGGAGGCCAAGCAGCTTTTCTTAAAGGACACTACCTAAATATTCTTCATCTCACTTCTGCTTACATCCCGTTAGCCAGATTACCTAAGCACACCTAGCCACAAGAGCAGCTGGAAAATGTTCTTTATAGCTCATTGCAATATGCTAAGTCAAAACTCAGTAAGCCAAATTGCTAAAACAATTTGGAAGACAATTATGAATTTATTTCCAAAAGTATATGCATCAGTTACCCACTGCTGCATAGCAAACCATCCTACCGCTTAGTGGCCTAAAGCAATAGCCATTTATTTAGCTCATGATCGTGAAGATTGAAAATTGAAATGGCTCTGCTGGGTGGTTTTAGCTGGCCATATGGCAGAGATCAGCTGCAAGGTTATACTTAGGGGCAGGCATCACTATCAGCTGGAATGCTTCAACCCTCCTCTTGTCCTCCAGCAGGCCACCTGTGGCCTGTGTGCTCAGTGTGTGCACAAGTCCTTTTGAGATCCAGCCTTATGACTTCCACAGTCTCCCTTCTACATTCTGTTGGTCAAAGAAAGTCACAAGGCCAGCACAGACTTAAAAGTAGGGAAAATACAATCTACCTCTTGATGGGGAGGAGCTAACAGGCATAATATAGGGAAGGGACGAATTTGCTGCCATTTTTGTAATCTACCACTGATGGTAATAAATTAGAGTTACTATTAATAAATTTACTGCAGTATAAGTATGAAAGATCATCTTTTTTTTTTTTGGAGAGAGAAAGAAAGAGCATGCATGAGTAAACAGGGGAAGGGCAGAGCGAGAAGGAATTGGAGGATCTGAAGCCCCTCTGTGCTGACTGCATAGAGCCCAGCAGGGGGCTAGAACTCACAAACTGCAAGATCAGTGACCTGAGCCAAAGACAGAAGCTTAACCGATTGAGTCACCCCAGAGCCCCAAGATCATTCCAATTGTAAATTATGTGATGTTAACTTGAGACAGATCAAATTATCAAGTGAGGGGAGATAGATACAAATGTTAGGTCCCTAAGTCACACAAAGTTAGGAACACATGCAGACAATTACATAACATTTAAATCAGATTAAGATCTTCTACATACAGTATACACCCAAGCCACGTGTTACGGGGTAACTGATTGCCCCGTTGGTGATTCTCAACTCTCTAGAGATCTGAGGGAGAGGAAAGAAAATATTACATTATCTGAGGACAAAATAAGTCAGGTAAACATTACAAAGGAGTGTTGAGAGAATCTGCCTAGGTATCAGAATAGCTGAGTTCTACTTCAAGCTAGGATTCACAATGTCCTTACTTTCTTTGTATAATTTTTAAGGTTGGACTAAATTAAATTTGATCTCCCTTCTTGTTTTGACTGGTGTTTGGATCACTAAGAATGACAAAAAGGGCCTTGTTCTTTCAAATGACAAAACTATAAATATAAGAACCAAAAAGGAAATACAAATGCTTAGGTTACTTAGCAGAAAATATCAATATATTTGGAAACATTCAGCTACCTATCTAAATTATGTCTGTAGAAGCAAAGTTGAAAAATATATCTGATTGCAAGCCAACTACGCAGATAACTTCTTCTTCAAAAGAGACCAGTTGTGGCTTTGCGCATGGCAAACAATCCCATAATAATTACAATTACAGTGTGAATATATATCTAAAAGAATATGAAATAAAATCTTAAGTGAATTTGTTTCATAATTAAAACATAATAGTTGAGTTCTACATATGATCTTATGTTTTCATATTTGCAGGCTATACAAACTTAGATATGAATTTTCCCCCTCATATCATGTGTCCCTGGGTATCAAACACTAATTCATGTTACTTCTTCAAAACAAATACTAGAGTGAAAAGTAATTTCTTAATTTGAGAAGTGTGATATAATCTACAAAGATGACAGCATCACAACAGTGACAGTGACATTAGCAAATGGCTCCCTAAAACATATACTTACAATCGCATAGCTAGTCACAACATTATAAAGAACTCCACAGACTGACCAGCCCAGTGACTATCAAAATGTGATCCAAGGACCAGGATCAGCAGCATAACTATGACCTATGAACTTGCTTCATATAACTCTCCAGTCACACCTCAGACACACTGAATCAGAAACTTGAGAAAATCTTGATATTTCAACAAGTCTGTCAGGGGATGTGGATGCACCCTAAGGTTTCAGAACCACTAGACTAGCCAACATTTCTTAGCAAATAGGCCAAATAGAACAAATCCTTTGTCCTGCAATCTAATCAATACCCTTTTCTGCTTTAAATATATCAACAAAAGTTACCTTCATTTGCTGCATGAATGATGTCTCTGTGCACATTAATGTTCTCTGGAAGAACTCATGTGACTTAACGTCATCAGGAGAACATGGCATGTTCTTGGTAAATAACAGAAACCCAATAAATATTTGTTTATTTCATTTGTTATAACTTCATAGAAGACACACAGAGAATTTAAAAAATGTTTTAATAAGATAAAAAGTCCAAGGAAAAGGGATTGCACAAAGAGTTATATTGTTTACAAAATGAGAACCATATAGCTTAACAACCTCTTTTTAGAGAGGAAGAAGTCATAGCTCACAGAGCATCAAGAGAATCTTCCAAAGTCAGACCAATTTTTAGTGACAAAATCAGGATGGGGATTTAAGTTTCTAACTGAAAGGCTAGTATTGTCTCTCTTTTATTTTTAAATCTACCCCTCCAGCTGAATTAGAGGTCTATGGGAATATTTTACTCTTTAAAAACCATCTATGATGAAATAATAAGACAAAAATCAAGTAGAGAAATAAACTTTATGTGCACAGAATAACGACAGAGGATGCAATAGTCCATGCAATAGGAAAGAAATAAAAATTCAGATTCTCCACAAAAGACCTGCTTCTTCATTGTTTTTTAAATAAGAGATATCAACTTTTTCATTTTAAATCTTAAATAAGACATGACATCTTGGAATGCAGAGGCTTTCACTAGAAGCTTTTTTTTATTTCTTAAAAATCCTTTAAGCATAAAGAAATAAATTCCTTGCCTAGGAAAACTCTTTTTATAACATCAAAATAGAGATAAATCCACAAAAGAGGGGGGAAAACTGTCGTAGGAGATCGTCATAGCAACCAGATAAGAACAAATTTGGCATAGAAAGCAACCTGATTATTTCTTCTTTTTAATCAAAATTACATATCATCAAGTTCAGAAGCAAAACAATTGTGAAAACAGTACAAGAATTTCAAAGTACATCACATGCACATCAATGTTTATTAACTCTCTAAACACCTAAAGTGGGAGCAATTATCCATTAATATAGGAATCATTTATATTTCATGGGATTGCCAACCTCATTTCTCTCTACTCCACACACTTAAAAATCAGTAGACGTTGATTTTTCTTTTCCAGAAATATTTTTCAAATTCATTTATTGCTTATATTTTTATAAAAACTCAAACGATTCATACTGTCTCATTATTTTTATGCTGATTTTTTTTAACAATAGCTATTGTTCATGACTGATGCTTTACGGACAATTAATACTGACTTACATAGGTTTCAGAAACGCTCATATTTTCTTGGTTCCTAGACAACAGTATGATGGTTATGAATCTGAGTTTCGCCTCCTACTTGTAGTGAACAAGATAGAGCAGAAATCTGTATGATATGCAGTCATGCCAGGGCACCTTTTTTTTTTTTCTTTTCCACAGTTTCACATGTCTGGAGAAATGAGCTGATGAAACGTATGTGCAGACTAGAATGAGCCCCAATAAAACAGACTCAGCAAATGTCCATGAGGCCAGAACATGCTAACCATATTTGTAGGGTTGGTAGATCATTGCTTCCCTTTTCAACCATGGAAAATTATAAAAGATGTAGGTTTTGCTAAAGCTCCTGGATAGATGCTTACAAATTCTCTGAAATAGAATGTTCCTATTGCAAAAAAGGACACAGATTCTTCTAACAAAAATTTAAATGGGGCTCAACATACAGAAATATTTGTGACTTTGCAAAATGATTTGCCACGAAGACAAACTTTTGACTTCTGTCTTTATTTCCATGTCCACAGCCAGTTCAAACGAAGTGAAGAGAAAATTCCCAGTCTGCCTCAATGCCCAATTAGTTGTAAGCTGCTGCAATCAACAGGACACAATTACCTGAAGGCACGAACAGGGAATGCCAGAGCCAAAACAAAACATAGCATTCATTATTCTACCCCTTAGTGCACACCCACCTGAGCTTTCAATGAGCATGGAAAAGTTCTCAGCAAAAGAAACTTGTGCCAATCAATCAGATGGCTAAACTATGAATCCTACCTTCTGAAATCCTAACTGCAAGTCTGAGGGCCTTACTGGAAAGGATAAATAGGGAACCAAATTAATATGAATGTTGACTGCATAAAAATATAAGAATACCTTGCAGATCTACAGAACGTAGATATATTGCCAAAGTGTATCTTAAAGTCAGATTTTATAGAAGTAGAGCCTGACATAGAGATTTCCATGGAAGTAATTTATTGAAGAAGACTTCAACATGCTTCTGTCCCAATCTAATAGAACAAGTAACAAAATGGTAAAATAAGGGTATACATCTGAATAATAAAATTAGTATTAATGTGCATGACAAAAATAAGAACACGGCACCTGGGTGGCTCAGTCAATTAAGTGTCAGACTTCAACTCAGGTCATGATCTCCCAGTCAGTGAGTTTCAGCCCCATGTTGGGCTCTGTGCTGACAGTTCAGAGCCTGGAGCCTGCTTCAGATTCTGCATCTCTCTCTCTCTCTCTCTCTCTGCCCCTCCCCTGCTCATGCTCTCTCTCTCTCTCTCAAAAATAAAATGAAAACATAATTTTTTTAAAATAAGAACAAAGGAAAAGGAAGGGTAAGTCGAGTTAAAGCATTCTAAATTATATACATTATTCAGTGTATTGTAAAATTGTTAATTTATTTAATAAAATTAATTTTTTAATGTTGAATGTCCAAAAGTATTAATTTACTTATAACTCTGTAGGTAACCAGTAAGAAAAGAGCTAAAGGCTGTGTAACAACATGTACCCTAAGAGAGGTCTTAGGTTGAAGTCCCTAGAAACAGAGTCTGTGATGGGGATTTTCTGCAAGTGATTATTGAGAATTCAGTTCAAGTAACCATGTGAGAAAATAAGGAAAGCAGTATAGGACAGGGAGAACACAAAGCAAAGAAGAGTTTCAGAAATATTCTAGCCTAAACTTGATTCCACAGGGTGCTCCGAAGCATGAATGGTGACAATATTATTCCACCTTTAGGCAACGGGACCAGGTTTTGTATCACTCCAGGTCAGTCAGCTATTGGTTGCCACTGTCTTGAAAGCATTACATAACATGCCAGGCGTTCCCAGCCATATAGACTCTGATGGCAGAGAGCAATTCTTTGGAGAAGTATGCAGCTCTAAGCCATTAGAAACCCACACTAACTATAGATAGGGGTTTAATACACCAGAAAGGGATAACTGGTTATGGTACTAACCATGTCTAATACTAAAGGAAATAATACATTAAATAATAACACATTTAATTAATCCAGAGAAAGGCAGAAAATATAGGGGCAAAAGAATATAGAACATTTGGACAAATAAGAAACAAAAACAAATGACTTAGCTTAAATTATTAGTAACTACGTTAAATATAAACATTAATTTTTCCAATTACAATACAAAGAAAAACAGACTGGATTTAAAATATACAAGCTGATGGGGCGCCTGGGTGGCCCAGTCGGTTAAGCGTCCTGACTTCGCTCAGGTCATAATCTCACAGTTCATGAGTTCGAGCCCCAAGTCGGGCTCTGTGCTGACAGCTCAGAGCCTAGAGCCTGTTTCAGATTCTTTGTCTCCCTCTCTCTCTGCCCCTCGCCTGCTCACACTCTGTCTCTCTCTGTCTCAAAAATAAACAAACAAATTTTTTTAAAAAAATATACAAGCTGCGTACAAGAGACACACCTTAAATATAAGGAAGAAAAAAAATTAAAAGTAAAAAATAGATGGTAAAATCCTAACAAAATGCCAGTAGAAGATGGTGTAGCTGTACTAATATCAGAAAAGTAGCTTTAAAGGTAAAAAAGAATTACAAGATAAAAATAAAACATTTTAATAACAAATAGTCAAACAATCATAAAGATTTAAAAAATAATAAACATAACCTTGAATTATATAAATTAAAAGTTGGAAGAACCAAAAAGAGGAAACAACAAATCTATAATGCTCCCATGACCATAATGTACAATTTTAACATAACTGTTAGAACATGCAGACAAAAATATCAGTAAGGATATAGTCTGGCAATCAAAATTGACTACCATGTGTGTGTTAACATATATAGAATAACACACCCAATTCATAAAAGAATTCAATCCCTCTTCAAATTCACATATAGCATTGACCAAAGTTGACCATGTGTTAGGTCAAAAAAGCAAAAGGAATTAGAAAATTCCAGAATTTTGGACATAAAATACTTCTAAATAATTTTGAGTCAAAGAAGAAACCAAAATAAAAGTTAGAAAATACTTTAAACTGAATGATAATAAAAATTAGACATATCAAAAACTTATGGAACTAAGTTAAAAGAAATGTATACCCTAAATGCTTAGGAAATAAGACAGGATGAAAAGTCAATGTTTTAAGTATCTATTCCAAGAAATTAGAAAAAGAACAGCAAATTAAACACAAAGGAAATATAAGGGAGGGAATAATAAACAGAAAAGGAGAAGATAAATAAATTTAATAATGTACGGCAGAGAATATAACAAATCTAAAGATTGGTTATTTGAAAAACATAAATTACATTTATCAGCAAGATTGATCAAGGAAATAACATACACACACAGAAAGAGAGAGAGAGAGGAAATAACATCAGAAATAAAAAGAAAGACATAACTAAAGAAATAACACATTTTAAAATAAGATATTTGAAACATCTTTATGTTAATTGATTTGCAAATTTAAATGAAATCAACAATTCTTTTTAAAAACCCATTATACAAAATGTGAAAAGAAATGGAAATTTTGAACGCTACTATCTCTATTTTCAAAATCGATTCTAGTTAAAAATCTTCCCACAAAGAGATCTTTAGATCCTGATGCACTTACTTGTGAATTCTACCAAATATTTAATAAAGAAATAACACAAATTTTATGTAACTCTACTATACTTTTTTTTTATGAGGCCAGAACAACCTTTTATCCAAAACCAAAAAAAAAAAAAAAAAATCACAAAAAAGAAAGTTACAAGATGATCTTCATCATAAATTCAGATGGAAACCTCCTAGACAGAAATTGACAAACTATATGAGTGGAGTTAGTATGTTTGTTTGTAAAAAAGAAAAACAAACAAACAAAAACAAAACAAACAACAACAAAAAAAAACGGAGTACTAAGTGGCAATGAGAAAGAATGAAATATGGCCCTTTGTAGCAACGTGGATGGAACTGGAGAGTGTTATGCTAAGTGAAATAAGCCATACAGAGAAAGACAGATACCATATGGTTTCACTCTTATGTGGATCCTGAGAAACTTAACAGAACCCTGTGGGGAAGGGGAAGGAAAAACAAAACAAAACAAAGGTTAGAGTGGGAGACAGCCAAAGCATAAGAGACTCTTAAAAACTGAGAACAAACTGAGGGTTGATGGGGGGTGGGAGGGAGGGTAGGGTAGGTGATGGGTATTGAAGAGGGCATCTTTTGGGATGAGCACTGGGTGTTGTATGGAAACCAATTTGACGATAAATTAAAAAAAAAAAGTATGTTTGTTTGTGTGAGGGTGTGTGTGTGTGTGTATGTGTGTGTGTATACATCAAAGCCAAATTGAGTTTATTAAAAAAATGTAAGGTTAGTGTAACATTCAAAGTTTCAAAATTCTAATGATGTAATTCACTACATTAAAAGAATAAAGAAAAAATGTGTCATTTCAAAATATTCAGAGAAAGTAAATAAAACTAAAATCTATTCATGATTAAAAACAACAACTCTTAGGGTGCCTGGGTGGCTCATTTGGTTACACATCTGGCTTCGGCTCAGGTCATGATCTCACAGTCACGAGTTAGAGCCCCGCATCGGGCTCTGTGCTTACAGCTCAGAGCCTAGAGTCTGCTTTGGATTCTGTGTCTCCCTCTCTATCTGCCCCTCTCCTGCTCATTCTCTCTCTCTCTCTCTCTCTCTCTCTCTCTCTCAGTCAAAAATAAATAAAACATTAATTTTTTCTTGTAAAAATAAAAAAAAAACTCTTAGAAAACATTTTGAATCTGCTAAGTGGTACTACAAAGATCCTACACTAAACACATTCTTAATGATATGTTTACATCCTTATCCTTGGTATTGGGATCAAGACAAAAATGCTTCCTATTGCATTTATACTTACATCAAATGGAAAATCCTAAATTGTCTAATGATGCAAAGGAAAAAAAAACCAAAATACATAAGAATTATGAAAAAATTTTTGATAGTATATGCAAATAATATGACTGAAGACATAGGATATCCAGAAGATGTCAAACTATTAAAATTAATAAGGGAATTTATCAATGCTGCTAGATTCAAAGTCATGTAAGACTCTATGTTTCTTTAAAGCAGCAACAATTAGCAAAGCAAATTATGAAATTTACATCACTTTAATGGCACCAAATTCATTAAATGTTTAAAAATAAATCTAACAGAAAATGTGCAAGACTTCTACCTAGAAAACACCAAATATTGCTGAGAGAATTAAAGAAGATTCAGTTACAGTAATTCCTCCTTATTCATGACAGTTTCTCTTCCTGTGGTTTCAGTCACCACTGTCAATCTGAGTCGGGAAGCATATAATCCTTCATCTCATGATAGGTCAGAAGTTAATAGTAGCCTGACACTACGTCATAAAGCCTATGTCATTCACTTCACTTCATCTCATCACAGAAGCATTTTATCATCTCACATCAAAGAGGAAGAGGATGAGTATAGTACAATAAGATATTTTGAGAGAGAGACCACATTCACATAACTGTGATTATAGTATATCATTATAATTATTCTATTATTAGAATAGATTGTTTTATTAACAGAATAGTTATTAATCTCTTATTGTGCCTAATGTATTAATTGAAATTTGTCATAAGTATGTATATATAAAAAATACATAGTATGTATAGGGTTCAGTACTACTGCAGTTTCAGGCATCTGATGGGGGTCTTGGAATGATTCCCTGTGGATAAGAGGGGATTACTGTAAATAGTATTAAAGACAAGGTAATAAAATGGTAAGTTATATAATGTGTATATTTTAGAAGAATAAGTTTTGAAAAGATGTCAATTTCCCCCCAAATTAACTGATATATCAATGCAAATTCCAGTAAGATTAAAAAAAATAAAATTAGAAGACTACCGGCTGGATTACAACTATTTAGTCTACGGCCATACCACCCTGAACGCGCCCGATCTCGTCTGGATTACAACTATTTATATCTTGACTATATCTTCATTTATGTTTTGATTGGACACTGTCATATCTTACTACCTCATATATTCTGTTGCTGTTCAATGTGCAATTTATTAACCTTATGAACATATTAAACATCTAATATGCCTTTCAACTTCAATCAATACTTCTCTAAGTATTTACATACATCAGAGTAATTAGTAAAAACTTACAGAACCCAACTCTTTCAAGACATTTAAATATTTATATATATTTTTAAAACTCTCCTGAACATAATTAAAATCACATGTCTAATGTATCAAAATCTCTTAGGTTAGCCATTTTAAAGAACAGACACAAATATGTCAAGTATCACACAGACTATAGAAGCATGACCAATCCAGGATTCAGGTGAAAGATTAGAACTAGACATATAATTCCGTGGTAATAGGGTCTTCAATATTTTTAAATATGCAATATATTATGCATTATTTTTAAATATGCAATAGCTTTATTGAGGTATAATTCAAATATCATATGTTTCACTCCCTTGAAGTATAAAGTTCAATGGTTTTCTTTATATTCATAGAGTTGTGAAACTATCTCCACTGTCAATCTTAAAACATTTACGTTGTTTGAAAAAGAAACCCTGTGCCCATTAACAATCATTTCCCATTTCTGCCTAACTTACAGTTATAAGCTATCACTCATCTACATTTTCTCTAGCTTTGCCTCTTCTGAAGAGACGATACTGTCAGAATACACAGAATATATACTGTGTGAAGAATGAAGGGCTGTGAAGGGTGCCTCCAGGGAAAATAAGGAATAGTACATTTCATAGTGCAAAATTTGAAACTATCATAGGAAATCTAAAACAAAACAAAACAAACAAAACAAAACCAAAAGCAGAGATTCACTCACCAACTGTTTGGGAAATGGAACCAGCAGCACACAATTAGGTTGGGATCATCCTGTTCTCTCAAAGTTTATTAGAACAATGGATGCATAAATGTATCCCAGGGACTAAATGTTCCACATGAGTGAGAAAGCTTGATTAAGGACATCCTAAAACTTCTCTAGTAGGACACCTAAGGGACAGATGGACCCACAACGGCAAGAACCTGAAGGAAACCCTGGGATTGAGGAAGCAGCTGCACATCATCAACAGATAAATATGGACCACTATTAGAGGAACTGCAAAAGAGAAAGGCCAGTAGGAAATCTGTAAAGATCCTCAAAAGTAACTTTTTAAGAAAGGAATCAGATTTAAACAAACGTCAGGCTTAAAGTACATGAAGCCAACTCGCTACAGGACACTTCTAAGAAAGGATTTCATGACTCTTTTTCCTACTTATCTAGATGGAAAATATGACGAATAGAAAGGACACCAATCACTCTCTACACCCCAGCTGTTCATTCAGTGAAGTGCTTTGTATGGAAGCAGCCCTGAGCTGAAGAAGAGGATTTGATGTTAAAGCAAGTCCAAATTTTTGATTGATTTAAAATGGAAATCATAACTGCTTACAACTTACAGTGAGAGAAGACTCTAAGTCAGCTATTTCCTCAGAGTGAGAAGATAAGCCAGTAGGCTACCAGAATTTTCTTCTAGGGCCAGGGGGAGGTCATCCCCACTGGATCAAGGTTAAAATAATTATATGTTTTTATTATCACACAAATTATTTTTGTCCAGTGGTACTCAATAAGATATTACATCACCTTTACAATAATGTTGAGAAAAATTATCTAATGGTATGCAAAATATTCAAGGCTTTTCTTAAATACAAAAAAAAAAAAAGCAAGCTGAAAGGTCTGAGAATATGCCATTCCAAAACGTAACTCTTTGGCATATAGATTATTTTGAGCTAAAGACAATCCGGAATCAGCAGGCTTAGGAAAAACTATTTACCTCCCCCTAAAAAGAGAATATAAAATGTCTCCTCCTGGAGGTGCCTGGGTGATTCAGTTGAACATCCGACTCTTGATTTCAGCTCAGATCATAATCCCACTGCTGTGGGATCAAGCCCCACATCAGGAAACTACTTAAGATCCTCTCAATCTCCCCTCCTTCCCCCCACCCCACTCATGCATGTTCTTTCTCTAAAATAAAAATAATAATAATAATTAAAAACAATAAAATAAAATTTCTCCTTTTGTAAAGGAAGTTTGCATTTATTTTTTTTTTTAAGCTTATTTATAGATTTTGAGAGAGAGAAAGAGCACACAAGCTGGGGAGGGGCAGAGAGAGGGAGAGAGAGAGATACCCAAGCAGGCTCTACGCTGTCAGTGTGGGGCTAGAACTCACACAACATGAGGTCATGACCTGAGCTGAAACCAAGAGCCTGAGGCTTAACCACTGAGACACCTAAGTGTCCCAAGTAACTTTACATTTATAAAAGACATTTCCATTTTAAAGATGCCCCCTACCAGGAAGATAGCAACTCCCTAAGACAACTGTCCTCTTTGTCTGAGAGATGCTTAACTACATAACAAAACATTCCTTATTTCCTGTATATTCCCTCATCTCATCTTTCTGAAACTTGCCTCTTGCATGCAGATTTTCCTTGGTTTAGCCTAAGATAGTATACAAGCCTCGATCATTTGGCTACCTCCCTGAGTCTTTCTGAAACTCTTTTGAGTATATATTCTGTACATGCCTGTATATTCTAAATTATTGGCACTGAGCTTTTGTGCAGTTGTAAGGAAAATACCATTTTCTACAGGTTTTTAAAAATTATATTTATTTTTTGTTTTACATTTTTATTGAAGTATAATTAACATACAATGTTATATTAGTTTCAGATGTACAATATAATAATTTAACAATTCCATACATTTCTCCCTGCTCATCAAGATAAATGTAATCTTAATCCCCTTTATCTGTTTCACATATCCTCCCTCCCACCTCACCTCTGGTAACCACCAGTTTGTTCTCTGCATGTAAGAGTCTGTTTTTTTGATTTATCTCTTTTTTCTTCGTTTTGTTTCTTAAATTACACACGAGTGAAGTTATACAGTGTTTCTCTTTCTCTACCTAATTTATTTCTTGTAGCAGTCTGCACCCTTGATCCATCCATGCTGTTGCAAGTGGCAAGATCATATTATTTTTTATGACTGAGTAATATCCCATTATATATATATATATATATATATATATACACACACCACATCTTTATCCATTCATCTATTTATTTATTTATTTAATCTCTTTTTAATGTTTATTTATTTTTGAGAGAGAGAGAGACAAAACGTGAGCAGGGGAGGGGCAGAGAGAGAGGGAGACACAGAATCTGAAGCAGACTCCAGGCCATGAGCTGTCAGCACAGAGCCCGACACAGGGCTTGAACTCACAGACTGTGAGATCATGACCTGAGCCAAAGTCAGACGTTCAACTGACTGAGCGCCCAGGCACCCTATCCATTCATCTATTGATGGACACTTGAGCTGTTTACATGTCTTGGCTGCTGCAAATGCTACAAAAAATATAGGGGTAGATATATATTTTTGAATTAGTGTTTTTTGTTTTCTTTGGGTAAACACTCAGTGGTGGAATTGCTAGATCATATGATAATTGCATTCTATGTAAAATATAATTTTCGGGGCACCTGGGTGGCGCAGTCGGTTAAGCGTCCGACTTCAGCCAGGTCACGATCTCGCGGTCTGTGATTTCGAGCCCCGCGTCAGGCTCTGGGCTGATGGCTCAGAGCCTGGAGCCTGTTTCCTATTCTGTGTCTCCCTCTCTCTCTGCCCCTCCCCCGTTCATGCTCTGTCTCTCTCTGTCCCAAAAATAAATAAACGTTGAAAAAAAAAAAATAAAATATAAAATATAATTTTCTAAATTTTTATTTATTTGTTTTGAGAGAGAGAGAGAGAGAGCGTGGGAGAGGGGCAGAGACAGAGGGAGAGAGAGAATCTCAAGCAGGCTCCATGCTACCAGTGCAGAGCCTGATGTGGGTCTAGAATCCACAAACCTGAGTCAAAATCAAGAGTCACGTGCTTAACTGACTGAGCCACCCAGATGCCCCTATCTAAACTATAGTATTTAAAGCGCACACACTTAGAAAATTGATCTGATATTTATTAACTCTTTTGAGCCATTTCCCCATTTCTGTAATTTTCTTGGTATTTGGGCTATTTCTTAAAGTTATCCTGTACAATATAAGAGATTTATATTTTTAAGATGCTTTATAGTTCACAGAAAAGAGATTTCACATAAAGTACCTTTATAACAATCCCTTGAGGTATGCAGGTTAAGTAGCACCATGTTATTTACATATGGGCTTAGAGAAAGCAAATAAGTCTACCAATGAGTAAGAACAGGATATAGACAAAAACCTTCTGAATCTAAATTAATGTACACTTGACCCTTGAACAATGTGGGGGTTGGGGTGCTGACTACTTCCACAGTGTTAAATAACTTTTGACTCTCCAACAACTTAGCTGCTAACAGCCTACTGTGAACTAGAAGTCTTTGTGACAGCCTAAACAGTATACAAATACACGTTTGTATGTTGTATGTACTGTAGACTGTATTCTTATGATAAAGTAGGCTAAAGAAAAGAAAATATTAAAATCATAAGGATGAGGAAATACACTTATAGTACTGTACTGTATTTATAAAAAAAATATGTATGTATAAGTGGACGCACAGCTCATACCTGTGATGTTCTCAAGGATCAACTGCACTTTTAAGTAGAGTAAATTTTCTATACTTTCTAATTAAGTTGTATTCAAAAGGAACATTGCATCTAAGAATGTGTTCACATCCATTGCCACCATCTATCTCATATCAAACAAATCCAAAATATGCAAAAGTAAAAAATTATGTAGTTTAGTACAAAGACATTGACAGAACGATTAAAATTTTACCAAAAGTTCTTGAGATGTAATATCTATGAATTTTGAAATTAAATATAAAATATATATGAATAAGGAGTATGTAATACAATATATATCTAATATATAAAATAAATACCCACTACATAGAAATGCCAGGAATGGGAAGTGGTTTTCACCAATATTCTCTTAATGGGAGTAATAATAATGCTTTGTGATGAGGAAGCATAAGGCAAGCTGAGGGCCAAGCACGAGCTGTTACCACCCCACCCCCCTCAGGAGTATGTGATATTCCTCAGGCACTCCTGGCTGCACAAGGACAAAGGAAAGGGAAAGAAAACAGGTTAAACTGATACAGTCTCCATCAGTTTACGAACATCTTAGTAAAATTACAAGAAAAGGACAAACTTAAAAATAGTCTAATCTCCAGGAACTCCCTACTGTCTTAATGCTAATGCTTTGCTATAGGGAAAATTTTTAGCTTGACCATAGCTAAGCCTCCAGGAACCTGTGAGTCTCCTTTAACATATGGAAATCCCTTTAAGAAACTTCCTCTTGATTTTATCTCCCCCAACTCCACAGTATACAACCAGTCACTCTTCACAATCCCAATACATCTCTTTCTGCCCATGGGTCCTGTCCCTGTGCTTTAATAAAATCACTTTTGCACCAAAGACATCTTCAAGAATTCTTTCCTGGCATCAGCTCCAAACCCCATCATCACTCCCAAACCTCATCACTCTATATTTCAAAGAACCCACTATTAAAGAAATTGCATATACATACATATACATATATATACATATATATATATATAAACACCAGTGAAAACTATATTAATAATCAATCTGTAAGTTAAAATTAATTTACTCAAGGTATATATGGGGATGTTTTGTAAATTTTATCAATAGAATATAGGATTTTGCCACAACATGAAGCCTCTTTGTTATCGCTAGATTTCTCAGAAATGTTGCTAGCAACACAGGTAAGTCAGAATAGCTTCAATGTGCATTGTCAGATGACAAGGTCACTATTCAGATTTGACCCTAAGCTCAGGCTGCTTCAGACCTCAGGACCTATCTGCCTTTTCTTCTAACAGAAAACAAACAGGGCTTTCCAACTAAGTTAAACTCAAGAGTGTGCTGGGTGGGATGGGGAGTCATCACACAAGACATCTGATTGAGTGAGATAGCAGTAGGAGATGTTTACACAAGAACAGCATGGTTTGCCCACCCTAACCCCAAGCTGTACAGACCCAAAAGGAAGCTTTGCTCACAGAAAGAGCAATCTCAAAGCTCTTGAAGGGGATCAGGATAAGCCACCCCAAAATATGCCATTTTGCCATACAATTATTTTGAGCTGAAGTCATTTGAGTTCCTGGAATTCCTTATCTACCTAAAAGCAGAGCCTCCCAGAAGAACTCAGTTATCATAAATCTCCTTCCCAGGACCAATTCTAATCTTATCAAAAAAGACTGAGCCACACCCAGACAGACATTGTCACAAAAAATTATATCTCCCATATATTTTCCTAAAGGCAGGATTTAACTTTCCAAAAAGTCATTTGCATTTTCATAAATGACTTTTTGCCCCCTCCTTTCCCCATCCTAAGTTGGATATATAGACTCCAAGTTCTCACCAGCCCCTTTGAGTTATTCATCATTGCAATGTCCTGTGTATATGTAAATATGCACTATGCATGGGGTAATAAACTCCTGCTTGTTTCTCTCTCCTTACCCTGCCTTTTGGTAATCTAATCTACAGGGCCTGAACCAGAGAACCCAGGATGGATAGGGAAAAAAATAGTTTTTTGCCTCTCTTATACTCTTTACAGTAATTCCCAAGAAATCATGCCATTCCCCCCTAAATTTGTCCTTAGAATGTATACACCTCACAGTTTCTTTCTGAGGAGTTTATTTTCTTTTTTATCTTTCAAATGGTGATAAAAACAGATTCTTTGGATAATTATGGGAGTTCTATATGAAGCAATGTGTATAAATGGTTTTGTTCTGTAAATGTAAAAGGTATGTTTTTGCTTTGTTATTATTATTGTTGCTGTTATTTTTCTAGTACTATAAGAAAACTGTGTGGTAGTTAAAAACAGACCTCTTTAATCAGACTACTCAGAGCAGAATCTTGACTCTATCTTTCTCTAACCATGTTGCCTTAGGCAAGTTATTTTATCTCTCTCAGCTTTTTCTTCATCCATAAAGCAAAAATGAGATTACAACTCTCCTCCTAGGGTGAAATGAAGTGAGCAGTACAGGAACAGCATTCAATAACTGCTAACCAGTTACTGAAATGTTAGTATTCACAGCTGAAGCTGCTAGCAATCCAAGCATGCTTCTTTACTCTGGGCCCACTAAGCCTGACTAGAGTAATGAACCTGGAAAGGGCAAGTAGCCAAGATTATGTGTAACTAGTGCCCTCTTGGGATCAAAGAAAAGAATCAAATTTGTTTTTGAAACTTACTGAAGAATTTGGAAAAGGAAGAAATTTGAAGAAGTGGAAACACTAATATCTCAAGAACTCTTTATCATGGACCCCATTGGGGGTGCAAAATGCTTTGGAGGTTAGTGAGCTAGATGGATTAAATGGAAAGTTCTTTTTTGGTCTAAGAAAATAAATCATTTGAATGGATTTTCAGGGTGGTTTTCATAAGGGTGGGAAAGTTGATTTGGGTTGTGCTAAGAAAAAGAAAACAAAATTTACAACCACAAAAGAGAGTGCAAAAATCCAATACTGGCATAAGGAAACCAATGGTGTAAATTGCTCATAATTCAGCTCTTCTCACATCACTCAACCCAGCAGGACTGAAGACAGAAATGGAGGTTCCATCCTTCCTTCCTTCCTTCCTTCCTTCCTTCTTTTCTCCCTCCCTCCCTCCTTCCCTCCCTCTCTTCTCCCTCCCTTCCTTCCTTCTAATTTACTGCTGTTTTTCCATTTTGATTTATCCACCTCTTAATCTGAATAGCACATCCATAATTTATTATGCTACTACTGGGCACTTTTTGCTTAAGATCTGATGGGATCTTTCTACTTACTAATAATTTAATGTGAGTTCATGGCTTTATTTAATCAAATCTTGATAGAATCAGTGATTTTTTTTTAAAGAAAAGAAAAAATATTTTTTTTTGTGCTTTGCTCTTTCAAACAGTGTCCACAATTTTTAAATTCCTTTGCTGTAATTTTTTTTCATTTTTCCTTATAGAAATTGCTACCTATACAGCATTTATATAAGATAAAGTAAAAAAATGATTTAGTGCATGTACTCTGTAACTGTAGGACTGTAACATAACAGGATAAAGTTGTTTTTAAAATATTTGCCTTAAGGGGCACCTGGGTGGCTCAGTTGGTTAAGCGTCTGACTTGGCTCAGGTCATGATCTCATGGTTTGTGAGTTCAAGCCCCACATCGGGCTCTGTGCTGACAGCTCAGAGCCTGGATGGAGCCTGCTTTGGATTCTGTGTCTCCCTCTCTCTCTGCTCCTCCCCCACTCATGTTCTGTCTCTCAAAAATAAATAAACATTTAAAAAAATCTTTAAAAAAAATATTTGCTTTAAGCATTATAAACAATAGCCAAATTATGGAAAGAGCCCAAAGTCCATCTACTAATGAATGGATAAAGAAGATGTGGTATATATATATACAATGGAATATTACTCAGACATAAAAAAGAATGAATCTTGCCTTTTGTATTGATGTGGATGGAGAAAGAATGTATTATGCTAAGCAAAATAAGTCAATTAGGGAAAAACAAATGCCCTATTATTTTACTCATTTGTGGAATTAAGAAACAAGACAGATGAACATATGGGAAGGGTGGAAAAAGAAAAGAGAGGGAAACAAACCACAAGAGACTCTTAATGATAGAGAATAAGCTATCAGTTGATGGAGGGAAGTGGATAGGAGATGGACTAAGTGGGTGATGGGTACTAAGGAGGGCACTTGTTGTGATGATCACTGAGCATTGTATGGAAGTCACTGCATTCTACTCCTAAAACCGATATTGCACTGTATGGTAACTAAACTTTAAATTAAAAAGAGCTACAAAAAAACAAAAAAACAAAAAAACAAAAAAAAACCAGTTCACAGAAACATAAAAAAATAAAATAAATAAAAATAGTTGTTTTAGTATAGTAATGACATACAGGCAGAATGAAGAACTCAGAAATAAATATACATATGTGTATATATATATATATATATATATATATATGTATATTCAACTGATATTCAACAAGGGTGGCAAGAATATATTATGGGGAAAGGATAGTCTCTTTGTTATGGGTAGGAGAGTCTATGTTGTGTGAATGGAGGTCTCAGTTCTTGGATTCCCCACGAAAATGTTTACTACATAGGATCTGTGCTGGAATAAAGACAGCCAGAAGGAAAGTAGCAAGCACAAAGCAAAGTCAAAGTACATTCTCAAGGTGGGAGAGCAGGCAGATTCTCAACGTGGAACATGTCTCCTAGGTAGTTTGGGGATCGGATATTTGTTGGGTCTTTCTGGACTGGTAGCAGCTGGGAGGTACAGTGGGGTTGGTCTCTAATGGAGGCTGCTTCCAATCATTTTGGGGACTCCCCCCATAGGTTGGAAGGCGAGTTTTTGACCCTATAAGGCTTCTACCAGAACCATCATGGCAGCCTTTCTCCAAGGTGGGGCACTGTATCTGCAATGAAAATGTATTACAATGACTCTAAGGGTTACTCTGAAGCAAAGATGGAAGAGGAGATTGCAAGCTCTGCACCTGTGGGTCTTGGTCTGTCAGCCCCAAGGTCTTAGAAGCCACCAAGTTAGGGTGTTGTGTCCCTGGGCTTTCAAAGTGTAACCTACTTATCACCATCCTTGCCTCCAGCTCAGGTTTCTATCATTCCCCACTCAAGGATTTGGAACTCTGCCTCGGGGTATTCCTTCCACTGCTCATGTCTAGGTTCTTCTAATATCTTCAACAAGAAGGTGTTGAAAAAACTGGATATCCACATGCAAAAAAATTTAATTGGTATCTTATATGACAGAATACACAAAAATCAACTCAAAATGGATTAAAGACTCAAATGTGAGATCAGAAACTATAAAACTCTTAAAACAGAGGAAAACTTTTTTGACATTGGCTTTGGCAGTGATTTCTTAGATATGACACAAATATCAGAAGTAACAAGACAAAAATAGACAAGTAGGACTACATCAAATTAAAAAGTAACGAGTATAGCATATGTAACAAGAATGAAAAGGCAATCCACAGAATAGGAGAAAATATTTGCAAACCATATATCTGATGAGGGGTTAATATCCAAAATATATAAAGAACTCACACACCTCAACAGTAAAAAATAAAAATAAATTAAAAATAATTTTATTAAAAACAGACCAAAGACTTGAATAGACATTTCTCCAAAGAAGACATACAAATGGCAAACAGGTATATGAAAATATGCTCAAAATCACTAAATGCAAATCAAAACACAATATTACCTTACACCTGATAAGATGGGTATTATCAAAAAAGCAAAAGAGAATACTGGACTTAATGTTTTACATTTTGTTGGAAATATAAACTGCTCTTTAAATATATGCTTAAGTTCGCCTATATTTGAATTACATAATTTGATAAATGAAGCAGAAATATATCTTTGCAATACTTTTGTTTTGGAATGTTACATCATCACACATACATTATTACAGTAAGAACTTTGGCCTTTAGAAAAGGAAAAATATATATATTATACATATGATCATATATATAATATATATATGAATATATATTATACATATGATCATATATATAATATATAAATATATATTATATATGATCATATGTATAATATATATATTTATATATATTTATTTACATATATTTTATATATATATATATATATATATATATATATATATATATACACACACATTTTTTTTCCCCCTCTACTCTTAGGTTTAATAGGTGGGGACTGTGAATCTAACCGATAAAAGACAAATTAACAAGAGAAAAAAAACAGTTTTAATTACATAAGTATGCATAGGAATTCACAAAGGAAATTCACTGCAGTGACAGTCTGGGGCTTTTCCACTGCCATATCTCCCTCCTACTGGGCAATATTACACCACATTTTTCTTTCCTTTAAATTACAACTCACCGGGGCGCCTGGGTGGCACAGTCGGTTAAGCGTCCAACTTCAGCCAGGTCACGATCTCACGGCTGGTGAGTTTGAGCCCCGCATCAGGCTCTGGGCTGATGGCTCGGGGCCTGGAGCCTGTTTCCGATTCTGGGTCTCCCTCTCTCTCTGCCCCTCCCCCGTTCATGCTCTGTCTCTCTCTGTCCCAAAAATAAATAAACGTTGAAAAAAAAATTTTTAAAAAAATAAATTACAACTCATGGATCATCTCCTTTGTAAGAACCCAACAAACTCACCTAACCCCTTCTTTATGCAAACAAGACTACCTCCTGATGAGGGAGTATAAGGCAAGCTGATACCCTGCAAACCATCTGCCACCCCCACATGTGGAATATGTGTGTTATTCCTCAGGCACTCCTGGTTGCCCAAGGACAAAGGAAAGGGAAAGAAAACCAAAGGTTAACTGATAGAGGTCACAGTCATGCAGGACATAAATCCCCATCAGTTTACAAATACCTTAGTAAATTACAAGAAAAAGGCAATTTTATCAATAGCCTAATCTCCAGGAACCCCCTACTGACTTCATAATTGCTTTGCTAGAGGAAAACACCACTTTCACTTGACCACAGCTAGGCCTTCAGTAACCTGTGAGTCTTCTTTAGCATATGGAAATCCCTTTAAGAAACTTCCTTTTGCCTTTACCTCCCCCAACTCCATAGTATACAACCAGTCACCCTTGACAACCCCAGTGCAGCTCTTTCTGCTAACAAGTCTTGTCCCCATGGTTTAATCACTTTTTTTTTTTTTCACCAAAGAAGTCTTCAAGAATTTGTTCTCGGCTTTCGACTCCAGACCCCCATCACTCCAAAACACCATCACCTCCAACCCACTCTCCCATTTGGTGTTTCTAGGGCTGCGCAGCATTGATGATGTAATGGTGAGCATAGCTGCCTTCCATTTGGTGTTTCTGTATTTATAATTATACTTTTCACTGAAGCAGGGTGTGTCCCTTCCTTGTCATTACAGTGTGAATTCACTAAGGTAGAGACTGTACCTACCCTTTATTGAACATCTCAAATGTATAGTTAACATGCACTCAATAGATAATGGCTGACAACTGACAGCCAGAAAAGTGCAAATTTCAAATAGCAGCTTAATTTTTTTTTCCCTGAAAGCCTTTCATAAGAGTATGAAGAGACTCAGAGCCTAAAAAAAAAAAAAAGAGTACACTAGAACTGGGAGGGAAAATATTCAAAAGAAGAAGTATAAACACAGGACATTAACTGTAAGCCTCCTGTGCTCTTGAAAAGTTAGTTCTCATGTATTTGTAGGGGCAGAAAAATTTCCCCCTCCCTTCTCGGTTCTTTGGTTGGGCAAATAATGAAGATCAACAGGAAAGAAATTAATTTCATATTATGAAAGCCCCACAGAAATAAGAGACCCAAAGGTAGTCAGGCAGTTGAGGACTATAGGTCACATCCTGAGCTAGGGAGGGAGATAAGGGTCTGGGGCTTCAAAGGGGTGGAGGGCAATTTACAGGACAGTAAGTAAAGAAGACATTTGATAATTCAATGTTTGCCCTGATACAGGGGTAAATTTTTCAGATTAAAAAAAAAGTTATCTCCGGTAATAGCTCTCTTTCTGGACCAGACCACCCATCTAAATTTTTTTAGTCAGTTTAGGGAGAGGTAAATGTTTGTTTGTTTGTCTGTTTGTTTGCTTCTGACTCTGATAAGTCTTGACTGCTTTCAGCTCAAAATTAATACACATGTTGAAGTGACACATTTTGGGGTCACATGTTCTGCTTCCTTTCATCACTTTCTTTTTCTGGAGTGGATATTTGGCCCTCATCTGAACTCTTTCTGTTGACCCACTCCTTCCCAGAAACTACTTTTCCTATATGTCTATTGTGTGACAGCCATCTTCCCCCAGGTTTCAGGTAGTCCACTTGATAGATGTCCTGTGGTTTGTGTAGGTCTTCTTTTTTCTAATAATTTCATTACTCTTACCTTTGAAAAAAATTCTACACATCCATAAATATACATTTTTACCTCATTTTTTAAGTCAGCAAATGAGCTTGGTCCTAAAGAATATTAAAGACCTTTCCTCTAAAACTTGCTGCATCACTGTAATGTTCAGGTTACTAGTAAAGAATTGGTATTAAAATAGGAAATCAACAGCTAAATTTGGATAAAGGAGATAAAATGGAGAAAGTGACGCAGCTAGGGATATAAAACCAGGAGTGCTAAGCCAAACCCACCAGTAACTAAGAAAATCAATAGGGAATTCATGGACCAGACTTGCACACTAAGTCAGAGCCAAGTGCTGCAATACAATTAAATGTAGAGAACAAGTTGATTTGGGCATATAAATATGGGTACGTGTATTTCCACATAACTGTAATCTGGCTGTCTGTTTTACATGACTGGGTTCCCAGGAATTCCTGACCAAAAAATAATGGTATTCAATCCCATTGAAATAAATTTCTAGACTCAAAATGGAACCCCTCTTGCCCAGGTACCATGTTCACAAACCAAACTTTTCTATTCCTGTAAACGCTCCACTCAACCAGTATGTCAGGTCATTCAATCTCCAAATGTCAAGTGATGTCTGAGCCCTGGCCCTTGTTCCTTCTCACCACAAAAAAGGTTGACTGTGTGGCCCCAGCCAACCAGATATTTTCTTTTTTTCTCACAACGTTACTCTCTATCTTGTAAAAGCCTCCTGCCTTTTGTCCCATTTGCAGGTCTCCAAGTAGAGACTATCCACTCCACAAAGTGTTGAACAAAGTTGTTTGTATCACCTGAATTGCTTTCTTTAATCATTTTTTAACAATGCACAGATGTGTCTTTTTCAATGTTAAGAAACTAATAACATTTATTAGATGGAAAAACAGCAAGTCCTTGAAGGTGAGGAAGACAATTCATCTTTAAGAAGTAGTAGAATGTAATGGTTAAAAGCAGAGGTGGATGGCAGTGGTGTGCCAGAGCCAGTTCAAAGTGCTTGCAAGAGCTAATGGTTAAATACTGAGGAATTCTATGGGCCAGTGGTTAAACCCATTCATTGCTTGAAATCTGCTATAATGGGAGTATATACACCACAGAAATGGGCAAATGTTGCCAACAAACACTTTCTTAGAAAGCCCATTTACCAGGTGTTTGATCATTTTGGAACTGATCCAAGATAAACCAGCTTTCATGGGGAAAATTAGGTAAATAAACTAAGTCATTTGGGCCTCAGTTTCCTCACCTGAAAAATGGATACGGTGATAATAATGATAAACCCTGTTTCAGACTATTAATGGGAAAATATATTAATTATCATCTGTTTTCTGCCTGGATGCTTCACTGACAAATATTTCTCCAAATTTCTGCTATTTCTTTAGAGTGTGTTTACTTTCATGAGGAACAATAACCTTTACCTAATTAATTACATTGATAATGATAGTATTTCAAATTGGATATTTTGAGAACTTAATTATGCCTTCCTAATAACTCTCCAGTTATATCCCATATCTGTCTCTCTACATAGGACAGTCTTGAATTTGGGTATTAAAACTCAGAAAGACTCATACAATTTAATTAGATAGCACTGTCTGCAAAAATATTTTAGTGGTATATACATATTAAACACTAAGTTCCAACTAAATGCACAATTATATTTTACTTTATTATTTTTTAATGTTTGAGAGAGAAAGACAGAGAGAGAGAGAGAGAGAGGGAGAGCATGTACACATGTGAGGGGAGGAGCAGAGAGAAAGAGAGGGAAAGAGAGAATCCCAGGCAGTCTCTATCAAGGATCTGATGATATATATATATATATATATATATATATATATATATATATATATATAATGAGTCCATATATATATATATATATGTATGTATTTGAGTCCTATCTTCATATATATGAGTCCATATATATATATACATATAGTATATATATATATATATGTATATGTGTGTGTGTGTGTGTGTGTGTGTGTGTGTGTGTGTATTTGAGTCTTATCTTCATGAAGCTTTGGCAGATAAAAACCTGGCAGATTTGGAATCAGAAAACCCCAGTTTTGGTCTTAGCTGGTCAGTATATATTATGCCATGTGGGTAAATCATGTAGTCATTAACTACTAAAGTATCTGAAAACTAGCAAAAAATATTTTGTTGACCTACAAGCTTACTTTGAGGACTGAATTAGAGAATATTTGCATAATCATTACTAGATGCAAATCAAAATTTTAAAAGGCATTATTATTATGAAGCTTACTACCCGTAATATGGATTTTTTTTCATTTTTTAAAAAATAAATATGCTAAGCCATCTATATGCATCGCTTGAGATAAATCTCTGACAGAAGGGATAAGGGAAGCACAATGACCTTTCATCTTCTTACTGTTAAATTTGTAAGTTTTTTATTTCTTTGTTTTAAGTTTATTTCTTTATTTTGATAGAGACAGAGAAAGAGAGAACAGAAGAAGCAAAGAGAGAGGGTGAGAGAGAGAATCCCAAGCAGGCTCCACACTGTCAGTGCAGAGCCCGATGTGGAACTTGAACTCACAAACTGTGAGATCATGACCTGAGCAGAAATCAAGAGTTGGAGGCTTTACCTAACTGAGCCACCCAGTACCCCTGAAATTGTAAGATTTTAAAATATCTATTCTTTGGGGCACCTGGGTGACTCAGTTGGTTAAGCATCCAACTTCTCCTCAGGTCATGATCTCCCAGTTGGTGACTTCAAGGCCCACGTCGAGCTCTGTGCTGACAGTGCAGAGCCTGGAGCCTGTTTCAGATTCTGCGTCTCCCTCTCTCTCTGCGCCTTCCCCATGCACACTCTCTCTGTCTCTCAAAATTGAAAAATAGTTAAAAAAGTTAAATATCTATTATTTGAATTGCAAACTAATGGAATTCAGAGGAAAGAGTTAATTTATTAATTTATGAGAGGTTGGTACTAATAAATAATTTGAAACTTCTAAGTGAATCACATAGTGTGCTGAATGAATTGAAAACAATTTCTTAGATTTTTTAGGAACCAATCAAAGTGTTAAAAATCCCAATGGAAAGATGTTTATATCCTAAGGGAACATCTTAATTGGTGACAATTAGTAGCTCTAATTAATTGTGAAATTTATCTTAAGCTATTGGATGAGAAACCCACAGATGTAAAGAAAAGCTAACACAGGTAAATTAATATTCTTACGCTGGTAACAAAAGCCACAAGTAGTGCATTTCTATAATATTCTTAAAGAATATTAAAAGAAAAGCTGCTCTCTTTCCCTTTTATGTAGTTACTTTTAACTGGGTGATGATGTTGAGTGGTTTAAAGCACATCTTCACAGATTCTAGGGTCAGACTATCCAGGTCCAAGTTATAACTCCACCACTTGTAGCCTTGGGCAACATGACTAATCTCTCTGTGCCTCAGGTTCCTTACCTATAGAATGAGGATAACAAGTATAACAATATCTTGTGCATAGTGTTATGAGGATTAAATAGGTTCAATTATGCAACACACCTAAAAAAACATGTAGCATGTATTGCATTATTTCTTGTTGTAATGCAATGCTAATGCTACCTCCTCTTCTGTATTCTTCCAGCATGACCTCCAACCTCATTCTCCAAAAAGCATACACTCAAGCAGATAGCAGTCTAACACTTTGTATTCCCTGTCTTCACTCTTTTTGTTTAATTCATCTTTAGATTTACCCCTTACCTAAGCAGTATATGCCTACCAAACACTGTACTAATAGTTTACATATATGACATAATATAATCTCACAATTGTCTGTAATGTACACATAATATTGTCCCTGCCATAGAAAGAAGAAAAGAAAGCTCAGATTCTAAGTAACTTGTGCATGGTCACATGTGTAGTGTGTAGAAAGCTGAAATTTGAACCCAGATCAGACAATTCAAAAACTTATGCTCTTAGACTAAACTATGATATTGAAATCTGAACAGCAGTAGCCTGCAAGAGGATGGAGAAGGACTGAATTGGCTGGACAGTAGTAAGAGGAAACTTACTGGGTTAATGATGTAGGAGAAGAAGAAGAATTTTCTCTGCACCCTTCTGAGTTCCTAGCTGAGACTCCTTAATAAAAGACAGGTTAACAAAAGAAAGAAGTTTATTAGCACATAAAGCTCATATATATACATGAGAGATACCCAGGGAAAAATTAGTAACTTCCCCAAAGTGACTTAGAATTCAAGTTTAAATACCATCTTAATAGGGAATGGGGGAGGAAAAGATTTTTAGGAAAAATGAATGGGCTCTAAAATAGATAAGAGATATGATCATTTATGACAGTTTGTCTAGGGATGTGGTATCAACTTCTAGTCTCTTCTCCTGTGATATGAGTCAGTTTTCCTATTTAATGAAACTTCAGGGAGAGAATTCATGACAACTAAGTTCCTTTTTGAGGATTTATCTTTAAGCAGAAAGCCTCTCTGCATTTGCTGCTTTTCAAGTGTCCATAGCTAAAAATAATCAATATCATAAAGTGGCATATTTTGGAGTGTCATGTCCTAAATCCTACAGTCATAATATGGGATGGCATATTCTGCTACTTTTCAGTGAAAATGTTCTGCATATTAATTGGAGTTGTGGTTACATGGCATGTATATTTCTCAAAATTTATCAAACTATACACTTAAAATTTCTGTACTTTGTCAGATTACACACTTAAAATTTGTGCATTCCGTTGTATATAAAATATATCATTCCAAAACTTTATGTTATTTATGCTACATAGTTTTCTTATTCCAAGAAGTCCTAGTAGTTACCCAAATAATGGCTCTCTCTTACTATTTTGTTAGAGCAGTGACACTAATTTTGAGGTTGATGTTTACTTATGTTCTCAAGTTTGTTTTTTTTCAATATGTATAGATCTCCCTTCTAGAATGGACTTCCCAGTAGCATATGTTTAACTTACTTTCCTCTCCAACAGTGCCTCATTATTTATAAACCCATAGACAAAAATGATATGTAAGGAGAGGAGAACATTTTATATTTTTAGTATCTTCTTACTCAAGTCTATCTATTTTAGCTGGTGAATAAAGTATTAACGGGAAATATTTTTGTGTTTTCAGAGGAACAAATATCATTAATTTAGGATGAAAATAATTTGCAATAATTTATAAAGAACATTTTATTTTCTTCCTTACTGTGATTTTAACTGAAAATGTGAAGTTTCCCCCTAGACATGCACACGCGCACACACACACACACACACACACACACACACACGCATGCATGCACATATATAGATACACAAAAGCAGAGGTTGCCTTGATGGGAGAATAATAATTCTTCATACTGTCTTCCATTTACTTATGAAATAACAGTGTGCAAAAGCCATTGCTTTTAGATGTGGCCCTGAGTTAAACATAGAAAAATGGTCATTTTAAAGCCTGAAATGTGTCTTTGTTTAGCCAAAGGAAGGCCATCAAAAAGCAGGTGATCCTGCTGCTTGAAAATAAAATGCAGCATTGGGCCTTACGTTTCATGCACGTGTAGATTTTTATGCATAGTTGAGAAATAGGAAGGTAACAGCAACAACAAAAAGGTGGGTGGTGTCTACAACATTCCCTGTAAAAATATTTTCCTCCATGTGACAAGGGCCTAAAAGGATTACATGGTATTTAGGAAAAGGATTCTGTTTAATCTGAATCTATATTTTGCTGTCTCTGGGATTTAACGTTTGTTGTTGGGAGAGTTAAATTGTGTGTGTGTGTGTGTGTGTGTGTGTGTGTGTGTGTGTGTCCCAGGCTACTAGAAATTAAGAGGACTAGACAAGATTTGCATTGACTAGAATAAATTAATGGAGTCAGAACTCAGAGTACTAAATTTCATCCTGGACCGTATTATAAAAAATAATAATATCACCATTCCTACTCTATTCCATGTATCCTAGAATTAATAACTTAGACTTTGGGTTATACACTGCTGGTGGTTATTTTGTCCAGAGGTTTTTCAAGTGGAGAAAGGAAGATTAAACCTAGAGCAAAACCAGCCCCTATATATTCCCTTAAATCTTACAAGGAAGAGATGGATATTTATAACACAGAGCTTTGAAGAAAGGAAGTGAGAGGACCTTGGCAAGGCTCTGATCTAGGATATGTGTCTTTGAAATGATCACTTCCAAACTATTTTCCCTTGGGTTACGGAATCAGACTCACCTGGTCGGTATGCAATTACCTCCACATTTTGATTGTATTTCTCTTTCAGCAACTCTCAAGTCTTCAGTTGGGTCTGATGTACTTGTATAGTCTTGTACAGTGGTGGTGTGCAGAATTAAGGGAAGAAACAGTGAAGGCAAGTGTGGGGTATTGCACTTCTGCCCACTCACTCAGGGAATTTAAAGTAAATTTCCAGTTTATCAAAAGCAGAAAAGGCAGGCATACCTAATGCTGGACCTGGAAATATTTGGCAGAATTGCACATAAAGTGAGGCAGAAATCAGGTTTCAAAAGGCCCTTCCTTCCCAGATATACTAAAGAAAGATTACTTTTGAAGGTGAGGGGAAAAATAATGCTAGGCTTACAGCTCTAAATAAATAAATAAGTTAAATATACAATATTTCTGTCCCTTTAATAAAATCTCAAATCTTTTACTATACTTTGTCTCTAAATGATGGAATCAAAGATACAACTATGCAAAAAGGCTTGTCTGCAATGGGTTATTCTCCTTAGGAATATCCAGGTAAGCCAGGGTGGTCAACTGAAGAAGTGTAGTTGACCCTTGGACAACACAGGTTGAAACTGCACAGATCCACTTATACACAGATTTGTTTTTCAATAAATATAGTACAGTACTGCAAATGTATTTTCTCTTCCTTATGATTTTCTTAACATTTTCTTTTCTCCAGCTTACTTTATGATACAAATACAGTATGTAATACATATAACATACAAAATATGTGTTAATCAACTGTTTATGTTATTGGTAAGGCTTCTGGCCAATAGCAGGCTATTAACAGTTAAGTTTTGTGGGAGTCAAAAGTTATATGTAAATTTTTTGACTCTGTGGGAGAAAGGGGTGGTCACCGCCCCTAACTCCTGCATTGTTCAAGGGTCAACTATAGTTGTATACGTGAGATATTCAAACAGAACCTGGGCTCATGTTATTGTGCTTATTCAAAATATAAAGTGTCAGTACTGCTACCATTTTATTTTTATGACATGTCATCTGACAAGAAAATGACATCCTTTCAACTCAACTGAGATGAATGAGCATTTGAGCCATACAAATGTATTTTCCATTTGAACTTTTTATTTCTTTATTGTTTCAAGTGACTTTGGTTTTGCTGCCCTTTATATAGGCATAAATTTCATTCAGGGGGGAAAAAAACTTCATATATTCATGGTCAATTTGTATTGCAAAGAAACCAATAAACCTCTAAAAACCTATTATCTTCATAGAGAAGTTGAGAACCTGTTGTGTGCATGGCATTAAGCATCTTTGCTCTCAGCTTGCTAATAATCTAGTTAGGGAAGCAAGAAAAAAATAACAAGATAAAGAAAAGTGCCAGGCAGCTTAAAAACATCTTACAAATAAATGTATTTCTCTTCTGCAGTATATAAAGAAGCATGCTATGCATTGTAAAATATTAAGTGATTTAAAGTTCCTTCCTTTTAAGAACTTTTCAGGCCAATGAGGGAAAGATGTGGAGAATCTGAGTGCAGACACTGGTTTAGGAGAGAAAGAATATGAAGAAGACTGCTAGTGACCCTCAGATTTAAAAAGCAAAACATTGGTTTTATTGAGCTTCCTTGAAAATCCTTATCAAATATCATGTGAAGAAATCCTTCATATGTGTCTTGATATGGACAAAGCCAAATGAATACTAACAATTATAGCTTATATTTATTGAGCATCATCCACATGCCAGGCACTACATTAGCACATTCACTGCCTCTCTGACCTACAAGTGCTACATGCTTCCTGCAATTACAAGAGGCTCTCTGAAGAACCTCTTAATTGCTTTGGGAGAATAAAACTCTAGACCAACATGCTCGTTTTCCAAAGAATCTAAAAAGTGCCTAAGTGGAAGAGAATAGCAAATGAAAAGCTAAATTAAAAGTATTTGTCCTAAATTCCTTAAGGATATCACAAAGTCCTGTAGAACACAGAGGGGATTGGACTGGGCTGACCACAAAATGCTTCAATGACAACAAAGCATGGAGTTGATCTTTGAATGATGGGTAGGATTGAAAGGTGGAATCATGGAATTCCTTTTAAGAATGGCATTTTCAAAGGCTTTGAGAGTTGGGAAGAGAAGAGTCAAGAATATTTAGCAGTTTTTATAAAAGTTTTGAAGTCAATTTCTACTTTAAATTTGCAATTTTACCTTCTATATGTTCTTACACCTATAATCCTTCAATTTCATCATCTTTAAAGGGAAAAACACTGATGTTATAATCTTTTATAAAATTAAATAAAATATTTGGCCAAATAGCCTACCATATGCAAGGACTTTTAAAAACTAAAAATAATTGGTAAATGAGTTTATTTCTAACAATCACACAGTAGTGGGGGAACACCAGTATAACTTATAGTGATAATATTCCTTCAAGATTATGTTGACTATTTGAGGAGAGGCCAAGATGGTGGAATAGCATGGAAGATTTTTTTGCGTCTCTTGTCCCTGAAATACAGCCAGATCAATACTACACCACCCTGCACAACTAGAAAAATGATTTGAGGGTTAACACAACATTCTGCATATCCTGAACCAGAGAACTAAGCGGCACAGAGATATGAATGGGGGAGAGAGAAGCAGCAGAGGGCAGGGAGCTGTTTTTGCCTGCAGAGAGAGGGTGTAGATGGAAGGAGAGTACAAAAGCAGCTGGAAGGAAAAGAAAGAGTACATAGGAGACTGAACAAAAAAGCGAGAAAGGAGAAAGGAGAGGGTTTAAATTCCATTAAGACTCTATGAACAGAGGGAGTGCAGAGTCGGAAACTCTGCAGTGGATACCTGGTGGGGCTCTGGTGGGAAGGATGAATGCCTAGGAACATAGAGCGGTATCAGAGGGGTTCTCAGGCCACGTGGGGAGAGGCGGTTCCCTGCTGGGAGGACATTTGGTAGAGGCTGTGCAGCCATCCCACACCAAAGGTCACAGCAGACCCTACAGAACAACCACATTTGTGGGTGTTGGAACAAAGATGTTAAGGGGGAGGCCTGGTGCCAGATGTGTGTTGTGATTTTCCATAATCCCTAAAACACTGCTGCTATATGATCATGTGAACTTTTTCTGGGGCAGGCAGGCACCCAGCTGCAGTCTCTGGGCATCTGCCTCAGCACAGTCCCATGAATGTTCCTGGGGGCAGCAGGCACCCAGCCATTGTTCAGTGAGAAACTCCCCCAGAAGGTCTGAGCAGGTCAAAGGTGCAGTCCCTCAGAAGTGAGGGGGTGGGAAAAATAGCCACATCTGAGATAAAACTAGGGAAGGACGTGCTGCCTGGCAACCTGGCAGTCTGGTTATGGACAGTGTGAAAGTGGGGAGTGGATGGAAGCCAGAGACAAAGGAGGGGTGCACGATTGCTGGTCGAGGAGAGCACAGAGTTCTGACACTAGAGACTGGGCAGCTGGGTAATGCCATTTTCACCTCTCCTACACGTGCAGATGTACCACTACAATCAACCCCAGTAAGCTAAGCAGCGCCATCTATGGAAGAATGAAGCCATTACACTAAGGCCTGCCCAACTGGACCAACCTCACTCTTCAGGAACACCACAAGTCTCTCTGCCTGCTTAGCTTATAGACTATAAAGTGCTTCATAGGTTGACTACTAGGGGAAACCAATGTAATATCAATCGTATTTCAGTCTGTTTCCTGGTCCATGTATTCATTTTTTTCTTTTGTTTTCTTATTTTTGAATACAGAAGGAGAGAAATTTATTTTTTAATTTTTATTAAAAATATTTTCTTTAATTTTTTTCTACTATATTTTTTACTTTTTGTAAATTTTTCAATTTCTATTTTACTTCCATCATTTCATTATATTCTATTTCATTGTATTCATTTTTTTTCAAATTTTCAAACATTTTTCTTTTTTCTTTTTTTCCTCTTTTCTTATCTTACCCTTTTTTTCTAATATATCAAGCTCCTTCCAACAACCAGACCAAAACACACTTAGTATCTAGCATCCTTTGTTTCATTTTTTTGTGTTGTTTTTAATCTTTTAATTTTAATTTTATTTTTTTTACCTCCTTAATTCCTTTTCTTCCTTCAGAATGATGAAATGAAAGAATTCACACCAAAAGAAAGAACAGGAAGAAATGATAGCCAGGGAGTTAATCAACACAGATATAAGCAAGAAGTCTGAAACAGAATTTAGAATCACAATAATAAGAATACTAGCTGGGGTTGAAAACAGATTAGAATCCCTTTCGGTAGAGATAAAAGCTAGTCAGGATGAAATAAAAAATATGCTATAACTGAGCTGCAATCTCGAATGGAGGCCATGGCAGCAAGGATGGATGAGGCAGAGCAGAGAATCAGCGATGTAGAGGACAAACTTATGGAGAACAACGCAGCAGAAAAAAAGAGGGAGACTAAGGCAAAATAACACGATTTAAGAATTAGGGAAATCAGCGACTCATTAAAAAGGAACAACATCAGAATCACAGGTGTCCCAGAAGATGAAGAGAGAGAAAAAGAGGTAAAAGGGTTATGTGAGCAAATCATAGAGGAAAACTTTCCTAACATGGGGAAAGACATAGACATCAAAATCCAGGAATCACAGAGGACTCCCATTAGATTCAACAAAAACAGACCACCAAGAAGGTATATCATAGTCAAATTCACAAAGTACTCGGGCAAGGAAAGAATCATGAAAGCAGAAAGGGAAAAAAGTCCTTAACCTACAAGGGAAGACAGATCAGGTTTGCAGCAGACCTATCCACAGAAACTTGGCAGACCAGAAAGGAGTGGCAGGATATATTAAGTGTGCTGAATCAGAAAAATATGCAGCCATGAATTCTTTATTCAGCAAGGTTGTCATTCAGAATATAAGGAGAGATAAAAAGTTTCCCAGTCAAACAAAAATTAAAGGAGTTTGTGACCATTAAACCAGCTATGTAAGAAATTTTAAGGAGGACTCTCTGAGGGGAGAAAGGATGGGGGGGGAAAAAAAGACCAAAAGCAATAAAGATTAGAAAGGACCAGAGAACACCACCAGAAACTCCAACTCTACAAGCAACATACTGGGAATAAATTAATATCTTTCAGTACTCACTCTATATATCAAAGGACTACTCACTCTATATATCAAAGGACTAAATGCTCCAATCAAAAGACATAGGGTAACAGAAGGGATAAGAAAACAAGATCCATCTATATGCCGTTTACAAGAGACCCACTTTAGACCTAAAGATACCTTCCGATTGAAAGTAAGGGGATGGAGAACCATCTTTCATGCTAATGGTCACCAAAAGAAAGCCAGAGTAGTCATAACTTATATCAGACAATCTAGACTTTAAAATACAGAGTGTAACAAGAGATGAAGAAAGACATTATACCATAAGTAAAGGGTCTATCCACGAAAAAGATCTAACCATTGTAAACATTTATGGTCCAAATGTGAGAGCACCCAAGTATATAAATCAATTAATCACAAACAAAGAAACTCATTGATAATAATACCATAATAGTAGGGGACTTCAACACCCCACTTACAACAATGAACAGATTATCTAAACAGAAAATCAACAAGGAAACAATGACTTTGAATGACACACTGGACCAGATGAACTTAACAGATATATTCAGAACATTTCATCCTAAAGCAGCAGAATACACATTTTTCTCCAGTATACATAGAACATTTTCCAGAATAGATCACATACTGGGACACAATTCAGCCCTCAATAAGTACAAAAAGATCTAGATCATGCTGTGCATATGTTCAGATCACAACACTATGAAACTTGAAATCAACCACAAGAAATGTGGAAAGATAACAAATACTTTGAGACTAAAGACCATCCTACTAAAGAATGAATGGATTAACCATGAAGTTAAAGAGGAAATTAAAAATCACATAGGAGACAATGAAAATGATAACACCACAGCTCCAAACCTCTGGAACACAGCAAAGGTGATCATGAGAGGAAAGTATATAGTAATCCAGGCCTTCCTAAAGAAGGAAGAAAAGTCTCAGATACACAACCTAACCTTACACCTTAAACATCTGGAAAAAAGAACAGCAAATAAAACCCAAAACCAGCAGAAGACAAGAAATATTAAAGATTAGAGCAGGAGGGGCCAACATGGCAGAGAAGTAGGGGGATCCATACTTCCCACATCTCTAAAAGAAGTGCAGAAGCCAAAGGACTGTGAACACCAGAGCTTGCGAGGAAAAGAGACTGAATCCACCAGGAAGAAAATGGGAAAGCTGGAGAAAAGATAGGTGGATGACTGCAAACTGGGGGAGATAAAAAAAAAACTGCGTGGGCACGAGGGGAGGGACCCCCTTCTGTGGAGAGACAAAAGAAAGAAAGAGAAAGAGTGGGTAGGGAAGTGTAGGACTGTATCTGGATGGGAGAAAGACCTTGGACTGAGACTGAGAGAGATTCGATCTCTAACCGCAGGGCTTTCTTCGGACTGGGACCAGTTCCCTATTCACGCACCTGGGGAGAAGGGGAGCCAGGCCTGGTTGTGGTCATAGGTCAGGGGCTCAGTCTGCAGTTGGATAAAGTTGTTCCCTCCTTGGAGGGCTGCGCAATAGTACCAAACCTGCCTGCTACCGCCACCCCCAGGCTCAGTGGGTGGGCCAAGGGCGCAGTCTGCAGTAGGAAAAGGTGGCCATCTTCCTGGAGTTCTGTGGGAAAACACAAAGTCTGCTGGCATCCGCCACACCAGGGGCTCACAGCAAGTTCAGGGGCGTAGTCTACAGTAGGATAAAGCTTCCCCCTCCCTGGAGGGATGTGGGAAAAGACAAAGCCTGCCTGTGTCTGCCTGCGTCTGCAAGGGGAGCGGCTCTGGCCACAGTAGGAGAAGGTGGTCCTCCCTGAAGTGTGGTGGCACAAAGCCAGCCGGGACCAGTTATCCGGCCACATTGAGAGGTGATTCTCCCGTGCCAGAGCGCACAGAGCAGGACTTTGAATCCTAGTCTAGCGCAGAGCCAGGGGAGTTGGTGGAGTGAGAAGGGCTGCTCTGTCTGTGCCCACAGCACAGTGAGGATGACTCAGAGTCCAATGGGTCTGGCTCCATGGAGAAGAGACTGGGGGATCACCATTTCCCCACCACCACCACCACCACCAAAGCAGGGCCTCAGGGATGACTTCCAGGGCCCATAGTGGAGGTGGGTCCAGATAATGCCAAATCACGCCCCTTCATACTGGGTAACTGCATATCCACTTGAGCGGCACAGAACCTGCAGAAAGGTCCTCCCGACAAGTGATGCAACATTGCCTGGAATAACTCTAGGTCAATTCTAGATATATAGATATATTCTGCACCCCCCCCCCTCATTTCTCTTCCTTAACTCTTCCTTCCCCTGGGCTGGTTACTCTGGTTATTGGTTAGTCTAAACAGACATATTCCATCCATTGTCTTGGACACAGGAAAATGTCTGGAAAATCTCCAAAAGCATGGAGGTTAAAGAACATCCTACTAAAGAAAGAATGGGTTAACCAAGCAATTAGAGAAGAAATTTAAAAATATATGGAAACAAATGAAAATGAAAATACAACAATCCAAATGCTTTGGGATGCAACAAAATGCCTATCTCAAGAAAAAAGAAAAATCCCAAATACGAAATCTAACATCACACCTAAAGGAAATAGAAGCAGAACAGCAAAGACACTCCAAACCCAGCAGAGGAAGAGAAATAATAAAGATCAGAGCAGAAATAAACAATATAGAATCTAAAAAAAAAAAGTAGAGCAGATCAATGAAACCAAGAGTTGGTTTTTTGAAAAAAATAAACAAAATTGATAAACCTCTAGCCAGGCTTCTCAAAAAGAAAAGGGAGATGACCCAAATAGATGAAATCATGAATGAAAGTGGAATTATTACAACCAATCCCTCAGAAAAACAAGCATTATCAGGGAATACTATGAAAAATTATATGCCAACAAACTGGACAACCTGGAGGAAATGGACAAATTCCTAAGCACCCACACACTTCCAAACTCGAACAAGAATAGAAAACTTGAACAGACCTATAACCTGTGAAAAATGGAATCAGTTATCAAAAATCTCCCAAAAAATAAGAGTCCAGGGCCAGATAGCTTCCCTGGGGAATTCTACCAAACATTTAAAGCAGAGGTAATACCTATCCTTCTCAAGCTGTTCCAAAAAATAGAAATGGAAGGAAAACTTCCAGACTCATTCCATGAAGCCAGCATTACTTTGATTCCCAAGCCAGACAGACCCAGCAAAAAAGAGAACTACAGGCCAATATCCCTGATGAATATGGATGCAAAAATTCTCAACAAGATATTAGCAAATAGAATTCAATAGCTTATAAAAAGAATTATTCACCATGATCAAGTGGGATTCATTCCTGGGTGCAGGGCTGGTTCAACATTCGCAAATCAATCAATGTGATATGTCACATTAATAAAAGAAAAGATAAGAACTATATGATCCTGTCAATAGATGCAGAAAAAGCATTTGACAAAATATAGCATCGTTTCTTAATAAAAACCCTCGAGAAAGTTAGGATAGAAGGAACCTACTTAAACATCATAAAGCCATTTATGAAAAACCCACAGTTAATATCATCCTCAATGGGGAAAAACTGAGAGCTTTCTCCCTGAGGTCAGGAACATGACAGGGATTTCCACTCTCACTGCTGTTGTTTAACACAGTGTTGGAAGTTCTAGCATCAGCAATCAGACAACAAAAGGAAATCAAAGGCATCAAATTTGGGAAAGATGAAATCAAGCTTTCACTTTTTGCTGATGACATGATACTATACATGGAAAACCCAACAGAATCCACCAAAAGTCTGCTAGAACTGATACATGAATTCAGCAAAGTCGCAGGATACAAAATTAATGTATCAGTTGCATTTTTATATACCAATAATGGGGCAACAGAAAGACAAATAAAGAAATTGATGCCATTCAGAACTGCACCAAGAATGAAAAAATACCTAGGAATAAACCTAACCAAAGGTGTAAAAGATCGGTAAGCTGAAAAGTATAGAGAGCTTATGAAAGAAATTGAAGAAGATACAAAGAAATGGAAAAACATTCCATGCTAATGAATTGGAAAAATCAATATTGTTAAAATGTCAATACTACCCAAAGCAATAAACACATTCAATGCAATCCCAATCAAAATTGTACCAGCATTCTTCTTGAAGCTAGAACAAGCAATCCTAGAATTTGTACGGAACCACAAAAGATCCCAAATAGCCAAAGTAACATTGAAGAAGAAAACCAAAGCGGGAGGCATCACTATCCCAGACTTTAGTCTCTAATACAAAGCTGTATTCATCAAGACAGCATGGTATTGGCACAAAAACAGACACATAGACAATGGAATAGAATAGAGACTCCAGAATTGGACCAACAAATGTATGGCCAACTCCTCTTTGACAAAACAGGAAAGATTTTCCGATGGAAAAAAGACAGTCTCTTTAACAAACGGTGCTGGGAGAACTGGACAGTAACATGCAGAAGAATGAAACTAGACCACTTTCTTACATCATTCACAAAAAATAAACTCAAGATGGATGAAGGACCTGAATATGATATAGGAAACCATCAAAACCCTAGAGGAGAGGGCAGGAAAAAACGTCTCTGACCTCAGCTACAGCAATTTCTTACTCAACCCATTTCCAAAGGGAAAGGAATTAAAAGCAAAAATGAACTATTGGGGCTTCAAGATCAAAAGCTTTTGCACTGCAAAGGAAACAATCAATAAAACTAAAAGGCAACCAACAGAATGTGAAAAGATATTTGCAAATGACATATCAGAAAAGGGCTAGTATCCAAAATCTATAAATAACTCACCAAACCCCACACCCAAAACAACAAATAATCCAGTGAAGAAATGGGCAGAAGACACTTCTCCAAAGAAGACATCCAGATGGCCAACAGACACACGAAAAGATTCTCATCACTCATCATCAGGGAAATACAAATCAAAACCACAGTGAGATACCATCTCATGCCAGTTAGAGTGGCTAAAATTAACAACTCAGGAAACAACAGATGCTGGTGAAGATGTGGAGAAATGGGAACCCTCTTGCACTGTTGGTGAGAATGCAAACTGGTACATTCACTCTGGAAAACAGTGTGGAGTTTCCTCAAAAAATTAAAAATACATCTACCCTATGACCCAGTAATAGCACTGCTAGTTATTTACCCAAGGGATACAGGAATGCTGATGCATAGGGGCACTTGTACCCCAATGTTTATAGCAGCATTTTAACAATAGCCAACTTATGGAAAGAGTCTAAATGTCCATCAACTGATGAATGGATAAAGAAGATGTGGTTTATACATATAATGGAATACTACTTGGCAATGAGAAAGAATGAAATCTGTCCATTTGTAACAACATGGATGGAACTAGAGAGTATATGCTAAGTGAAATAAATCAGGCAGAGAAAGGCAGATACCATATGTTTTCACTCATATGTGGATCCTGAGAAACTTAACAAAAGACCATGGGGGAAGGGAAGGGGGGAAAAAAGTTACAGAGAGGGAAGGAGGCAAACCATAAGAAACTCTTAAATACTGAGAACAAACTGAGGGTTGATGGGGGGTATGGGAGAGGGAAAAGAGGGTGACGGACATTGAGGAGGGCACCTATTGGGATGAGCACTGGGTGTTTTATGGAAACCAATTTGACAATAAATTATATATATATATATATAATAAAAATAATATACATACATACATGTATATATACATGTATACATATATATGTATATATATAATAAAAATAATATATATACATACATGTATATGTATTAGAGGAGAATTCAATGCTATTGAAACCAAACACACACACACACACACACACACACACACACACACACACAGAACAGATGAATGAAACCAGAAGCTGGTTCTTTGAAATAATTAACAAAATTGATAAATTCCTAGCCAGTTTGATCAAAAATAAAAAGGAAAGGATCCAAATAAGTAAAATCAAGAATGAAAGAAGAGCGATCACAACCAACACAGCAGAAATAAAAATAATAATAAGAGAATATTATGAGCAATTATAGACCAATATAATGGGCAATCTGGAAGAAATGGAAAAATTCCTAGAAACATATAAACTACCAAAATTGCAATAGGAAGAAATACAACATTTGAACAGACCTAAACTAGTAAAGAAATCGAATTAGTAATCAAAAATCTTCCAAAAATCAAGAGTCCAGGGCTGGATGGCTTTATGGAAGAATTCTACCAAACATTTGAAGAAGAGTTAACACCTATTCTCTTGAAGTTGTTCCAAAAAATAGAAATGGAAGGAAAACTTCCAAACTCTTTCTGTGAAACCAGCATTACCTTGATTCCTAAACCAGGCAAAGATTTTACTAAAAAAAGAGAAGTATAGACCAATTTCCCTGATGAGCATGGATGCAAAAATCCTCAAGATACTAGCTAACTGGATCCAACAATACATTAAAAAAATTACTCACCACAACGAAGTGGGACTTGTACCTGTGATGCAGGTCTGGTTCAATATCCATAAAAGAATCAATGTGATACATCACATTAATAAAAGGACAAGAACCACATGATCCTCTCAATAGATGCAGAGAAACAAATTGACAAAATACAGCATCCTTTCTTGATAAAAACCCTCAAGAAAGTAGGGATAGAAGGACCATACCTCAAGATCATAAAAGCCATATATGAAAGACCCACCGCTAATATCCTCAATGGAGAAAAACTGAGAGCTTTCCTCCTAAGGTCAGGAACAAGACAGGGATGTCTACTCTCGCAACTGTTATTCAACATAATATTGGAAGTCTTAGCCTCAGCAATCAGACAACACAAAGAAATAAAAGGCATCCAAATTAGACAGGTCAAACTTTCACTCTTCCCAGATGACATGATACTCTATATGCAAAACCCAAATGATTCCACCAAAAAACTGCTAGAACTGATCCATGAATTCAGCCAAGTGGCAGGATATAAAATCAATGCACAGAAATCTGTTGTATTCCTATAAACTAATAATGAAGTAGCAGAAAAAGAAATCAAGGAATTGATCCAATTTACATTTGCACCAAAAACCATAAAATACCTAGGAATAAATCTAACCAAAGAAGTGAAAAATCTATACACTGAAAACTATAGGAAGCTTATTAAAGAAATTGAAGAAGAACAAAAAAAAAAAAAGGAAAAAGATGTCATGCTCCTGGATAAGAAGAATAAATATTGTTAAAGTGTCTATACTACCCAAAGCAATCTACATATTCAATGCAATCCCTATCAAAATAACACCAGCATTCTTCACAGAGCTAGAACAAATAACCCTAAAATTTGTATGGAACCAGAAAACCCCAAATAGCCAAGGCAATCTTGAAAAAGAAAACCAAAGCAGAGGGCATCAAAATCCCGGTCTTGATTACAAAGTTGTAATCACCAAGACAGTCTGGTACTGGCACTAGAACAGACACTCAGATCAATGGAACAGAATACAGAACCCAGAAATGGACCACAAATGTATAGCCAACTAATCTTTGACAAAGCAGGAAAGAATATCCAATGGAATAAAGACACTCTCTTCAGCAAATGGTGCTGGGAAAACTGGACAGCAACATGCAGAAGAATGAACCAGGACCACTTTCTTACACCATACACAAAAAAAAAACTCAAAATGGATGAAAGACCTCAATGTAAGACAGGAAGTCGTCAAAATCCTTGAGGAGAAAGCACGCACACCTCTCTGACCTCGGCTGCAGCAACTTCATACTCAACACATATCCGGAGGCAAGGAAAACAAAAGCAAAAATGAACTACCGAGACCTCATCAAAATAAAACGCTTCTGCACAGCGAAAGAAACAATCAGCAAAACTAAAAGGCAACCGACAGAAGCGGGGGGGAAGATATTTGCAAATGACATATCAGATAAAGGGTTAGTATACAAAATCTATAGAGAACTTATCAAACTCAACACCCAGAAAGCATACAATCTAGTGAAGAAATGGGCAAAAGACATGAATAGACACTTCTCCAAAGAAGACACCCAGATGGCCAACCGACACATGAAAAAGTGCTCAACATCACCCATCATCAGGGAAATACAAATCAAAACCACCATGAGATACCACCTGACACCTGTCAGAATGGCTAATATTAACAACTCAAGCAACAACAGATGTTGGCAAGGATGCAGAGAAAGAGAATCTCTTTTGCACTACTGGTAGGAATGCAAACTTGTGCAGCCATTCTGGAAAACCATATGGAGGTTCCTCAACAAACTAAAAATAGAACTACCCTATGACCTAGCAATTGCATTACTGGGTATTTATCCAATGGATACAGGTATGCTGTTTTGAAGGGACACATACACACCAATGTTTATAGCAGCACTATTGACAATAGACCAAGTATGGAAATAGCTTAAATGTCCATCGATGGATGAATGGATAAAGAATGAATGAATGAATGAATGAATGAATAAAGAAGATGTCATATATATACACACACACATATATACAATGGAGTATTATTTGGCAGTCAAAAAGAATGAAATCTTGCTATTTGCAACTACATGAATGGAATTAGAGTGCATTATGCTAAGCGAAATTAGTCAGAGAAAGACAGATATCATATGACTTCACTCATATGAGAACTTTAAGACACAAAACAGATGAACATATAGGAAGGGAAGCAAAAATAATATAAAAACAGGGAGGGGGACAAAACATAAGAGACTCTTAAATATAGAGAACACAGGGTTGCTGGAGGGGTTGTGGGAGGGGTGAAGGGGTAAATGGGTAAGAGGCATTAAGTAATCTACTCCTGAAATCATTGTTGCACCATATGCTAACTAACTTGGATATAAATTAAAAAATAAATAAATTATTAATAAAAAAAGAATATGTTGACTCTAGATGACTTGTCACACCCTATAATTCTGTGAGCTTTGTTCACACTGGTAAATGTTTGTACTGTTTTGTAAAATTGCTTATCATTTGGAGCACAGGGCAACTTGACCAGAAACTTGGTACTTGTCAATTTTTGGCAATAAAAATATGCCTATCATCCTTAGATAATCATTAAATGTTATTTTACTACTTTACAATGTTTTTTTTTATGTTGATTAGAGTATGGGGCCTAGATATAGTGGGAGATGTAGAAGATAGGCCTGAAGAGGCATTTGAGAATAAATTTAAAGAATTTGTGTACCAGAGTGACAGATTTTTCTATCACAGCAACTTGCCCACTGCTCACGCATCTGGGCCAACAAATATTTTCATCTTACAGTCACCTCCTCTATCCAGTCTTGATTCATCTAAGTAAAACTTATCAGTTCTAGTCTATGACATAGCTAAAGTCCACAACTTTTGTCACAGAATCTTTTCCAATGAATTTTACTTTCTTTACATTTTCTTCTTTTTACCATAGATGGTGAATTCATCTGAACCTAGACTTTATCTTATTCATATTTTCATATTCTATTGATATGAAATGTCACATAATAGGTTCTCAATTATTTTGGGAATTCTCCTAAATTTCAGTTATGCTATTCAAACAAGTTTGCTGTTGGAATTCCTAATCACCACTTGCTAGACCACAAAGATTTTTTTTTTAAACAGATCTGAAAATTACATAGGCAAGTGTAGCTTATATGACAAATTAAGTGCACACACAGTCACCCACACACACATGTTTTCTTTTGCACAAGAGACTTCTATAAAACTATAAAAAAATTATTGTAAATGTTATCAAACCCAAACAAATCAGAGTTAAGGCATTAATGGATGAGAACTTTTAACAAGCTTCTTAAAGATTACATATAGGTGGGTAAGTGGTAACTGGCAAAGCAAAGAAGAAATGTCTTCTTAGCATACAGGTAGAGAGAACTATAGCAAAGAAGGGAGACCAAGTGCCTGGGGAATATCCTTAGAATGGGAGGATTCTAAGACACGATATTCAAAGATATAGAAGGGAGAAGTAAGGCTGAAAATATGGGAATAGTTGAAGGTCCCCACAGGGAATAATTGTCTCTAATCTCCATCCCTTCCTGTTTTCCAAATAATAGACAGGCACTCATCTGGAAACCCCAAATTGTACTGTTCTTCCCTAAATAAATTGACCAAATTTTCTGGGTAGAAATAGGGCAGCGTGAAACAAGTCTTCTTTATCTTGGCATTTAGGTGTCACTCAGAGTAATATCTAGCATCTTATCAACTCACCCCAAAGTAATTTGATAATGTTTTCCCTTCCATATACAACCCCAATAAACCTTTCTACTGACTTTATTCTTAAACATAAATAAACAACAAAGAGTAAGCAGACTTTAGAGTAAAGCATGCAACATGATTTTGGAATAAACAACTATACTTCACTCACAGAGAAACAAACATCAGACTAGCATCAGACTTCAGACTTTCTGCATATAATACTTTCAAAGGCCATAAAGCAATACCTTCAAAGCTGTAAGAGAAAAAAATGTTTTTCAGTCTTAAATAATACATACAGTCAAGCTATCAGTAAAGAGTAAGGCAGAATAATGATATTTTCAGACTTAGGTCTCTGAAAATTTACCGCTCTGCTTGTAAAGTTAAATAAGGGTCCTTAAGCAGATCAAGGTAGTGAAAGAAAGAAAGAAAGAAAGAAAGAAAGAAAGAAAGAAAGAAAGAAAGAAAGAAAGAATAAAAACCAGGAAAGTAGTGAAAGAAAGGCCTTACACTCTGTCCTTAACTCTCTCCTGTTCGAACCCGTCTCTTCTTCCTGATTGTAAATCCTGCTGACCTACAGCCTCTATAGTCCCACCGCAAAATGCAGAAGCAATGGCTTCCATAGAGTTCTCTACAGGTTCACCTTTACAACCCTACCCTGGATGCTGCAGCACATGGTTGGCTTCCTAAATTCTGTGCAAGGTCCAATTTGTCCACTTATCCGTGTGCTTTAGGTAGGCTGGCCAGGAACTTTTCTAAAACCATTCTACTTTCCCTTCCAGACCTCACTCCTTTAGTTCCTCCAACAACTGTATAAATTCTAATTTCTGTAACAAATCCCTTATTTAATAATACTCATAGATCTTCTTCTCTAATTCAGATTAGATTGATACAGGCTTCTTGGAAAGGAAGAGTAAACCTGGCACACTACTTGGCTGTACAGCAAACATTTACGGCCTCATAATGAACTAGACATTGATTGGTTTTCAAATTTTAGAATAAATTTGTAGAGGGGTGCCTGGGTGGCTCAGTCAGTTGAGCCTCGGACTTCGGTTCAGGTCATGATCTCATGATCTGTGAGTTTGAGCCCCGCGTCAGGCTCTGTGCTGACAGCCCAGAACCTGGAGCCTGCTTCGGATTCTGTGTCTCCCTCTCTCTGCCCCTCCCCTGCTCATGCTCTGTCTCTCTCTGTCAAAAATAAATAAGCATTAAAAAAAAATTTAGAATAAATTTGTAGAAAATCATAGTGAACTGAACTCTGGTACTACAATAGGCATAGCTTTCAGAAATTTAGAGATAAAGCAGTAAGGAAGGTACAGTGAAGATTGGAACCACTGACATCTTCAAACCCATGATGAATAATAAGAAATTAAAGCATGTTGTGTCCAGTTGTGGAGCTAATCAGTAAAAGAACTTAGAATAGTGACATAATTATTTGGTAAGAAAGAAAGAAGGAGAGCAGAGGGCAGTATAAATAAACTAAGCCTCATAAGTCATAGAAGAAAATCAATATAAAAAGTCTAAAGTTGAGAAATCAAGAAACTGCAAGACAAGCATACTGTTTAGAAATATGGATTTGGTGACAAAAAATACCAAATATAGAAATCTGTAGAAGTGGCTGCTTTCATAGGATACACAATTATCGGAGAAGATTGTTTCCTTTGAAAGTAAACCAGGAGATAGGGGCTGGAAAGACTTTTCTTTTTCTCCATACACGCTTTTGTAGTGATTGAATAGTTTATCATACATATGTTAGTTTGCTAGGGCTACCAAGCAAAATACCACAGACTGAGTGGGTACCTTAAACAATAGAAATGTATTGTCTACAGTTCTGAAGCCTGGAAGTCAAGATCAAGATGCCAGCAGGTTTGATTTCTTTTGAGGTCTTGCTCCTGGCTTTTGGATTGCTGTCTTCTGACTGTGTCCTCAATTGGCTTTTCTCTGTGCAAACTCATTTCTGGTGTCTCTTCTTTGTCTTATAAGGACAGCAGTCACATTGGATCAGGATCCTACTCTTCCAACCTCATTTAACATTAATTACTTATTTAAACAGGCTCTCTCCTTAGATGCAGTTACATTTGGGGTTAGGGATTCAGCATATGAATTTAGCAGGGATAAAATTCAGTGTATAACAAAGTGGAAGGTGAATTTATTCATAACAAATAAATTATTTAATTTAGTTAAAATAAATATTTTTTGGAAAGTTGTACCTAGAGTGCAAAACAGAGTGTGATAAGTGAGACAAGGAACTCTTTTTACTCCATTTTAAAATCTCATGTACCATTTAATTATCATAATTTAGGTATAGATGTTTTTATAGATGAAATAAGTGAAACATAAGGAGAGAGAGCTCATCAGCATTGCATTCTAACTAAAACACAGAATGGCTATTCATAAACTCCGTCATCACATAGCCAAAGTTTTCCTCCTTTGTTTACTGTCATGAGTTTGTTTTCATTTTTTCCCTCTTTCTTTTCCTCAATGTCCTTAAACTGTGAGTTTTATGCAGATATTCTAATTTTTCTTAAATCAACATAAGCTCCTTGAGTACTGGGGTGCTGTTATCAGTCTTCCTGGGTTCTTCACAAGAGTGTAGTGCTTTACACATTGAAGGAACTCACAATAAGTGAGAAAATGAAAAAGAA